>NC_057395.1:9159562-9500420 GCF_019320065.1 Cervus canadensis | reverse complement strand
TGGGGGAGAGGAGGCTTATGGGGCAGGAGTCTGATAAGGAGGCGGAGTCAGAATGGGGGGGGGGAGTCTGATAAGGGGGTGGAGTCTGCCCAGGGGAGGAGTCTGACAGGGTAGAGGAGCCTGATGGGAGAGGAGCCTGATACAGGGGTGGAGTCTGACCAGGGGGAGGAGCCTGACGGGGGAGTTGTCTGATAAGGGGTTGGGGCGTGATGGGGTGGGGGGCGAGCGCAGAGGGAGTCTGACTGGGGGAGTAGTCTGACCAGGGGTAGGAGCCAGCTTGTCAGCGGCCGCCCTGGGACCTAAAGGGTCTGGTCATGGGTTGCTTTGTCTCAGGTTTCTCTTCCCTGAGGTGGGAAGAAGGCCACTTGGCTTTCCCGACTTGGGGTGTGATCCTGTGACCCTGGGCATGAAGGTGCCTGAGAAAGGCCGCGCCCGTGTCATCGCTCCCTTTTCTATGCTGGAACTCCTGTGAGTCCTCAACTTGTGTCCTCTTCGTGACTGGTGCTTTTCTCTGCCAACCCCCGTTTTGTTTTGTGTTGTTTTTCTCTTCTTTCAATTTTCAGAGCTTTCCTCAATTACCCAGTCAGTGGGTGGGTCAGTCATAGGCCTGCCTGAGGTGGCTAGGCCAGGGCTGGTGCACACGGGCAGCCCCTGTTGTGAGAGCCCAGTGAGCCCTGCCCCCACCCTGGGGCTGTGTGCTTCCCAAGCGGGCCACCCTCCCGGTCTCCCCCATGGGCTTCATCCCTGCTTCCCCGGCCAATCCACAGCATCCCTCTCTCCGGCTTTCTAACCTGCCTGCTGGTCCTTCCCAGCGACTCATGCCACGATTGGAAACATGTGCTTTGATGCTCCAGGAATGTGCGTGGCACCCTGGGGCCAAATGGCTGGGGTTTTGAAGAACATTATGCTTCTCAGTCGTTCTGCTCCTTCAGTGAAGGCCATCACAGAACACATAACCAAAAAAAGTTTTTTATTTTTTTATTTTTGCTCGTTTAATCTCTTGGCCATGCCTCTCAGCATGCTGAGAGCATTCTGCTCCTATGAATAAATATGCACATACAGGAGGCACAAGGCTCGGTTGACCTTGTGGTCTGCCGTCCGTCTGGGCAGCGGGTGGGGACTGGCTGTGACCCCCAGAGCTTCCCACTGAGAGGCCATGGCTCTGTGCTCTGGGTGGTGAGACGCTGCCCTTTCCTGGCCTGATTTGTCGCGTAGACACGTTCCTGGGGGTGCATTTCCCCCTGGTGGAGGGAGGACGTGACACTTTTCGGAGAACATTTATGAACCGGTCCTAATGTGTGTGATTTCTGGGCATCTCGTTGCTCTGGGGAAAGTGCTGAGCAGCGGAAACAATGAAGAAAGGGGTACCATATCAAGGGCAGGTGGGCCTCCAGACGCAGACCAGGGGGTCTCAGGAGGGGAGAGGCAGGAGCCCATTCAGGCCAAGGGCATAGACATGGTGCTGGGTCATGACCTCCAGTGAGCGGCGAGTTACTGAGCCCCAGGCGGGGGTCCGCAGGCTGTCAGGCGCACCTGGTTTCCCGAGGGTGTCCCCGCTGCCCACTCCCAGCTGACATGGCCTTTCTCTTCCCGCTGTTCCCCGCTCAGAAAGGAGCCACAGCCTGTGTGTAGACAGAAACCAGAGCAGATGGGGTGCTCAAGCCTTCCGTTTGCTCCCTGTCAGTGGGAACATCCCCTCTTCTCCAGCAGCCCCGGGAGTTCCCACATGGGGAGAGTGTACAGGGCCGGACCCTGCCCATGATAACCTCTCAGGGTCCGGGAACATGGTCAGCCTGCCCTAGATTGTCCTCTGTCACGTGGAACTCAGCATCTTCCTCCCAAGACTGCTTCCTTGTCCTCAGTTGCTATGCGTCGCTGGCGTCGCTGTTTCTCCTGGAGGCCCGGTTGGACCCGGCCTCCTCCTCTGATGCTCCCAAGGTCAGAGGCTGCGGGCCAGTTTCGGGTGAGGAGGAGAGAGACGAGGTGGTACTTAGTCCCTGGGAACATGACCCACCTGTGTGAAACGGTCTGTTTTCCTGGCCTGGCCTTGCTTCCTGGGACCCTGTGCCTTTCTCTCCAACTGGCCCCTTCTGGGTGCTTCCCTTCAAACCCGTGTTCTCTCCTGGTCACAGCCCAGGCTGCACCCCCACTCCCCAGTCTCTCTGGCCACTCAGATTCCTGCAGAGGCAGTGTCATTTCTTCTCTGCTTGCGGAGTCCCCATTGCTCCGCAGATGTGGGCAGGTAAGGAGGGAAGGAGGAAGTGCAGGGGTGTATTAGGGCTTGAGGGAGCCTCATGAATCCCTAGCTGAAGTCCACACCTTCCTCTGCCCCCGACTTTCGACCCATGCGGAGTCTGAGCCTTCCTGACTGTGCTGAGTTCCTTGCCTCTGTGTCCTGTCCAGGTGGGGTCCTGTAGTGGGGTGGGGTCAAGTGGGTGGGAAATGACCTTCTGGTCACTAGAGCACTTGGATTATTGGAAGGTTATTTCTTTGTGTAAAAAGTGCTCTGGCCTGGTGCACTGGGAAGACCCAGAGGAATCGGGTGGAGAGGGAAGTGGAAGGGGGGATCAGGATGGGGAATACATGTAAATCCATGGCTGAATCATGTCAATGTATGACAAAAACCACTACAACCCTGTAAAGTAATTAGCCTCCAACTAATAAAAGTAACTGGGAAAAAAAAAAAAAGCTAGATTTTTAAATTAGTTTTCTATCACATAGCAAAAGCATATTTTGCTTGGAAACACTGAAGCAATACCGAGCGTTTAGGATGGAAGGTCCTGTCTCCCAGCCTGGCTGTCTCAGCCCCAGCCCCACGTTGGCCCTTCCCTGTGTTCTTCTGGCGTTTTCTCTGTCTGTCCCCGAGAGCCACATCGCACCTCCGAATCTGCATCTTCGTAAGCACAAGTGGGCCCAGAGTCTGTTTTAAAGAGCCCCACACACCTCCCATTTTCTTTCCAGTTGCCTCCCGGGCTGTGCCCTCAAAGGACGTGAGCAGCTCTAAGTGGTATGGCCGTCGGAGCCAGCCCGAGCCCTGTGGCGCTGCAGGTGGAGCCCCAGGTTTACCAGAGCAGCCGGTCAGACCCAGTGTGAGGAGCCAGCTCTGCCGCTCGGCCTCCCTGGAAAGTGTGGAGGTGGGTGGACTCCCCCCCCCCCCGCCGGGTACCTCCCCCAATCACTGCTCACATGACATGACACAGGAGGATGGGAGAGGGCATCTCATCGCTGGAAGAGGGGCTATTTGGGGACCTACATTCGGTTTTGAGGCGTCTCTGAGTCTCCCTGTCTGCAGGGAGTCTGCAGTTCTGGCCACGGAACATCCTCCTTCAGAAACGGGGGGCCTTGGAGTATCCCCTCTTCACCACCACCCTCCCCTGGCCCTGCAGGAGGAGGGAAGGTTATTCGGCTGAGGGCAGAAAAAGCAGGTGTGCCACAGCCACGGTCACCCACGTCCAGCACTTGGACCAAGGCTCACCCTGCACAACTTGGCCTGCTCGTGATGGATGCCTCCAGGGCCCTCACTGAGACTCCTTGAGCTGTCCACTGTGGGAGCCTTCGGGCATTCGTATCAGAAAGGACATCCACGGGGCAGATCCTCCCCCTGCGGGTTAATTGTGGCTGACATCCTTCTCTTTCTGTTTTTCCAGAGTCTCAAGTCTGATGAAGAAGCCGACAGCACGAAGGAGCCTCAGAATGAATTCTCTGAAGTCCAAGGTAAAGCCTGGTCTTGTGGTGAATGCCCGCTTTGGTCAGTGCTGGGCTGTCAGGCAGCAGGCTGCCAGCGAAGGAGAATTTCCTGGGAGGTGCCCCGTGTGGGTGGTCTCTCTGGGGTGCACTTCTCCTGGGGAGGTCCCAGCTCTGAGATTCCTGAGGTCAGACCCTTGGGCAGGGACTGCTGGCTAAGAGAGCAGCTAATTGGTTGGCTAGGGTCACAGTGATCCTCCCGACCGGCAGGCATGGGCCAGGGGACTCCTTCCTAGTGTGCCGGGCCTGGGCCAGCAGCCTCCCCCCTCACCAGAGGCCGTAAATGTGCCCCAAGTGGAGGGCGAGCCATGGCTCTGGTCCTGGGAACCTGGCGGAGCTCCCGGAAGGCAGTCACAGGTGTGCTCAGCAATGCTGGGTACATCATCACGTGGGTGTGCGGGTTCCTTAAGGACGCCTCTCACCAGAGTGAGTCACAGGGCAGAATGTGCAAGACCATGGCTCCAGCGGCAGACCAGAACTGACCTGGAGCTTCTCCTGAGTGAGAGGTCTGCACTGGTGCTGAGCACTGTCCAGACTGTGGTCCTCAGGGGCCGAGGCTGTTGCTGGCTCAGCGCTGAGCGTGGGGACGTCAGCCGAATGAACCACGTGTCTGTGCTACTAGATGAAGCAGATGAACCTCTTTGTGTCCAAAAATCACTTCCTAAATTAACTGGACTCAGAGTAAATCTAGGGGACGAGAGGAAGGGCTCTGGGGAGGTTATTCACAGAGTGATTTTGGGCTCTCTGCCCAGAAACAGGTTGGGGTTCTTCTTTCCATCCAGGTTAGAACTGACACTCGTGCACAGACACTAACATCAGACCTCAGAGGACTTGTTCACCTTCTCTGCCAGCCCTGAGAACACACACTGGTTTCAGAATTGCTTTTCCCTTTTTTTGGTTCCTGCCTTTATTTATTTAATTTTTAAGTTAAAATGTATTTATTTGGCTGTCAGATGTCAGCTGTAGCCTGCAGGATCTTCAAACATCATTTGGGACCTTTCATCGCAGCGCACAGGTTTCTCTCTAGCTGCAGGGCACAGGCTTAGTTGCTCCACGGCACGTGAAATCTGAGTTCCCTGAGGAAGGATCGAACCTGAGTCCCCTGCATTGCAAAGTAGATTCTTAACCACGGGACCATCAGAGAAGTCCAAGTTTTTCCATTTTTACCTAGAACGTTCAGATGTTTTAAGCCGGAAGGAGTCTTGAAAGTGGCCCTCCCCTTGTGTTTTCCTCAAGCCGATATACAGCATCATTCATGAGCAAGGAAGCGTAGCATTCCTCAGGAAAGGACTTTCTGGTTATTAGTTGGGTTATCACAGTAAACGCCAAGATGACTCCTCTCTGGAAAGCTCCAGACCACTGACCGAGAGCCGGGGTCTGGCCAGGTGCAGGGGACCCTCGTCCTGTGTTGGGCAGGGTGGTGCAGTCTGGGCGTGGAGGGAGCTCTGCTTTGAAGCCTTGCTTATCTCAAGAGAGCTCTTTGTGGGCACCCCAAGGTCTGTCCTCTCCCAAAGGGTGTTTCTGTGGCCAAGCTTCAGAAACCTCAGTAAGCCACCCGGCTAACCAAGATAGGGTATGAAACCTGGCCGTCTGCCACCCGGACTCGCTGCTGAGTCTGCATGTCAAAGACACTTATGGCTCCTGATGTCAGGTGGTATGGAAACAGCCCACCTTGGGGTGTTTTTGCTGGGGAAAAAAAAGAAAGAAAATAGATAACACTCAACCTCCATCCAAACTAGCTTTTGGTGCTAAGTTCCAGTTTACAAGAGATGTTAGGGATGGAGGTCCAGGAGGACGGGGACTGGGGGTCGGGCGGGAGGTGATCCAGCAACACTGGGGGAGTAACCACACACACTGGGAAGATTCTGCATTGATGCTGAGTTGAAGAAACCAGCTGTCGGGAGGCTTGGGAGAGAACTGGGACGTCGTCGTTGGGTTGTAGGGCCGTTGTCACACTGGGGTCAGGAGTGCATACGAAACACTCGGGTGAGAACATGGCAGCTGGGATTTGACTTCAAATACTTGGGCCAGGGACTTCTGCAGTGATTTATTGTCTAGGACTCTGCACTCCCATTGGAGAGGCCCCGGTTTCCATCCCTTTTCTGAGAGCTAGAGCCCCCATGCTGTAACACCAACCTCAGAGAGGAGGGGGCCTCTGCTCCTCCTTGTTCTGGTCCCAACAGCAAGTGCGTGTCCCAGGGCCCACCCTTGGGTGGGAAGCACAGCTTCCTGGCCTCACCTCAGCCTCACCAGTCAGCTTTCCGGCTGAGGGATTTTTCTGCCCTTGTCTCCCGCCCTGAATCCTGAGGACATGTGCCCTCCGCTCAGGCCGCCCCACCTCTTCTGAAGCCCATCTTCTCTCGGCTGGCGTGTGCCTTCCCAGGCCCACCTTCTGGGAGGACAGGCGGGAAGCCATTGCTTGTTCAGAGAGAGGTTACCTTGGGTGACCGCGCATGTGCATCCCCCCGCACGGCCTCAGGCAGACGGCCCTGAGCCCTGTGCTCGGGTCGTCTCCGTGGAGCCTGCAGTCCCCTCAGGTCTCCTGACACCCTGTTCCCTGCAGCAGGAGTCAGGGGGAGGCTGCCCCCGCCGAGCACATGTGGTGAGGTCACAGAAGGTGCGTGAGGAGGCCGCGGTCCTCATGGCACTGGTGCCCGCGTGCAGGTCCTGGAGGAGAGTGTTGGCCAGGCCACCACGTCGTCCTTCGTGTCCCGAGTGCTCGGGCCCCTGCCTCTTCTGCAGCATGGATGACGGCAGAGGGTTCGCCTTCCCAGAGCAGATCATCTCCTTGTGGGCCCAGGAGGGCGTTCACAATGGCAGTGAGGTCCTGCAGGTGGCGGCTGGTCCTGCAGCTGCCCCAGCAGAGGCGTCTGGGCGGGGGAATTAGGGCGAGATGGCTGCCCATGAGGGAGGCTGGACAGAGAACCTCGCAGACACATGCCCCATGGAAAGAAGGCCCATCATCCTCGCTTTTTGCGTAATTTTTTGATCTCGATATGTAGGACATCTTAACTTAGAAACATAATAAGTAAACAGCAGAGAAAGCCCGCAGCCTGAAACAAATCCCTTAGAGGGTAGGTTTCAGTATCTCAGACTCACCCCGCAGTGCGTGTTGGCCTCTGAGCCGATCCTCGGCAGCCTTGGCCTGCTACCCCCAGGAGCTGGGCTTCTGCCAGTAAGAGCCCCGCTGCGGGCGATGGGGCGTGGGGTGCGACTGGCCAGGCTGGCCTCCTCGCCCAGGGCACGGGCAGCCAGCAGGATGAGAAAGGACGCTTCCAGCACGGTCACAAAGTGCTACATATCAATTGGGCCAAGAATGCGTTCCGTTTTAATTGGGTTTGGCTCCAGTTGAGCAGGATATTCAGGCCATCCGTCTACTGAACCGGTTGGCATAGAGATTGTTATTGTGTTTTTATTGATGCTCTGAAGCTACAGAAAAGGTTGGCAGTAATTCCGGTCTCCATCCTCAAGACTTTGCATCTCATTAGGTACCGACAGATGAGATATCTGATGTCAGGCAACTCTGCAGAGGGGCCCAGAGGAAGACTGCTTTGGGAGGATGAGGAAGGGAGACAAGCTTGGTGCTTCTCCAGTGGGAGAAACAGGCACCAGGATAGCCGGTGGACTGAGCCTTGGGCAGGGCCTGGGGTGACCGGACAGAGACAGGCGTCGCTTCTGCTCTGGGTAACTCCCTGGCGCTTACTCAGCTGCCAGGCTGCAGGTGGCAAGGCTGTGACCAGGCAGGAAAATGGGTGGCCAGCCTTCTCCCCTTCATGCGTCCAGTCCCAGGTTGGGTGCTGGGGATTCCTGGGTCCGAGGCCCAGCTGCAGGCAAGACGGAGCGAGGATAATTTCCCACCTCTTCTACGGCCGTCTGGAGAAGTGAAGAGTGCCTGTCCTGGGCTCGAACCTCCTGGTTCATAAACCTGCTAGAAACCCCATCGCAAGCCAGTTGGCTTCTTGCTGTATATACTTCTGTAAAACAGACTCAATAACTGCAGAAACCATCGTGGTAGGCGGAGGGTCAGGCTTCCCAGGTGGCCCTAGTAGTAAAGAACCCACTTGCCAATGCAAGAGGCGTGAGAAATGCGAGTTCGATCCCTGTGTCAGGAAGATCCTCTGGAGGAGGGCATGACAGCCCACTCTAGTATTCCTGCCTGGAGAATCCAGTGGACAGAGGAGCCTGGAGGTCTCAGTCCATAGGATTGCATAGAATCGGACACGACTGCAGTGAGTTGGCACGCACGCACAGGAGGTGGGTGAGAGCCCAGAGCCAGCCACTGCTCAGCACTCTTAGGCCAGCTGAGTTTGTTCCTTCAGACCAGCTCGCTAGGCCCAGAGCAGTGTCCCCAGTGATCCCTCCCTCCTTCCTGCAGGGAGCAGGTGGAGCAGATGGCCAGGGAGCGAGCTAAGGCGAGACAAGACCTGGAGAAAGCTGAGCAGAGGAACCTGGAGTTTGTGAAAGAGACGGACGATCTCCACTCCGCCCTGGAGCGTCTCACGGAGGAGAAGGTCAGGTAGGTCTTGCCGGGGTCCTTCCTGGCCCAGGGCGAATGGTGGACACAGGCTGCTGCCAGCTGAGGCCCTGCTGTCTCACCTGAGCCCACAGCAGGAAGCCCGCAGACCAGGCATCACCCATGCAGTGGGCTGCGTGGACTCCCGCAGAGTCAGCCCGGCTGGTGGCGGGCAGCCTGATTGCACATGCCCTTCCTCTGCGGCCAGTGCTGCCCTCCCAACGTGCCCACAAGATAATGGTGACTGATTTCAGGCCATCAGTCGGGGAGCTGAGAATGGATTTGCGTTGGTCTCAGCCTGGTTGACCTGATTTTCCCGACCACCCCGAAGGGACTCGGTGAATTTCTTTCTGCATCGGAGAACCGGAGACTCGTTATCTCCATCCAAGAATCTGGTTGGGGGACACAAGGCCTCGAGGGCCATGTAGGTGTTTGGGTTTTGCTCCATCATTAACAGTATCAGCAGTACACTTGTAGAAATAGTGTTTGCAGTTGTGTTAGGTTACTTTAACAGAAAAGTATTGAGGGATACATGTTCATTGTAGAAAACTTAGAAAATACACACACAAGGAAAAATAAAAACAAACATTTCACGTCCACAGATGTTATCACTCCTAACATTTTTCCTGAGTCCTTCGCTTCTTCCTGTCCACGTGGTTGCTTTCAGAGAGGTCTCGTTGCTGTGATGGTGCATATGTTTTCTGAGCACCTGTCATGTGGCTCTGGCATATGTTACTGCACCTTTCCCCTTTAAAGAGGGAAGTGAAATGATCAAGTTTGTAAAACTCGCCCCAAGCTCTGCAGGCTGTTAGGTTAATCACACTCATCAAACTGTTTCCCTGAGTGACAGCTGCCCTTGCTATGACCAGTTGTGTTCTCTTGGCAAAACTCTATTAGCTTTTGCCCTGCTTCATTCTATACCCCAAGGCCAAATTTGCCTGTTACTCCAGGTGTCTCTTGACTTCCTAATTTTGCATTCCAGTCCCCTAGAATGAAAAGGACAACTTTTTTGGGTGTTAGTTCTAGAAGGTCTTGTAGGTCTTCATAGAACCATTCGACTTCAGCTTCTTCAGCATTACTGGTTGGGGCATAGGCTTGGATTACCGTGATATTGAATGGTTTGCCTTGGAAACGAACAGAGATCATTCTGTCATTTTTGAGACTGCATCCAAGTACTGCATTTCAGACTCTTGTTGACCATGATGTCTACTCCATTTCTTGTAAGGGATTCCTGCCCACAGTAGTAGAAATAATGGTCATCTGAGTTAAATTCACCCATTCCTGTCCATTTTAGTTCACTGATTCCTATAATGTTGACATTCACTCTTGCCATCTCCTATTTGACCACTTACTTCCAATTTGCCTTGATTCATGGACCTAATGAATTATCCTATGCAATATTGCTCTTTGCAGCATTGGACCTTGCTTCTATTCGGTCACATCCACACCTGGGTATTGTTTTTGCTTTGGCTCCATCCCTTCATTCTTTCTGGAGTTATTTCTCCATTGATCTCCAGTAGCATATCGGGCACCTACTGACCTGGGGAGTTCCTCTTTCAGGATCCTATCATTTTGCCTTTTCATACTGTTCATGGGGTTCCCAAGGCAAGATTACTGAAGTGGTTTGCCATTCCCTTCTCCAGTAGACCACATTCTGTGAGACCTCTCCACCATGACCCGTCTGTCTTGGGAGGCCCCATGTGGCATGGCTTAGTTTTATTGAGTTAGACAAGGCTGTGGTCCGTGTGATCAGATTGGCTAGTTTTCTGTGATTATGGTTTCAGTGTGTTGGCCCTCTGATGCCCTCTCGCAATACTTACTTGGGTTTTTCGTACCTTGGACATGCGGTATCTCTTCATGGCTGCTCCAACAAAAGTGCAGCCACTGCTCCTTACCTTGGACGAGGAGTATCTCCTCATGGCTGCCCCTCCTGACCTTGAACGTGGAGTAGCTCGTCTCGGCCCTTCTGTGCCGATGCAGCTGCCGCTCCTTGGACGTGGGGTTTCTCCTCTCAGCCGCCTTCCCTGACCTCAGACGTGAGGTAGCTCCTCTCAGTCAGCAAACACAAGACCAGGAGCTGACTGTGGGTCAGATCATGAACTCCTTATTGCCAAATTCAGACTTAAATTGAAGAAAGTAGGGAAAAGCACTAGACCATTCAGGTATGATCTAAAGCATATTTCTTAGGATTATACAATGGAAGTGAGAAATAGATTTAAGGGACTTGATCTGATAGATCGAGTGCCTGATGAACTATGGATGGAGGTTCATGACATTTTACAGGAGACAGGGATCAAGACCATCCCCATAGGAAAGAAATGCAAAAAAGCAAAATGGCTGTCTGAGGAGGCCTTACAAGTAGCTGTGAAAAGAGGAGAAGTGAAAAGCAAAGGAGAAAAGGAAAGATATTCGCATTTGAAGGCAGAGTTCTGAAGAATAGCAAGGAGAGATAAGAAAGCCTTCCTCAGCTATCAATGCAAAGAAATAGAGGAAAACAACAGAATGGGAAAGACTTGAGATCTCTTCAAGAACATTAGAGATGCCAAGGGAACATTTCATGCAAAGATGGGTTTGATAAATGGTATGATCCTAACAGAAGCAGAAGATATTAAGAAGAGGTGGCAAGAATACACAGAAGGACTGTACAAAAAAGATTTTCATGACCCAGATAATCACGATGGTGTGATCTCTCACCTAGAGGCAGACATCCTGGAATGTGAAGTCAGGTGGGCCTTAGAAAGCATCACTTTGAACAAAGCTAGTGGAGGTGATGGAATTCCAGTTGAGCTATTTCAAATCCTGAAAGATGATGCTGTGCAAGTGCTGCACTCAATATGCCAGCAAATTTGGAAAACTCAGCAGTGGCCACAGGACTGGAAAAGGTCAGTTTTCATTCCAATCCCCAAGAAAGGCAATGCCAAAGAATGTTCAAACTACTGCACAATTGCACTCATCTCACACACTAGTAAAATAACGCTCAAAATTCTCAAAACCCGCTTCAGCAATACGTGAACCGTGAACTTCCAGATGTTCAAACTGGTTTTGGAAAAGGCAGAGGAACCAAAGACCAAGTTGCCAACATCTGCTGGATCATAGAAAAAGCAAGAGAGTTCCAGAAAAACATCTTATTTCTGCTTCATTGACTACGCCAAAGCCTTTGACTGTGTGGATCACAATAAACTGTGGAAAATTCTGAAAGAGACGGGAATAGCAGACCATCTGCCCTGCCTCTTGAGAAACCTATATGCAGGTCAGGAAGCAATAGTTAGAACTGGACGTGTACCAACAGACTGGTTCCAGACAGGAAAAGGAGTACGTCAAGGCTGTATATTGTCACCCTGCTTATTTAACGTATATGCAGAGTACATCATGAGAAATGCTGGGCTGGAAGAAGCACAAGCTGGAATCCAGATTGCCGGGAGAAATACCAATAACCTCAGATATGCAGATGACACCACCCTTATGGCAGAAAGTGAAGAGGAACTAAAAAGCCTCTTGATGAAAGTGAAAGAGAAGAATGAAAAAGTTGGCTTAAAGCTCAACATTCAGAAAACTAAGATAATGGCATCTTGTCCCATCACTTCATGGGAAATGGATGGGGAAACAGTGGCAGACTTTATTTTATTGGGTTCCAAAATCACTGCAGATGGTGACTGCAGCCATGAAATTAAATGACGTTCACTGCTTGGAAGGAAAGTAGTGACCAACCTAGATAGCGTATTAAAATCAGAGACATTACTTTGCCAACAGAGGTCCAGCTAGTCAAGGCTATGACTTTTCCAGTGTTCATGTATGGATGTGAGAGTTGGACTGGGAAGAAAGCTGAGCACCAAAGAATTGTTGGTCTTGAACTGTGGTGTTGGAGAAGACTCTTGAGAGTCCCTTGCACTGCAAGGAGATCCAACCAGTTCATTCTAAAGGCGGTCAGTCCTGAGTGTTTCTTGGAAGGAGTGATGCTGAAGCTGAAACTCCGGTACCTCGGCCACCTCGTGTGAAGAGTTGACTCTTTGGAAAAGACCCTGATGCTGGGAGGGACTGGGGGCAGGAGGAGAATGGGACGACAGAGGATAAGATGGTTGGATGGCATCACGGACTCGATGGACATGAGTTTGAGTAAACTCCGGGCGTTGGTGATGGACAGGGAGGCCTGGTGTGCTGTGATTCATGGCATCGCAAAGAGTCAGAAACGACTGAGTGACTATCACTTTCACTTTTCATGCTTTTCATAAATGGCCTTTATTGTATTGAGTAAATTTCTATTTTATTGAATATTTTTTTATCATAAATGGATTTTGAATTTTGTCAAGTGTTTTTATGCATAGTCTTACTTTTAATTCTTACTTGAATGTTGGTAGAATTGAGCTTTGAATCCGTTTGATCCTAAACTTTTAACTTTTGGGAGTTTTTTTTTTTATTATTTAATATTTGAATCTCCTTATTTGTTACTGGACTTTTGAGTTTTTCTACTTCTGTATTTTTTCTTGTTTTAGTCTTGACAGCATGTATGTTTCTCAGAATTTGTCTATTTCTTCTAAGTTTTTCCATTTGTAATTGTTCATCGATAATAATAGTCCCTTATGATTATGCTTCTTTACTTCTAAGGTATCTGTTGTAATGTCGCTTTCCTTTCTGTGTTTATTTCAGTTTCCTCTCATTTCTTCTTACCTTAGGTAGGGTTTATTGATATTATTTGTTTCTTTCAAAAAATGCACTTCCAGTTTTTGCACATGCACCCTGGGCATTCTGGCACACGGGCAATGTGTTTAGAGGTGTTGCTTAGCAACGATCCTTCTGGGATGCAAGATTCCAAACCGTTGAGCTTCCCAGCTGGGAGGTTGTGGCGGGACCGCTCTGGCTTACCTCTAGTGCTCGTGTTGGGTTTAAGGGACTGTGAAGAGCCGAGGGGGAGTTGAGGTGTGTTTGGAGTCTGTAGGCTCTGTGATGAAGAAGATTTTTGGCTTCAGGAGTAAGAAGGGCATCTCGCCCTTCGGCTTCTCCATCAGCCCGGGGAGAGACGGCAGTCATAGAATCAACTTCCAGCCCGGGTACCGCATCCGAGACAAGGACCTTGGAAAGATCCACAAAGCTGCCAGCGTAGGCAATGTAACTAAAGTGCAGCAGGTTCTGTTGCTCGGGAAGAGTGACCTGGATGACAAGGACAAGATGAACAGGTAAGCAGGTAGGAAGGGCCTGGCAGGGGTCCCTCCTGTGAGTCTCCCCTCCAAGGCTCTTGGACACCTTCCTGGGATCCAGCACCCCGCAGACTTGATAGGCTGCCAAAGCCTTAGCTGGTTTTGGACCCGCTTATAATTCCCCTTATAGAGCACTTTACTGGCCGTTTTAAAGTTATTTAACTGAATGTCAGTAATCACAGAACTGAAATAAAACTTGAATAGCATCTTTTTTTCCTCTTCTTCCTCCTCCTCTTCATTTTTTGTTATGCATGCGTTAACATAGTGTACTCATGGGTAAGAGCTCTCAAGTTCTACAGCCCTCAAGAAATCTTCTGGAACTCCCTGGCTCTCACATTGTTTTTCTCATGTGATTTATGAAAACTCTTCTTCCCATGGATCGTCCATTGTGGATATTGGCAGTGGGCAGACTTTTGAGGTTGTCGGCATCTTATTTTTAATGTACACATTTTTATACCATAATGTTATATATTCCAGAAAACTGCATAGTGAGAAAAATAATCCCCATGACACATCAACTTCTGGGTTAAAATTTCTTCAGATACAATGCAATATCTGTTTTATATCACTGTACACTTATGTGTGTATATTCCTTGCTGAAGGACCTTAGAAGACAGCTTTGAAGTAGGAAGCTGACTGTGTTCTTGAATAGGAAGACATTTTCTTAGGATATATGGTCTTTCCATATTTAAACCAAATAAACAGATGGTGGTGTTAAAGATTTTGGGTTACACATGCTGTCTTTAATTGTGATGAAATTGGAAGTTTTGTATAATAGACAAAGATTTGCCCTTTTAGATTATCAAAATTTGCTTGATGACATTTTCTATTAGTAAAGATAAATTATGTGTAGATGGTAGAGAAATAACCTGGTAACTTGTTGGGGTCCTTTAATGGACCGGAACCTTGTGGTGCGGAGTCGACGATAAGAAAGTGAAAGAGAGAAAGAGAGAGAGAGAAAGAGAGAGAGAGAGAGACAAAAAAGACCCGGGGACCTAAGCTCTGATGGAGCAAAGGTGCTTTAATGATTTTTCTATGAGTATATATAGGCTGCAGTACAAGAAACTTCTTTCGGGAATGATAGAGATCAGAAAACCAAATGTACAGCAACCGTTACCAAGGGAACAAGGGGTAACGTTAGTCACAAGGTCAGGAGACAATCTATATCTCAAGTAAGGGGAAGGAGATTAAGCTGTTTTGTCCTAAGGAGAATGTTTACTAAAGGAGACTCATGCTTGCCTCACACAATGACCTCAGTCCCTGGGAGCAGCGTGCTGTTCCGCTTGAAGAGGGACAAAGGACTCATGAGAGACAGCACGTAGGAATCCTCCCGTCAAACATTCCCTGACAGTAACTATTAAGAGAAAAGTAACTAGATTCTTATCTCACCAAACAGTTTCAGATAGAGTATGGGTCAAACATTTGAAATACACAGGGTGAGAAAAATACCAGAAGAAAACTGAAATTCCTATTGATACATTCTTTGTGTGCTGACAATGACCTTTTTTTCCTCGTTCTACTGGTTACTAACCTTAATATCTTTTTAATTAGATGGTAATTGCTTTACAATGTTGTCTTGGTTTCTGCTGTACAACATCATAAATCAGTTGTAAGTATACACATATCCCACCCCAGAGACTTTTCTAAGAATGATTTCAAAGGCAAACACTCTGGAGTTTCCTGGGTTTCCACACCAAAAAAAAAAAAAGAAATGTGAAAGTTGATTTAGCAACCCCCAAATTAAAAAATCTGTAGAGCAAGCTGTCTGTAGGGAAGTCAGATGAGCAGACAGGGTTTATCTTTCTGGCACTCATAGGAATGTGGCACAGATAAAAATAATTTGTCACTTTCAATTTATTTGTGAGGATTGGTATACTGTGACAACTTTCAGCCTTTTCAGAAGTCAGGGGAGTCTTGGGAATTTCCTGGCCATCCAGTGTTTAAGACTCACTGCTCTGGGCCCAGGGTTCGATCTCTGGTGAGGGAACTAAAACCCTGCAAGCTACAAGGATATATGGTCCAACATGGGGAATATAGCTAATATTTTATAGTCACTTTAAATGCAGTGTAACCATTGACAGTTGTAGATCACTGTGTTGTGCACCTGTATTATAGAATAATATATAACATACGTCATCTCTAAAGAAACTTAGACGAAAACACCTCATGGTAATTAGACCAACAGGAAAAATGAGAAATGAACAACCAAAAATGCTACAATTTACAGTTGTAAAGCCTGTGAATTATAAATTATATTCCAATGTCAGAGACGTTAACATGTGAGAAAATAAGCATATTAGAATCATCGAAGTACAATGTTGTCTCTAATCCTCAAAACATATCTGCAAAGGAGTTGTAATATCCTTTGACTTCATTCAGATGTTGTCCTTGTAAGACAGTAATAATAGTAGTAACTTTGATATTCGAATCTAACAATTACCAGCTGTTATCTGTGCATGGATCTCATTTAAGCATCGCAGCGGTGTCCTGTGAGATAACGACTACTCTCTCTCCATTTTGTTGATGAGGAACTTGAGGCACAAAGAGGCTGAGTGACAGCTAATAAGTGACAGAGTGAAAGTCAAATTCAAACCCAAGTTGAGCTGAATCTCAAGGTCTTGCGCATTCTATTCAAGTAGATTGTTCTTTCCTTACTGTGTAAGAGGAGCTAAAGCTAATATATGCTGCTCTTTCTCCAGAAGAAAACAAAATATTTGTTTTAGAGAGATAGGAGTACCATGCTGTTGAGTATTTTCAATCACATGAACAGTTGTTTGTTTTGAAACAGTGACACTACCTTTTCCTAAGAACTTGTCTTGCTTTTGTAGGACTGCCCTCCACTTGGCCTGTGCCAATGGCCATCCCGCGGTGGTGGCTCTCCTCCTGAAGAGAAAATGCCTGCTTAACCTCTGTGACAATGAAAACAAGACCGCGCTGATGAAGGTATGGGACAGCGAACCGTGTCCACATGAGATGGGTGTGATTTAACTACTGAGACTAAAAATGAATTGATCTCGTTGAAATAGAGGGAACTGGTGAACTTGTGGGCTGTTTCCTTTGAATTCCTAGTACTCACACTCTGTTTCTTGGCACAATGCTGACAGGCCGTAGAATGCCAAGAGGAGGACTGCGCGGCCCTCCTGCTGCAGCACGGCGCCGACCCAAATGTCATGGACGCCTGTGGCAACACCGCGCTACACTATGCTGTCTTTTGCCAGAGTTTATCACTCGCAGCAAAGCTGCTTTTCTACAACGCCCATATAGAAGCCAGGAACAAGGTATTGGTCAGCTAACTTTATTGACCAAATGTTTGTGAAACTTTTTTTTTTTAATCTACAAGTGTTTTATTTACAACCGTATGTAAATAGGTAAACTGAATAGTGCCCATGAGGCCCTGTTACCATGGAAACAGTTCTAAACCTGAGTCAGGGGGCGGGGGTGAAAAAAGTCAGTGCCCCCAGAAAAGACAGAGCTCTGTCTGCCAGCCACCCTTCTACCCCAGAAGGAAGGTTTTTCCATTAGAACATGCGTGGGAGTGGGTGGTAGGCTCCCAGCCCACAGGAAATGAAGGCCTGCGGAGAGGGAAGTGAGTGGGGACTGGCTGTTTATAGGGGCTCAGGGAATGTGTGCCGCTGGGGGTGGGCAGAGGACAATAGAACAACACAATAGAAATCTTGCTGCTGTTGAGAGATTCCCATTTTATGAAAAATGATTTATATAAGCACGGTTTCTCTGTCACTGCCCAAATCTTAAGAGGGCGAAGGAAAGGAAAAGGAGCGAGCAAGTGAAAAGTGCAAGTCAGGCCAGAATTTTGGCAGTTGGGAAATGCCAAGAAGAGGATTTATTTATTTTAATATTTATTTATTTGGCTGTGCTGGGCTTAGTTTCAGCATGTAGGATCTAGTGTCCCGACCAGGGGTCGAACCCAGGCCCCCTTTACTGGGAGCACTGAGACCCCACCATGGGAGAACCACGGAAGTCCCGAGATTTTAGTTTGTGCTTTTTATTCCTGTCAGTTTATATATTTCTGTGAGGTGCTTTTCAGTTTTCAGGGATAATAATTGTTATTTCGAAAAAGACTGTGAGTGAATTGTAAACTTGCCTAGATGCCAGTTTTAAGAAGACTGAGCAAAGCAGACTGGCAGTGAACAGGTGGCAATTAAGTGGGAATTAAGAGAGAAGAACAAATAATTAACTGATATATTATCCTATTCTGGCAGAACCAGAACCATCCACTTAGATAAGAGTCTAGACTCGGCTCTCCCCTCTAGAATGTCTTGATGGGAAGGAAGGGGTTTATAAATAATGAGAGCAGGTTGCCTTTTGGGTTTACTAGTCCCTGTTCTACTACTGTTTACCCAGGGAAATCTAAAAAATTGCAGTTTTGATGACTCTTACCTCTTACACTTTTCTTTTTTATTCAAACCCTCATGTAAGAGAAGGAATTGGCTCTGTGAGTAAGAGATGAGACTGGAGTGGTTGTTGCACTAAGCCTCAGCTATATTCTGCTGGGAGCCACAATTATTTGGGAAAACTTATTTAAAAAATGTACAAGCCTAGGCTGTTCCCTGAAGATTTTGACTGAGTAAATCGAGGAACACTTGGACGTGTGTGTTTAGAACTATGCCCTTGAGATTCTGATCCAGTCCTTGATGAATAACTATGGAGTGAACACGTGTAATTTCTAAATGCACCCCTCACAAAAGAAAGTGGTCTCTAGAAGCCTTGGCGTTTGATCAATGCTAGCTTCTTCCATCAGCTCCCTCCTTTCCAACAACATTAGCCTGACTTTTTCTCTGCCCGTGTGTTTGAGACATTAAAAGGAGTACCTTTGGCAATATCTATGGGCTGGAACGATAACTCCTTTTCCTTCCAACCACTCATCATTCAGTGACATTCCGAGAGTCTTTAGAGATTTGCTCATGACGAAGTCACTTCATCTGTAGAGTCTGACCCTTTAAGGATTTTACACCTTCTCTTATCATCCAGGTCATTAGGTCAACAGATGTTTGTTACCAACAGGGTTTTCCTGACTGCAGTAATAGTAACTCAGTGAGCCTTTTTTGGTGTCAGCTGCAGGACAGACTCTTGCAGTGTGTCTGTTAGAATTGCTGATCCCTGGCATAAGCAGAGGAGAGCTTTAAAACCCGTAACGTTAGTAACAGTAGAGAGGGGAATTGTTTTAAGCCTTTATTTTCAGCGGGCTTAGGAACTCATTATACGTTTGATTAACAATCTAGAAGAATTCTAGAGATAGCTTGTAGTTTCAACAGGCAGTGGAAACATTCTTGACTGTGATTTGTGAGTCTTTTTAAAAGAATTTATGTTTAATTGAATTATGAGTCTCAGTAGGCTTATTTACTACATATTGGGACCCACTTTTTTGTGAAACATATGATACTAAAAAAGGAAAGGTTTGACAAACAAATATTTGCTTTATACCCACCTGTTTGGAAACAGCAAACATGAAACCAAAAGTGGGCAATAGACCAAATATGGCCCTTGGGTATGTTTAGTTTACCTCCACACATTGAGTCAACATTTCAAATTGATGAGGCTCATGCAGAAGTTCAGGCCTCTCCAAGGACCAAATCTGGGCCCCCTTGAGCCCATCCTACTGTTTGGTCTGCATGCAGAGGCTACCCCTTCTGTATGGGACATGTGTTTTCGGGGTTACCGGTCTCACCTGGCTTTTTCACTTACTGAAGGTCATCAGCTTTCCATCCATAAGCATTTGAGTTTCCAATTTTTGATTGATAGTTTATTTTGATAAATATTTGAAGGTTTTAAAGACAGTCTAATCTATAATTGATTTCATATTTTAAAACATCTCTTAAGAACGGGATTGAATTTTTCAGATTAGAATTTTTAAGTTCATTGTGGTGGTTTCGCACTGAATGACTCTCACAAACACACAAGATTATAAGAGACAGCGCAGGGAGAGCTCGTGGAAGAGCAACTCCCCGAGAAAATGCTGGGCGTGTATTTATTGGTAATTTTATGTTGCAATCTTTAACTAAGAGCAGTAAAGCGAGAGAGACACCAGAACTCTTGGATTTTGGAAGCTTCCTCCTGGTGGTCTGGAGGTGATCACATGAGAGGCATCAAGAAGGGTCTTTGAAGATAAGGTGGGGAGGGTGCTCATTCTGCATGGAGTTAGCATCTAGCTAATGCTGACCTGTCAGCCAGAACGTCTAACTAAAGGAAGGGCAGTGGAAAGAGCAAGCAAGGAAGAGAGAATGAATAAGATTAAATTCCAGGTGACATTTCTGAGAAAGCAGTAAAACAGGGTTCCCACAGTTGATTTTTTTGAAAAGAAAAAAAGTTTCTCTCTTTGCATGTTCATGTAGAGAATAGTATTCCCATTGGCAAGTCTGAAAACCTTTTGAGTTTACTCATGGTCAACCTTGGATGGGTTATGCATGCTACAGATAGTATTATATATTTCTGCGTCAGCATTGTTCCTAAAATACGCAGTTGATACAGTAGCTAAATGATACGGGCACCCCCTGCATTGGGAGCTTGACTCTTAGCCACTGGACCACCAGGGAAGGCCCAAAGGAGGTGCATGTTAAAGAGAAAGAAAGTGCACAGGGCGATGAGGAGGAGGGGGCACTTTTTCATTTACTTTCTGCATTGTATTTTTAAGTTCCGAGAATCTATTGCACGATTTTAATGTCAGCTTAGAAATAGGTTAACTGTGTACATTAGAAATGGTTTTCCCTGTTTTACAGGATGGCCTCACACCAGTGTTACTTGCTGTACATGAAAGGAGAGGAGAAATGGTGGAGTTTTTAGTAGACAAAGAAGCAAGTGTACATGCGGTTGACAAGATGAAAAGGTACCATTGCTCTTTTTCTTTTTAAAACCCTCAGTGCTGTTCTCGGATGGTAATATCAAGATTAAATGAATAAGAGGATTCATTTGTAATCAACACATCATCACATAGGTAGAAAATCAATTATTCTGACTGGGAATCATGAGCAATATATAGCAGGAATATATAGCAGGATTCATATTCCTTTATAATATTGACTGATGTCATATGCAACCTGTTTTTTGTTTGTTTGTTTTATCGATCTTGGAATAGCTGAGGGATTTCAAATTAGTTTTATTGGCTTTATGAAAAATGGATTTTGCTTTTTAGTTTACCTCATGACAGTATCGAGTTTCTTAATTCTTTTAAAAGAATTCTTTAACCTCTACTTTGTATGTATATACTTTTAAAAGATGGATAGTAAGCCTAAAAGACTCGATTTCGTCTTTTGGATAACTCTTTGCTTTAAATTGCTTTCTTTGAAGAATGCTGATGTTATTAGGTTGCAAAAGAGTCAGACACAACATAGCAACTAAATAACAACAGCCACAAAAAGGTGATTATTACTCACTGTCACCAGATCCTGTGGGCTCATGAATTTTTATCCTTTCTCATTTTAGTACATTTTGATATTTTCATTTTTAATGCAGGTAGAAGGAAGAAAGATAGCTTTGATTGGATAAACAGTTGCTTTAACGAAGCCAAGTCAGAGGTGGATGATACAGATGAAAAGGATGGGCTGTAGATTCAGACTAGGTTCAATTCCTAGGTTTCCTACTGATTAGGGTTATTTATCATCAGCAAATAAGTTTCCTGATACGCAAGACAAATAGTATGCATCTTTCAAAGGTCCCTGTGTGTGAGAAAGATTTTATATATAGTATTTCATTTTTAGTGCCTAGCACATGCTTGTCCACATCAGTAACTGGCAGCATGACTATTTTTATTCCCATTATTATCAATATTTTTTATTTAAGCCTGCAAGTAGCCTTTTCTTAATCCAACCTCTAGCTGACTTTGAAGCCAAATGTATCAGACTAAGGAGGAAATGGGGGAATTCATCCCTTAAATAGTCACCTGCCTCAGATAAGTGACCTCAGCATCATTTCTTGTCCACTAAGGACTTTGTTATTATTCTAAAAATACATTTATTTATTTATTTATTTGGCTGCGTGGGGTCCTAGTTGTGGGAACTCTTAGTTGCAGCATATGGGATCAAGTTCCCTGACCAGGGATGGAAGCTGGGGCCCCTGCATTGGGAGCCTGGAGTCTTATCCCCTGGCCCACCAGGGAAGTCCCCATCAGGGACTTTTGAAATAGTAAGTGCCGCTACCTGGCATCCGAATGGGACAGGAGACTTCTTTCCTGTCCCTTCATTTTAGCCTTGGAGGTGATTTACAGAGATGAACCCTTGAGCCTGTAAATGGTCAATTCTTCCTGAGTGGGCAAGGTGTTCACTTGGTAAAGCATATCAAATTAACTGTTTAAGTGAACTCAACTTCCTGAGGCTGAAGTCATCTCTCTGTTGTTTTAGAACAGCCCTCATGCTTGCTATCAAGCAGGAATCACCAGAAATAGTCAGACTTCTTCTTCAGCAAGATGTTGACATCTTTGCTCAAGATGTTTTTGGATGGACCGCAGAAGAATATGCTGCTGTTAGTGATTTTAATATGTAAGTGTTCACATTAAAATGCCAGTTCTCACTAAACTACAGCCAAATATAATTTTAACTGTTACTTGTTACGTGACCAGGGAGAGTTCCAGTTTGGTGCAGGCAGTTTGGATAATGGTGGTGAAATGTTCCCCCTCAAGAGCTGAACGCCAAGCAAAGGCCAGTTACTTTCTCTTGGCTGTGAGTTTGGGGTGCTTCATCTCAGGACATGTAGACCTTGATCCTTAGAAAGCTTGACCTTAGCCATTTCATTCCAAGTGTGACCTCTCGGTATGGGGTATGTGCCGGGGTCCAGCCCCAGCAGGATCCAGGGGGTACCCTCAGGATGAACAGTGTCAGCGAGAGATAGAAGACACGTGAGACCAGCCTTGATAGGGCCAAGTCTGTCTTTTATTTTTTGACAACAGTTTATATACCCTCACTCAGAATGTATCCAAGATACAAGATGCTTGCTCATGTTTATACAGGGTTAGTTTACATCAGTTTGTCCTTAAGGAAGAACAAGATGCTTTGTGCATTTTGTTTCCATAATAAATCTTTACACATTATCTTTTGGCCTTAGGGCTTATTAACATTTTATGTAAGTCAGGTGAAAGTAAGCCTGTTTTCTGTTTCTGTGGTGACCTTAACAGAAGAGTTACAGTCTCATAGGGCAACAGTACAGCATGTCACAACATAGTAAAAATATGACCATGTTAATACCAACATCAATTCTTCTGCAAAAGTTGTCAGTTAAATTTATCTAAACGTTTTACCCCATACAGATTCTGCAGCTTTAATAAGGCAGCCTCTGCCTAGCACTCCTGGCTAAGAATTAACAACTATTTCATTGTTACAACACTAGGGCTAAGCTCTTATTTTTCTAGATCTATAACTATATTAACAATGGTTTCCATAGCACAGCCTTAGCACACTAAAAGCAAAAACACAGCAAGCAAACGTTAACACAATAACCACTTTTATAATCATTTTTTCTTTTATTTTCTAATAAAACTCCTTCACCCCTCAAAAATGCTCTATGTCTATTAAGGCTTTTATATAATCAGGTTCTTTATGCTATTTTATGATTAGAATATTATAAGCAATCATGCATGTTAGTACCAAGGGCATAAGTGCATTTGGCTAACAAACTACCAGCAAAGGAGTTTAAATTAAAACACTCCTTTCACCCTGGATAATCTCATGAAATACCACCACCCAAAAAACTTAAGATTAAAGTTCTAAATTGATTCTTATTTGGAAAGAAATCTGGGAAGGCCTTCTGCCTATGTTACAGAAATTAGGGAGTAGTCTATTAAAGCAAGCATCAGAAGAACAGATACCATCTTTAAGGTGAGCGCCGGGGGCAGCTTTGGGGCAGCTTTTCGGAATCCCTGAAAACCTGATCCGCCTTGCCCGTCGGGCTTTCTCCCTCATGACCTTGTCATGGGTAGGATCTCGTGTGTTGGCTCCCGGCAGGTATGAACAGTGTCACAGTTGTGATATTTCTAACTAGTTCTTTGGGTCTTGATATATTTAGTTCAGCGGCAAATCCTGTGTTTTCCCTTGAGGACTTGCCTCTCTATACGCTTCCCCTTGAATTTTCCAAGAACCCGGCAGATTCCCGAAGATGAACGAGACAGTCCTCTTCCACAAGTCATTTAGGGGGGAGAGAATAGTTCTTTCTCATCACTGTGTTGCTTGCATTGATTCTGCTGCTGCAGCACTGCTGCTCCAGCTGGTCTTGACGGGGCCTGCTTGGCAGCTAGATCTGGAGTCTGGATGTGGCTCTATAAAGACCTGTAATAAAACATTTTAAAAGGAAAAACAAACTCATCGTGCAGTGGGCTCACGATTGACCTTTGCTCCCAGGCCACCCCCGTGGGTCCAGGTCCCCAGCCTCTGAGGTGACGCACACGTCGACTTCAGAGTGAGAGCGCCTTTGTTCTCATACGTAAGCTTGTCGCTGAGTCACAGTTGGAAACAAAGCACCAGCACCCAGTTCGGGCCGCTGGGCCTCCTAGCTTCCCCCCTCACTCAGAGACCTTATGTGGAGCCCACGTGTAAGCCTAGATCTTCAGATGAGGTGCTGTTGAGGCTCTTATTTATCTTTTCTGCTAGCAGATGTCAGTGGAGACCATTTTAGGCTGTCAGCGAGGGTCCAGTGCTCCTGCAGGGATTGAGCAGACTTCCCTTTTTCCTTTGTATCTAGACTTGAATCTCAGGGCGGCTTTCTGTCCTGTGGGGGCACCTTTTCTCAGGTCACAGGTTCCCTGTCATCCTTCCCAGAGTAGTGGGTGCCAGCTTGCCTGAGATTCCCTAATTATGCTTGGCCCCTTGTGGGATCTGTTTCCAGGAATAAAGAAAATCTTCCAACGGATTCCTCTCCGCCTCCACCTTAAATGTTTTCAGAATCTGCCCCATAAGGAACCCATTCAGCAGAAATCCCTAAATCTCAAGTAAGATAGTTCAATTAAGTAAGAATCTCAAGTAAGAAATCTCAAGTAAGAATTCAGAGAGGTGAGCCCTGTCTAGAACTTGCCAGTATCCACTGTAAGAGTAGGGATATGTCTTCCAAGTGAATTGGAGAGGAACATGGAGATTAAACATCATTGTTGGAAAGATCTGCTGGCTCAGAGTTTGAGTAGGTAGAGAAGGAAGAGTCGTGGTCCAGGCCAGGTCTTGATTGTGATTAGTTTTCTGTTCTTGGTGTAATTAGCTGCAGTGATAATGGGGGATCATTATGTTCTCTCATGTAGTGAGTTGATATGTTATAAGTAAATTTAGGTACACATTATATAAGAGCTGAGATTCCTTAAATTATAGATCATGAAGAACAGCTAATCACCAGAATTAGTAACAGCTTCATGCAGCACTTGAATGTTAAATGTATGAAAAAACACACATTGGGTTTTACTTGGAATTCCAAAGTAGTTCAAGCACAAATTATTCCATTCTTTGACTGTTTCTACACGCATTTTGGGGGTCTATTATCTCATTAAATCCTCTTGGTCCTCTTGTGAAATCAGGCAGTAAGATCCAAGTTGTGTAGAGGAAGACTTTGAACTGAAGAGAAGCGACTCCTTCAGGAACAAAGGGCAGTTGGTTATAGAGCTAGGATTTGCAAGCTCGAGAGATTTTCTGTATGCCAAGCTAAATCTAGTGAATTATTGGAGCTGTACACGCCCTGAGTTCATGACTACTTCATCTTCCTTTTCTTTCTCCTTTCAGTTCAGTTCAGTCACTCAGTCATGTCTGACTCTTTGGGACCCCATGAACCGCAGCACACCAGGCCTCCCTGTCCATCATCAACTCCCAGAGTTTACCCAAACTCATGTCCATTGAGTCAGTATGCCATCCAGCCATCTCATCCTCTGTCATCCCCTTCTCCTCCTGCCTTCAGACTTTCCCAACATCAGGGTCTTATCAAATGAGTCAGCTCTTTGCATCAGGTGGCCAAAATATTGGGGTTTCAGCTTCAACATCAGTCCTTCCAATGAACGCCCTGGACTGATTTCCTCTAGGATGCACTGGTTGGATCTCCTTGCAGTCCAAGGGACTCTCAAGAGTCTTCTCCAACACCATGGTTCAAAAGCATCAATTCTTTGGTGCTCAGCTTTCTTTCTTTCTTTCTTTCTCTTTTCATTTATTTTTATTAGTTGGAGGCTAATTACTTTAAAATATTGTAGTGGTTTCTGCCATACATTGACATAAATCAGCCATGGATTTACATGTGTTCCCCATCCTGAACCCCCCTCCCACCTCCCTCTCCATCCCATCCCTCTGGGTCATCCCAGTGCACCAGCCCCGAGCACTTGTGTCATGCATCCAACCTGGACTGGCGATCTGTTTCACACTTGATAATATACATGTTTCGATGCTGTTCTTTACAGTCGAACTCTCACATCCATACATGACCACTGGAAAATCCATAGCCTTGACTCGACGGACCCTTGTTGGCAAAGGAATGTCTCTGCTTTTTAATATACTGTCTAGGTTGGTCATAACTTTCCTTCCAAGGAGTAAGCATCCTTTAATTTCATGGCTGCAGTCACCATCTGCAGTGATTTTGGAGCCCCCAAGAAAACAAAGTCAGCCACTCTTTCCACTGTTTTCCCATCTATTTGCCGTGAAGTCATGTGACCAGATGCCATGATCTTAGTTTTCTGAATGTTGAGTTTTAAGCCAACTTTTTCACTCTCCTCTTTCACTTTCCTCAAGAGGCTCTTTAGTTCTTCTTCACTTTCTGCCATAAGGCTGGTGTCATCTGCATATCTGAGGTTATTGATATTTCTCCCGGCAATCTTGATTCCAGCTTGTGCTTCATCCAGCCCAGCCTTTCTCATGATGTACTCTGCATAGAGGTTAAATAAGCAGGGTGACAATATACCTTTACTTTCTCCTTTACTACATGCTAAATAAAAGCGTATAGAACTTAGAAACTTGAAATGTATGGGACAGTTGAAGTTTTGATATTATCTCTGACATTGTCTGAAATGATCTAAGAATTTGGTAGTTGTTTTTCATATCAGTGTTAAAAGATTACCTATCACATTTTTAATACATAGCTTTCGCCAACTGATTTCTGAGTATAAAGAAAAGAGACCTAAAACTTCTCCTGAAAAGAGCAACCCAGGTACGTCATCTGATACCAAATTACTTTTGGTGATTCTACCATAGATAAAGTAGGAGTGAAGAAGTTTCAATAATGAAAGAACTATGAAAAATTAGCATAAATTGCATGTGTATTTTATTTTTTAAATTAATTTCTTAATACTCTAGTATTCAGAAGTGATTAAGAAGTTAATTGTAGGTGATTTAACATCAAAGACAGTATTGTCTGAAAAGAAATCCATCTATTTAATATGGCCCCTAAAGTCCTATGTTAGATCTTTGTGTAAATCAGAAAAAAAAATTGAGTGAGTATGATGTATATTTCATCTATAGTCATATTATAGCAGATTGGACTTCTTATGAAAGGGAACTTTCATTTATAGAAATGGTTTGCATTTAGTGAATGAATAGTTAGTAGTTACTGTGTAGTGATTAGTCTCACTAAAATAGTTACCATCATTAAAACTGGGAACCTGAATAATCCCTTCCTGGTAGGATAAGAAATGATAAACAATAAGAACTGCAAAGCTGAGCCAGTGTGCAGCATAGTAGTGAGAGATTATTTCTGAAAGATACTTACCAATAGAACCGAAGGCAGAAAAGCAATGCCTGGTTGAGAACCAGTTGTTTTGCCTATTTCTGTACCAAGCAAGTGTAGCTTACCAACTTCATTCCTTACAGATCCAAAGAGAGTGAGATAGATTGACTTCATTAGGACCAGATGTTTTCTTTTGTGTGTTGGCTTATTGTCACGACAGTATAATTTTGTAAGAACAAGATGCTCTCTTGCCATCAGTTAAAAAATTATCATAATAAATCTCCAAATAGATGGACTTGGGACTCTGCAGGTTCTATTAAAAGCACAGAAATACTTTGCATTAACAAAAACAGCATTAGGTCCACTGGATGTGGCATCTAGCACATTGTACAGGGTATCCGAGGATACCTTTGACTGAATAGACCTCTATCTAATCAAATGGGGCTTCCCAGGTGGCTCAGTAGTGAAGAATCCACCCGCCAATGCAGGAGATATGGTTTGATCCCTGTGTCGGGAAGATCCCCTGGAGAAGGAAATGGCAACACACTCCAGTACGCTTGCCTGGGAAATTCCATGGACAGAAGGGCCTGGTGAGCTGTAGTCCATGGGGTCACAAGAGTCAGACACGACTTGGTGACTGAACAACAAAAACATCTGTCAAAGAACTGTAGGTTGGTTTAATACATTAATCAGAGGAGATACAGAGATGAGAGTGTCTTGGTCTTCAGTATGCTCAGAATAGAATAGAGTTTTCTCTGGTTAATTTCTGTATTTTTCTTTTTTTTTTTTAATTTCTGTATTTTTCTAAACAAAATTTTCAAAGAAAACATGCTTATTTATTTGCTCAGTTGTTCACTAAACAGATAACTTTCAAGTGTCTTTTGTGTACTAAGCATTGTTCTGATGTCACAGAGTGAAAACAGTTAAAATTCACTGCCCCTGCTCTCCAGGCTCAAGCTTGCAGTGCTGCTTTCCCAGTGGAGTCACTGCATGTGAATCATCCCTCCAGCATCAGATCATGACGACCCCTGGGAAATGTTGTTTAGCAGAACCAGAGTCCATGGCTCCCTCCAGTCTTCCCTCCCTCCTCTTGTTCATCAGCTTAGGATGTGATGACGTATGCCTTCCAAGCTGAAAAAGCATGATTTCTATAAACATTTGCCATATAATTGGAAGGATTGATATAATGATAGCCCTCACTAGTATACAGCACTCTTTGGACCATCCTGCTCTATGTGGTCCAGATACTCTTGGGCAATGGAAGGAGATAGTCTCAAGAGATTCTTTTTAGATATATTAGTGTCTCTGTGTGTGTGTGTGTTTGTGTGTGTGGAACTTTTTTAAAAAGTTCAGCTTCTGTGTAACCTACTGAAATCTCACCACTACAAGTCTACAAGAATAGTCCCCACTCTCAGCACCGAGTTGATCCCCTTTACCCGTTTGCCCTCCCCCACCTCCCTTTCAAGAGATTATCTTTTCTAAGCCTGGAATGACTACTTCTTTCATAACTTCTCTTGCCATTGGAAGGAGGGCCAGGAAGAGAAGACTTTGTTTCCTATGCTTTACCACACTCTGAAGTTCAGTGCCTGTGGACCAAGCTTCCCTGTGATAGGGTGTTTTCATTCTGAACTGAAGAGCCAGAGGAGTTGTCATGTCCCAGCAAGACACCTATAGTCTCTGTTCAGTGCTCCAGGCAATGGAAGTCCAGAAATACTGTGCTATTTAAGTGTGCTAGTGTCAGCTTATGGTACTGATTCTATTACTGGTATAGTATCATTGTCTGTCAGTCTCCTGGAGTTTGGTTAGGATTATGGTCATTGTAAACAGCAGTTCTTTCTTTGTGTTTTTGTTTTGCATTTGATGACTATAAAGGGGAGGAGTGGTTCTTAGGCATTCTTAGGTGAGCCTATGAGAAGAGTACAACCACTGTTCCCTTCCGCTAGTGTGGCCTCCAGGTGTGGTTTGAAAGGAATACTTTTAAACAAAGCATCAGTCTTGAAGTTTTCATATTCTGTATTTTTCTTCTGTTGATTTAAAATGTGTCTTGATTTTTCTTTAATAGCGGATGAGTGTTCTGAAGAGGACTCTTCAAGGAGGTAGGATGTTATGGATGTTTTAAATTACATGTTTAACTAAGGGAACATGGAGTAAGAGAAACTAATGTTTGCTGAGTGTTCTACTCTGGGTGAGACACTGCATTACGTGCTTAACATTTGTGACCTCATAGAGTCACCACAGCAGCTTGGTAAAGTAGCTGTGTCCTACTTTTACTTAATTAGGCAACTGTGGTTTCAGGAGGTTAATGAATTGACCCTGGTTCAAATGAGTTGACCTGTGGTTTGACAGCTGGCCTTCCTGGCTCCCACGTCCACTCCCATGGCCCTCAGCAGAGACTGAGAAGTACCCGTGTAGCATATAAGTTAAAGATATAAGTTAGTCCTTTGACTTGTGTACATTTTAAGTTTTGACATTGTGGTTAAACTCCCTGTACTCCCTCTTCGAGTAAAGGAGAGAAGTGGTGCCATCTCAATAAGCGGTATCCCTGCTGATGGACCAAGGCTCCCCTTTTGGACCGACTCAGATTCATCTCTGAGTCTTGAACAGACAATGGAGAAGGCAAAGCCTATTCTTCCGCTTCGTTTTAAGTCATCAGGTTTATTCCAGTTTGGGCAAGCAAGAATAATTTCAGTCCATCAATTGGATTTTCAGTTCAACTATTAGAACTTTTGGTGAAAACAAATTATTTTTAGGCTCTGCTGATATATTGGCTGTCACTCTCTGTTATGGAAACTAAGAATGAGTGTTAACTAGATATTTCATAGATTGGGAGACAAGGAAGCAGAAATAGGTAATGAAAAACTTTTTTGGAGACTTCCCTGGGGGTGCAGTGGTTAAGATGGTTACTAAGATATCTTCTAGTGTAGGCAGTGTGGGTTCGATACTCAGTCAGGGAAGCTAAGATCTCACATGCCTCAGGGTCAGACAGCCAAAACATAAAATAGAATCACCATTGGCACTAATTCAGTAAAGACTTTAAAAGTGGTCCACATCAAAAAAAATCTTTAAAAAATTAAAAGCTGTTTTAAAACAGGCCAAATTTTATTCATGTCAAGAAAGTTTATTTAATATATAGAGAGACTTTCACTTGTTTTTTTTTTTTCTTTTTTCTTTTGTTCAAGGAAATGAGCTCACTCATTTTTATTGTATGTTTCTGCTTTAAAGGTTTCCCAACGAACCTGGCATTGATTTAGGGCCTACATCAAACAATGCAGTCTTAGATTTTAAAACCAAGGTAAAGTGTTCTGTTGTGAAATTTGTTTTCATGCTCTGAATTTAGTTTCATGTAGTATTTACTCTTATGATTAGACACTGCAAGTGACAAATAGATTCAAGAGATCAGATCTGATAAACAGAGTGCCTGAAGAACTATGGATGGAGATTCATGACATTGTACAGGAAGCAGTGATCAAGACCATCTTGGAGAGAAAGAAATGCAAAAGGGCAAAATGGTAGTCTGAGGAGGCCTTCCAAATAACTGAGAAAAGAAGAGAAGCAAAAGGCAAAGGAGAAAAGGAAAGATATACCCATTTGAATGCAGAGTTCCAAAGAATAGCAAGAAGAGATAAGAAAGCCTTTCTCACGGATGAATGCAAAGAAATAGAGGAAACAATCGAATGGGAAAGACTAGAGATCTCTTCAAGAAAATTAGAGATACCATGGGAACATTTCATGCGAAGATGGGCACCATAAAGGACGAAATGGTATGGACCTAACAGAAGCGGAATACATTAAGATGAGGTATATAAGAATATACAGAACTCTACAAAAAAGATCTTCATGACCCAGATAACCAGGATGGTGTGATCACTCACCTAGAGCCAAACATTCTGGAATGTGAAGTCAAGTGGGCCTTAGGAAGCATCACTACAAACAAAGCTAGTGGAGGTGATGGAATTGCAGTTGAGCTATTTGAAATCCTAAAAGATGATGCTGTGAAAGTGCTGTACTCAATATGCCAGCAAATCTGAAAATTCAGCAGTGGCCACGGGACTGGAAAAGTTCAGTTTTCCTTCCAATCCCAAAGAAAGGCAATGCCAAAGAATGTTCAAACTACCACATAATTGCACTCATCTCACACGCTAGGAAAGTAATGCTCATAATTCTCCAAGCCAGGCTTCAAGATTACATGAACCATGAACTTCATATCTTCAAGCTGGATTTAGAAAAGGCAGGGGAACCAGAGATCAAATTGTCAACATCCTCTGGATCATAAAAAAAGCAAGTGAGTTCCAGAAATGCATCTACTTATTCTTTATTGACTGTGCCAAACCATTTGACTCTGTGGCTCACAACAAAGTGTAGAAAATTCTTCAAGTGATGGGAATACCAGACCACCTGACCTGCCTCCTAAGAAATCTGTATACAGGACAAGAAGCAACAGTTAGAACTGGATATGGAACTATAGACTGGTTCCAAATTGGGAAAGGAGTACATCAAGGATGTAAATTGCCACCCTGCTTATTTATCTTATATGCAGAGTACATCATACGAAATGCTGGGCTGGATGAAGCACAAGCTGGAATCAAGATAGCCAGAAGAAATATCAATAACCTCAGATACGCAGATGACACCACCATGATGGCAGAAATTAAAGAACTAAAGAGCCTCTTGATGAAAGTGAAAGAGGAGAGTGAAAATGTTGACTTACAACTCAACATTCAGAAAGCTGAAACTCCAATACTTTGGCCATCCAATGTGAAGAACCGACTCACTGGAGAATACCAATTCTGGGAAAGTTTGAAGGCGGGAGGAGAAGGGGACGGCAGAGGATGAGATGGTTGGATGGCAGCACCGACTCAATGGACATGAGTTTGTAAAACCTCCGGGAATTGGTGATGGACAGGGAGGCCTGGTGTGCTGCTGTCCATGGGATTGCAAAGAGTCGCACACAGCTGAGCAACTGACCTGAACTGATGTTGATATTTTCATAAAATTTGAAGAACAGTGTAGATGCATATAATTAGATTAATAGAATCATATGAAAAAGAGGCTTTGCTCATAGTATATCCTTAAGAATACTGATATATTGCTGACCTATTGTATATAAATTCTACATATATGTGTTTCTCCACATACCTTATTATACTTATTTTTTCTCCCCCGTGAAGTTTGTTCTTGACCAAGAATGTCTCACCTTTTCCTTTCTTCTTTCTCCTCTACCTTTTTAATTTCTTTTTTTAAATATTTACTCTTAACTTAATTTTTCCTCACAGAACAAATTTCTTCAGTGTCTGTTCTTTCAGTCCGTCTCTCTCTTCCCCTATTGTGCACATGTTTGCTTATGGCTGTCTATTTAGAGTGTTTGTGGCTTTCATTCATGATCATTGCCCTATGGGCTTAACCTTGCTCTTTCCCTGTTTCATAGAAGCAGCTGATTTTTTCCCCCTGTTTTATATTTCTAGCTGTTTGACAAACAGAATAGAAGTAGCTTATCCTGTTTGCAGTTCTAGCCCATCTAAATAAGGTTCTGCTAAAACCTAAACTTTCATATTTCCCTTCCCAAGTGATAATTCATGTATATATTAATCATGGAAGCAGATTTCAAAATATAGCAATTAATTTAAATGTCTTAGTTTTTCAATAGTGCTCTGAACTCCTGCGGATAAATTATTACTCTTGAACATTGTGGTAGAGAAAGTAATCTAGTGGGTGTCATCCTATTTGTATAGCTGTCAATTAGGGGTAAGGAGAGGAACATCCGGGGCTTCTGATGTCATCTGTCATAATACTTTCCCCATGAGCAGGTCAGTCAGTGGCAGAACTGGGATTTGAATCCACATCTGAATGACTCCAGAGCCTGTGCTCTTTGTGCTAGATCATAGAGGAGTGGAGGATGTTATAAATTTATTCAGGTTGATCTTGTTATATTCTTCAAGCTCTCATTTTCTTCTCCAGCATGTCGTGAAACCAAAGTTAACAAAGCTCATGAAGCCTTCTCAGCAGTCCAGCAGAAACAGTAAGTGATTCAAAGACTGTCCTTCTGGTGTTATTCCCTGATTTGAAATGACACATGTTCTCATGTACTCTCTCCTGTTTTCACTGGTGTAGAAGCAAAGTGTGGCATTTTGAGACCAGAGAGTACCACTTTCTCTGAGGACAATAATTCTGATAGTAACATTGAAGATGTGGTTGAAACATTTCCCAAACCGTCACCCTGGTTTGAGGGCATCTGTCAGCCTGCCTTCCCATCACCTGAGCCTGTTCCAAAATTTCTCAAGTCTGTAGCAGGCCTTGGTCCTACAAAGGTAAGTGGTTCTGTTTGTAACTCTTCTTTCCCTGTACTTGTTCACATACCATTCCCCTGCTCCTTATGAAGACAAAAAGGATCCCACCACAGAAATGGAAGCCCTCAAAGTCACGATACGAAATGGTGTGATAATAAGAGCCATACATGTGCATGGTTCAGATTTATAAATATTGGCATACTAAGTATACCATTATGAAAGTACTGAATTACAAAGCACTTAGGAAAAACAACTAGATGAATAATGAAGATGGGGAGGAGGATGAAGGGGAAGAATTTCTTTATGAAGGACAAGATGAATATAAGATGGAATGAGGGTGAAGATGGGACAGATTATTTTACACACACAACAGAAATAGTGGGGGTAAGTCAGACCAGGAACTCTATGTTATAATCCTGCGAGACATTATTTCAAATTCAACTTAAGAAGAGAAAGTGAGATCATGAAAAAACAATGCTCATACTCTTTTGAATGGCATATAGCTGATTTTTATGAAGAACTGAAAGAAAATGTGTTCCTTATTGTTTTGGGGGGTTGTTTTCGAGGTTGGTGGTGGTTCTTGCTTTTTCCTTCAATTGAAGTGTAGTCAGTTTAAAATACCGTGTAAGTTTCAGGTGTACAGTAACGTGATTTGTTTATACTTGTGTATGTATATATGTTTTTTGAATATAGTTCCCTCTGGAAGTCCATTTAAATTTAAAGTGATTTCTCTTTAAAACAAAAAATCTCACTTTGAAATTAATGAAGCAATGTCTTCTATTTAACCTAGCAAAGCTTTCTTTTAGCGACAATTCAAGATGAGCCCTGTTTTAGGCCTTAGGAGATGCATTATGAATTAAGAATTTTTGGCCCTTCTGTTTCTTGTGGTTTCTAACTTCACTTCAGTTCAGTCGCTCATTCGTGCCTGACACTATATACTTAAATGTACTCACCTAATTTATCTTAAACTGTTTGCTATAACCTTGGTGGGTGTTTTAAATCTTTCTGAAAATAAAGAGGAAATAAATAAGCATTCTGTCTATCCTTTTTATTAAAATTATAATTTTATAAATGAGATTCTTAATCTCTTTTCATTAAATGAGAAAATTTTCAGCTGCAACAATCTGAAAGAAAAACTGGAGAACTATATTTTTTCCTCTGGAGAAATTCTGATTTCTTCTTCTGAATGTCAGCAAATAATGGGTAATTACATACATTAAGTGAATGAAATCACGACTTATGCTTTTTTCTTATATTGAGTACTTGTTATTATAAAATCATAAGGAAAGAAAAAAATTCCGCCAGAGTTTATAAAATTATCTATGGAAGATATTTTTTCTTTTAAAGATATCTCTAGCAACATGTCCATTCCTTGCTATTTTTATTTATTTGTCTTTTTTTTTAATTGGAGGCTAATTACTTTATAATATTGTAGTGGTTTTGCCATATGTTGACATGAATCAGCCATGGATTTACATGTGTTCCCCATCCTGAACCTACCTCCCACCTCCCTCCCCATCCCATCCCTCTGGGTCATCCCAGTGCACCAGCCCAAGCACTTGTCTCATGCATCCAACCTGGGCTGGCGATCTGTTTCACACTTGATAATATACATGTTTTCATGCTGTTTTCTCAGATATTCCCACCCTCGCCTTCTCCCATAGAGACCAAAAGTCTGTTCTATACATCTGTGTCTCTTTTTCTGTCTTGCATATAGGGTTATTGTTACCATCTTTCTAAATTCCATATATATGTGTTAGTGTACTGTATTGGTGTTTTTCTTTCTGGCTTAGTTCACTCTGTATAATGGGCTCCAGTTTCATCCACCTTATTAGAACTGATTCAAACACATTCTTTTTAATGGCTGAGTAATATTCCATTGTGTATATATACCACAGCTTTCTTATCCATTCGTCTGCTGGTGGGCATCTAGGTTGCTTCCATGTCCTGGCTATTATAAACAGCGCTGCAATGAACATTGGGGTGCACGTGTCTCTTTCACTTCTTGTTTCCTTGGTGTGTATGCCCAGGAGTGGGATTGCTGGGTCATATGGCAGTTCTATTTCCGGATTTTTAAGGAATCTCCACACTGTTCTCCATAGTGGCTGTACTAGTTTGCATGCCCACCAACAGTGTAAGAGGGTTCCCTTTCCTCCACACCTTCTCCAGCATTTATTACTTGTAGAGTTTTGGATAGCAGCCATTCTGACTGGCATGTGATAGTACCTCACTGAGGTTTTGATGTGCATTTCTCTGATAATGAGTGATGTTGAGCATCTTTTCATGTGTTTGTTAGCCATCTGTATGTCTTCTTTGGAGAAATATCTGTTTAGATCTTTGGCCCATTTATTGCTTGGGTCATTTATTCTTCTGGAATTGAGCTGCAGGAGTTGCTTGTATATTTTTGAGATTAATCCTTTGTCTGTTTCTTCATTTGCTATTATTTTCTCCCATTCTGAAAGCTGTCTTTTCACCTTGCTTATAGTTTCCTTGTTGTGCAAAAACTTTTTTTCCTCCATTTATTTTTATGAGTTGGAGGCGAATTACTTTACAGTATTGTAGTGGATTTTGCCATACATTGTCATGAATCAGCCATGGATTAACATGTATTCCCCATTCTGATCCCCTCTCCCCCCTCCCTCTTCACTGTGGAATATTACTCAGCCATTAAAAAGTATTCATTTGATTCAGTTCTAATGAGATGGATGAAACTGGAGCCCATTATACAGCGTGAAGTAAGCCAGAAAGATAAAGACCAATACAGTATACTAACACATATGTATGGAATTTAGAAAGATGGTAACGATAACTCTATATGCAAAACAGAAAAAGAGACACAGATGTGCAAAAGCTTTTAAGTTTAATTAGGTCCCATTTGTTTATTTTTGCTTTCATTTCCAGTATTCTGGGAGGTGGGTCATAGAGGATCTTGCTGTGATTTATGTCGGAGAGTGTTTTGCCTACATTTTCCTTTAGGAGTTTTGTAGTTTCTTGTCTTACGTTTAGATCTTGAAGCCACTTTGAGTTTATTTTTGTGTATGGTGTTAGGAAGTGTTGTAGTTTCATTCTTTTACAAGTGATTGACCAGTTTTCCCAGCACCACTTGTTAAAGAGGTTGTCTTTTCTCCATTGTATATTCTTGCCTCCTTTGTCATCGATAAGGTGTCCTTAGGTGCATGGATTTACCTCTGGGCTTTCTATTTTGCTCCATTGGTCTGTATTTCTGTCTTTGTGCCAGTACCATACTATCTTGATGACTGTTACTTTGTAGTATATCCTGAATTCAGGCAGGTTGTCTCCTCCAGTTCCATTCTTCTTTCTCAAGATTGCTTTGGCTATTTGAGGTTTGTTGTAATTGCATACAAATCGTGATGTTATTTGTTCCAGTTCTGTGGAAAATACCGTTGGTAGCTTGATAGGGATTGCATTGAATCTATAGATTGCTTTGGCTAGTATGCTCATTTTCACTATATTGATTCTTCCAGTCCATGAACATGGTATATTTCTCCATCTATTTGTGTCCTCTCTGATTTCTTTCATCAGTGTTTTGTTGTTTTCTATGTATAGGTCTTTTGTTTCTTTAGGTAGGTATATTCCTAAGTATTTTATTCTTTTCATTGCAATGGTGAATGGAATTGTTTGCTTAATTTCTCTTTCTGTTTTCTCATTGTTAGTATATAGGAATGCAAGGGATTTCTGTGTGTTAATTTTATATCCTGCAACTTTACTATATGCATTGGTTAGCTCTAGGATTTTTCTGGTAGAGCCTTTAGGGTTTTCTATGTAGAGGATCATGTCATCTGCAAACAGTGAGAGTTTTACTTCTTCTTTTCTTATCTGGATTCCTTTTGTTTCTTTTTCTTCTCTGATTGCTGTGGCCAAGACTTCCAAAAGTATGTTGCATAGTATTGGTGAGAGTGGGCACCCTTGTCTTGTTCCTGACTTTAGGTGAAATGCTTTCAATTTCTCACCATTGAGGATAATGTTTCCTGTGTGTTTGTCATATATAACTTTTATTGTGTTGAGGTATGTTCCTTCTATTCCTGATTTCTGGAGGTTCTTTTTTTTTTTTAATCATAAATGGATGCTGAATTTTGTCAATGGCTTTCTCTGTATCTATTGAGATATTCATATGGTTTTTATCTTTCAATTTGTTAATGTGGTGTATTACATTGGTTGATTTGTGGGTATTGAAGAATCCTTGCATCCCTGGGATAAAGCCCACTTGGCCATGATGTATGATCTTTTTAATATGTTGTTGGATTCTGTTTGCTAGAATTTTGTTAAGGATTTTCGCATCTACGTTCCTCAATGATATTGGCCTGTAGTTTTCTTTTCCTGTGGCATCTTTGTCAGGTTTTCGTATGAGGGTGATGGTGGCCTCATAGAATGAGTTTGGAAGTTTATGTTCTTCTGCAATTTTCTGGAAGAGTTTGAGTAGGATAGGTGTTAGCACTTCTCTAAATTTTTGGTAGAATTCAGCTGTGAAGTTGTCGGGTCCTGGGCTTTTGTTTGCTGGAAGAGTTCTGATTACAGTTTCGATTTCCGTGCTTGTGATGGGTCTGGTACGATTTTCTATTTCTTCCTGGTTTAGTTTGGGAAAGATACTTTTATAAGAATTTGTTCATTTCTTCCAAGTTGTCCATTTTATTGGCATATAGTTGCTGATAGTCGCCTCTTATGATCCGTTGTGTTTCTGTGTTGACTTTTGTGATCTCTCCATTTTCATTTCTAATTTTGTTGATTTGATTTTTCTCCCTTTGTTTCTTGAGGAGTCTGACTAATGGTTTGTCAATTTTTTTTTTTTTTTTAATCCTCTCAAAGAACCGGCTTTTAAAATAACTCTGTTGATTTCTGCTATGGTCTCTTTTGTTTCTCCTGCATTTATTTCTGCCCCGATTTTTAAGATTTATTTCCTTCTACTAACCCACGGGTTCTTCATTTCTTCCTTTTCTAGTTGCTTTAGGTGTAGAGTTAGGTTATTTATTTGACTTTTTTCTTGTTTCTTGATATAAGCCTGTATTGCTATGAACCTTCCCCTTAGCATTGCTTTTACGGTGTCCCATAGGTTTTAGATTGTTGTGTTTTTGTTTTCATTCATGTCTATGCATATTTTGATTTATTTTTTGATTTCTTCTGTGATTTATTGGTTTTTCAGGAGCGTGTTGTTCAGCCTCCATTCGTTGGCATTATTAATAGGTTTTCTCTTTTAATGGACCTCTAATCTACCTGCATTGTGGTCAGAAAAGATGCTTGTAATGATTTCAACTTTTAAAAATTTACCAAGGCTAGATTTATGGCCCAGGTCATGGTTTGTCCTGGAGAAGGTTCCATGTGCACTGGAGAGAAAGGTGAAATTCATTGTTTTGGGGTGAAATGTCCTATAGATATCAATTGGGTCTAGCTGATCCATCGTGTCATTTAAAGTTTGTGTTTCCTTGTTAATTTTCTGTTTAGTTGAAATATCCATAGGTGTGAGAGCAGGTATTAAAGTCTCCTACAATTATTGTGTTATTGTTAATTTCCCCTTTCATACTTGCTAGCATTTGCCTTACATATTGTGGTGCTCCTATGTTGGGTGCATATATATTTATAATTGCTATGTCTTCTTCCTGGATTGATCCTTTGATCATTATGTAGTGTCCACCTTTGTCTCTTTTGACAGCCTTGATTTTAAAGTCTATTTCATCTGATATGAGTATTGCTACTCCTGCTTTCTTTTGGTCTCTATCTACGTGGAATATCTTTTTCCAGCCCGTCACTTTCAGTCTGTATGTGTCCCTTGTTTTGAGGTGGGTGGGTCTTTTGTAGACAACATATGTAGTGGTCTTGTTCTTGTATCCATTCAGCCAGTCTTTGTCTTTTGGTTGGGACATTCAACCCATTTACATTTAAGGTAATTATTGATAAGTATGATCCTGTTGTCATTTACTTTGTTGTTTTGGGTTCGAGCTTATACACCCTTTTTGTGTTTCCTGTCTAGAGAAGATCCTCTAGCATATGTTGAAGAGCTGGTTTGGTGGTGCTGAATTCTCTCAGCTTTTGCTTGTCTGTAAAGCTTTTGATTTCTCCTTCATATGTGAATGAGATCCTTGCTGGGTACAGTAATCTGGCTTGTAAGTTTTTCTCTTTCATCAGTCCTGAAGAGTTCCTACTGAAAGATCAGCTGTTATCCTTATGGGGATCCCTTTGTGTGTTATTTGTTGTTTTTCCCTTGCTGCTTTCTATATTTGTTCTTTGTGTTTGATCTTTGTTAATTTGATTAATGTGTGTCTTGGTGTGTTTCGCCTTGGGTTTATCCTGTTTGGGACCCTCTGGGCTTCTTGGGCTTGGGTGACTATTTCCTTCCCCATTTTAGGGAAGTTTTCAATTATTATCTCCTCAAGTATTTTCTCACGGTCTTTCTTTTTGTCGTCTTCTTCTGGGACTCCTATGATTCAAGTGTTGGGGTGTTTAACATTGTCCCAGAGGTCCCTGAGGTTGTCCTCATTTCTTACAATTATTTTTTTTTTCTCTCTGCTTCATTTATTTCTACCATTCTATCTTCTACCTCACTTACCCTATCTTCTGCCTCTGCTATTCTACTGTTGGTTCCCTCCAGAGTGTTTTTGATCTCATTTATTGCATTATTCATTATTGATTGACTCTTTTGTATTTCTTCTAGGTTCTTGTTAAACAGTTCTTGCATCTTCTCAATCCTTGTCTCCAGGCTGTTTATCTGTAACTCCGTTTTGTTTTCAAGATTTTGGATCATTTTCACTATCATTCTTCGGAGTTCTTTTTCAGGTACTTCCCTATCTCCTCCTCTTTTGTTTGGTTTGGTGGACATTTATCCTGTTCCTTTACCTGCTCGGTATTTCTCTGCCTTTTCATCTTGTTTAGATTGCTGTGTTTGGGGTGGCCTTTCTGTATTCTGGCAATTTGTGGTTCCTCTTTATTGTGGAGGTCCCTCAGTGTGGGTGGGGTTGGACAGGTGGCTTGTCAAGGTTTCCTGGTTCGGGAAGCTTGCGTCGGTGTTCTGGTGGGGGGAGCTGGATCTCTTCTCTCTGAAGTGCAGTGAAGTGTCCAGTAGTGAGTTGTGAGATGTCTGTGGGTTTGGTGTGCCTTTGGACAGCCTGTACATTGAAGCTCAGGGATATGTTCCTGGGTTGCTGGAGAATTTGCGTGGTATGTTTTGCTCTGGAACTTGTTGGCTTTTGGGTGGTGCTTGGTTTCAGTGTAGGTATGGAGGCTTTTGGATGAGGCTTTTGGATTAATGTTCCCAGGAGTCAGGGGTTCTCTGGTGTTCTCAGGTTTTGGACTTAAGCCTCCTGCCTCTGGTTTTCAGTCTTATTCTTACAGTAGCCTCAAGACTTCTCCATCTGTACAGCACTGATGATAAAATGTCTAAGTTAATGACGAAAAGTTTCTCCACACTGAGGGATCCCCAGAGAGGTTCACAGAGTTACATGGAGAAGAGAAGAGAGAGGAGGGAGATAGAGGTGACCAGGAGGAGAAGAGGGAGAGTCAAAGGGGGAGAGAGCAAGCTAGCCAGTAATCACTTCCCTATGTGCTCTCCACAGTCTGGACCCCTCAGAGAGGTTCACAGAGTTGCACAGAGAGGAGAAGAGGGAGGAAGGAGACAGAGGTGGCCAGGAGGATAAAAGGGGGAATCAAGAGGAGAGAGACAGATCCAGCCAGTAATCAGTTCCCTTAGTGTTCTCCACAGCCTAGAACACACAAAGAGATTCACAGAGTTGGGTAGAGAAGAGAGAGGAGAGGGCGGAGATAGAGGTGACCTGGTGGAGACAAAGGAGAGTCAAAAGGGGTAGAGAGCAATCAAGCCAGTAATCAAACTCCCAAGCAAAAATGGGTACTGAAGATTGAGTTCTTAAAGGTACAAAATTGATAACAAATTCCAAAAAGCAAAGATTAAAAATCTAGAGTAGAGGTTAGACTCTCAAAAACACAATATTAAAAAAAGAAAACAAAGTCTCAAAAAATTATAAAATATATATATGAAGTTTGTTTTTCAAATAGGGTCTTTTTTTTTTTTTTGCAAGGTAATAGTAGGTTGTAAAAATGAAAATTAAAGGAGTAATAGAGGACTTAAAAATAAAAAAAAAATATTTAAAACATGATAATAGTACAAATAGATCTAGGATTTTCTCTGTAGCTGTTGTGGGCAGTGTGGGGTCAGTTCAGTTTCAGATAGTTCCTTGATCCAGCTTATACCTCTCAAGATCTATTGGCCCCTTCCAACATAGTCGCTGCTAACTTCAGGGTTTTAATCTGTTGCACCTGTCATTTCCAAAGCGGTTCCCTCTGTTTGTTTTAGCTTCTTCTGTTTGCCGGTCTCTTCAAGTGTCTAATTTCTGTCCAGACACAAGGGGCGAAGGTGGTCACTTATTTAGGCTCACTTGTTCAGTCCTGCTGTGGGGATTGAGGAACACTGTGAACAAATATCACCGGCGTGTGTGGGGAGTGCGCACAGTGTCTCGGCTGCACTGGGTTTGTCCCCGCTCATGGCGTGTGCACTTTCCCAGTGTACACTTCTTAGGCTCTAGGTTCCTCTGCCAGGGAACTGTCTGAGGCGGGCCCTAGATTGTGTGCACTTCCCAGGTCTAAGCCGCTCAGGTTCAGGTTCTCATGTACTCCACAAAGGTGCAGACTCAGTTGGGTCTGGTCTGCGTTTTGTGCCCCTCCCAGGTCTGAGCCGCTCAGGTGACCAGGTGCTTGGCAAGTGTCATCTCCCCAGGTGGGGAGTGCGTCTTATCACCTCCCCGGTCCCAGCCACTGAGTTTCCTGGGTGACAGTGGGCGTGGCCATCTCTGGTGTGCCATGTGTCTCTTCCGGGGAGCTGATCTCTGGCTGCGACCCTCCCGGCGGATGTCAACCATCCAGAATCCCAAGAAGTTTTGGTTAGTGACTGGGTGCGTGCTTGCAGTTTGGTAGAGGATGCCTCTCTGGGGCCGAGTTTGCCCCTTTCCAGCTCTGGCTGCCCGCCTCCTGCCTCCCTGCCTCCGGCGGGGGATGAGCCGATCTGCAGTGGGCTAGCTCTCCTCTGGTATTCACTCAGTCCTTTGTTCTGTGAGCGGGCCTGGCAGTGCCTTAGTTTAGGGCTTTTTGCGAGATAGTTCTCTCTCTCTCTTTTTTCCCCCTCTCTCTCTGGCTGTCCTACAGTTTAGGTTGCTGTCTCATGTTAGTTCCCTCAGATTGCTCTCAGGGCATTCAGGCCTGGTCCTCAACATAAGCAGTGCAGCCCCCCTTGCTGGTGGCGGATGCGAGCACTGGGAGTTGCCGTTAGGCACGTAATCTGTGGGGTTTATTTATTTATTTATTTTTCCTCCTGGTTACGTTGCCCTCTGACATTCCAAATCTCCCCACAGACCCGCCGGTGAGAGTGTTTCCTGATGTTTGGAAACTTCTCCTCTTTTAAGACTCCCTTCCTGGGATGGATCTCCATCCCTACCTCTTGTGTCTCTCTTTTTATCTTTTATATTTTGTCCTACCTCCTTTCAAAGACAATGGGCTGACTTTCTGGGTGCCTGATGTTCTCTGCCAGCATTCAGAAGTTGTTTTCTGGAGTTTGCTCAGCATTCAAATGATCTTTTGATGAATTTGTGAGGCAGAAAGTGGTCTCCCCGTCCTATTCCTCTGGCATCTTAGAACCGCCCCCCATGTTATTTTTAAGAAACTTTATTAATTTCAGTGTTTATAGATGTTAAATTACCATGTCAATTCTTTGTTATACATGTGAAACTAACATGTAAATTCTTCCATATCAGAAAGTTAGTCATTGTGGTTACTTGATTTTTTTAGTTTGTTCTTTCTTTCCTGATGTGATTATTGAGTCCTGCTTGATCATCATAAATGTATTTGAAAACTTTTAAACCTTCAACGTGGATAATCATCGTTTTACTCCTTTTTTTTTTTTTATGTCTAGATCATTCCTTTCGTCTTTACCTGCCATTCCAGAAGACATAGATAGGAAATTAGAGTCGTCAGTGTGCTGTTTACAGGGAAAGAAACAGTCAACCATGTGAATGTTCAAATAGGGTTGTTAAAAATTCATTTATTCTTAACTGAAGGATAATTGCTTCCCAGAATTTTGTTGTTTTCTGTCAGACATCAACAAGAATCAGCCATAGGTACACCCACGTCCACTCCCTCCCAAACCCCCCTCCATCTCCCTCTCCATCCCACCCTTCTAGATTGTTGCAGAGCCCCTCTTGAGTTCCCTGAGTGATAGAGCAAATTCCCATTGGCTATCTATTTTACAGATGGAATTGTAAGTTTCCATGTTATTCTTTCCATCCATCTCACCCTCTCGCCTCTTCCCCTTCCCCCGTGCCTATAAGTGTTTTCTCTGTCTGTTTCTCCAAGGCTGCCCTGCAAATAAATTCATCAGTACTATCTTTCTAGATTCCACACATATGCATTAGTATATGATATTTATATATCTCTTTCTGACTTACCTCACTATGTATAATAGGCTCTAGGTTCATCCACCTCATTAGAACTGACTCAAATGTGTTCCTTTCTACAGCTGAGTAATGTTCCTTTGTATATATGTACCACCACATCTTCATCCATTCATCTGTCAATGGCCATCTAAGTTGCTTCCATGTTCTAGCTATCATAAATAGCACTGCAATGAAAATTGGAGTGCATGTGTCTTTTCCATTTTGGTTTCGTCAGGGTATACTCCTGGCAGTGGGATTGCTGGGTCATATGGTGGTTTTAATCCTAGTTTCTGAAGGAATCTGCATACCGTCTTCCATAGTGGTTGTATCAATTTACCTTTCCACCAGCAGCCTCCACACCCTCTCCACCATTCATTGTTTGTAGACTTTTTGATGATGGCCATTCTGACTGGTGTGAGGTGGTATCTCATTGTGGCTGAGTGGTAAAGAATCGGCCTGCAGTGGGAGACCTGGCTTTGATCCCTGAGTTGGGAAGGAAGGCATGGCAACCCACTCCAGTATTCTTGCCTGGAGAATCCAATGGACAGGGGAGCCTGGCAGGGTTCAGTCCATAGGGTGGCACAGAGTCGGACACGACTGAAGCGACTAAGCAACAGCAGCAACAGCAGACTTTTGGATGATGGCCATTCTGACTGGTGTGAGGTGGTATCTCATTGTAGATTTGATTTTCATTTCCATTGTGATTTTTTACCACAAGATAGTGCGTGAAGCTTGAAGGTATTACTACATTTGGATTGTCAAGTTGATCTGCAAGGAACATTTCAGGAGAAGCAAAAGCATGGGAAATAGTAATAAATATGTGGGGTTATAATAACAGCAGTTAGCTTTAGTGATGTTTCAATAAGTGCAAAGCATTTTGGATAGCTTACGTAGCACGTGCAGAGTATCTTTATGGCAGCCGTACTTGAAGTAACATAAAGTAATGGTGCCCTGTTTGAAGGTGGCAGCTATGGAAGGAGATAAGAAGGGGCTGATCTCTTAGATGCGGCAGCCACTGCCTGGTGATGCAGCACCGTGTTTGAATTCAGCATCCTGGTCCTGTCACATAGCAACTGTGGGATCTTGGCAAAATCTGTCTTAACCGGGTTAAAAGTAGGGTACTTTCTTCGAAAGGGATTAGGAACTCTTCATGCAACCCATTGTTATCATTCATTCTAGCAGAGTGTCTCTGAGAGCCTTCCACAGAAGTATGTGGGTCATTTACCTGGAACTGCTGGTCAAAGAGGAAAAAAGACATTAAATGGACAAATAGAAGGTAAGAACTGTATTTTACAGAAAAATTATTTGACAGAATGTTGATTGAAAACGGGAATGCTGATATACTCTAATAGGCAAAGAAAATCACCTGTCAGTGAGAAAAAAGATGAGAAAAGGAGGGCAATCGTGCATCTTACCAGGTGTCTACCACAGATTACCGTGAGAATCCAGTTTAAGAAACTAAATTACTAGTTTTTAGACTTACTTCATGGTCCAGTGTTTAAGACTTTGTCCGGTTAAGACTCTCCAATTCAGGCGGTGCAGTTTCAATCCCTGGTCAGGGAATTAAGATCCCATGTGACACATGACCAAAAGGAAATTATTAGTTCTATTTCAGGATAACTCTACGACCTAAGGAAGGTCAAGAAATAAGAGGCAAGAGGGAATGAAAGATGAGAGAGGCAGAGGGTACGGGGAGGAAATGAGCAAAAGGAAGCACGGATCTGTGGGGGAAGGTGGAATAAGTAATGAGGGTCCTTAGATAAAGGGAGAGTATTTGACATGGACGATGGATTTGAAGTGAGCGTCCGACACCAAAACTTGTCAGGGAAGAACTGCAAAATTCTGCCCCCCTCTTCCTGTTGTACTCGTTATTAGGAAGACATTCAGAACTGACGTCTCCAGGCATGCAGAGCTGTGTTTTATCTTCTGTGGAGTGCGGGCATAGGAGTTCAGCTGTAAACGTGTGCAAATTGATGTCATATGAAATGTTGGTGCTTTCTAGGATGGTGTCACATGGGACAAAACAAGAGAGCTGGAAAGAAGGAGAGAGCAGGGGGCGTGATGGGGAGACCAAGGAACCCACAGCCTCATAGAGAGCTCACTGGAAGGTTTCCATCTTCTAATGCCATTTCAGTTTCGGGGGAAGTGTTTGCATGAGGAAACAGAGGCTGCGATTTCAGGAGCATGAATTAAGTTGAAGTCATGTAGAAGCAGACTTTGTGTAGACCAGAGTTTCTCAAGTTTTAATTAGTCACTTGGGGACCATGTGTGAAGTGCACATGCTGAGCAGGAAATCTGAGATTCTGTGTTTCTAACAAGCTCTCCAAGTAGCAAGGGTGTAGCCTTGCCTTTAGAGAAATCTGGAAGAAGAGCATTGGATAGTGCAGGACATAACAGGATCAAGGAAAAGCATTATTTTATGTTTCTTTCTGAGCGTGTTTATAGCCAGAGGGAAGCAAAGAGTTGAAGTAGCAGTTATAGGTGTAAGATACCATTGCTAAGCAAAGAGGGAGAAAGACATGGTAGGGATGATCCATAGAAAGGATGTCAAGGGGGAAGATTTAAGTCCACAGATCCAGAGATGACCATTTAGAGAGGAGAGAATCTAGTGAAAGGACAAAGGGAGGTAAGCACGGCCTTAGGGAGGTGAGTTTGGAGTTGATGAGGACACTTGAGAGAGCTCCTTCTAGGTGACTTCAGTGTATTTACCCTGAAAAGAGATAAGATCATTATTGCTCCAGAGAATCCTGGAGGTGGGAGGGGGTGCTAGAAGTGGGGGAAACCGCAGCCCCTCCGAGTAACTCTTAGGCATCAAAGATATATGTTGTACTGGTATTTGTTATTCAAATTAGACTAATTTGAAAAAGGAGGCATTGAGTTCTTTTTTTAAAAAGATAGCTGATTTTTTGAAAGTTGTTTCATAGAAATCCTTTGAAGCATTACCATGATGTACCAAACCAAACTAAATTTTGAAGCCAAACAGATTAATAGGGTTCATTCCCTAAATGCTAGAAATACTTTTAATAAATACTACACTGATTTTGAAACATGCAAGATTTTTAATTTCTAATAATTCTGTGGCAATTCAATGTATTCTTACCTTTTTGATAATTGTATTTCAATATTGAGAATTGATTATACATTATTTCCTAGATGTGTCTTATAAACTTTCTTGCATGAGTGGATCGAGAAACTTTAAGATGGCTAAACTAGAAGAGCCAAGACATGTAGGCATGCCAGTAGCCCTCGTGGGGAAAAAACACAAATATTTTTATGAGCCATTTTTCCACAAGTGTATATCCAGGCTAATCAGTCCATTACCCTGTCTTTGATGAGAAATGAATTATACATTCTGGTGAACTGTCATCCCAAGTGTGCACTTCTTAAATGAATGGACAGATTGAAGAACATGATAAATACTTATCATGTAATGGTGTAAATGATAACTGCCATGTTGCATTCAAGATATGCTGTTGCATTTTACCATCAGCTTTCACGTTTATCTTCTTGGGTTCATGACTTGCTCCTTTAATTAAGATCCATTTTCTCCTCATCAGTCAGCATGTTCACATTGGTCTATGTGCACGTTAATGTTTTATAAAGCCATTGAAAACGTAATGTTACTTTTGAAATCTTAACTGCACATTTTGGTGAACCTGTATTCCTATTTTTTCTTCACTATCTTTAGTGGATTCATATGTCTGTCTTGCCAGTGTGCTAAGATCCCCCTAAAAACAAGACACCAAAACTGAATGTATTCAGTGCCAAGGCAGAGCGTGAGGATTCTGCTCGGTTCTAAGTCTGCATGAATGTACAGCTGGCTTTCATATTTACATGTGATTAACTCTATGTCCCATTTTCCTTTTAGAGTCTCCTGAGAAATATCCTAATGTGAAGGTAAAAACGTTTATGCTGTTATCTTGAATTATGAACTGTGGATTGTATCATATGTACATTGTTTATTAATCAACTTGTTTCCAAACCCATTCAGCAGGCCGTTGGAGTGAAAGATTCTGTTCCTGATAAAGCAGTCAGAATGAAGGGTGCACAAACATCTAATTCAGGTAAATTTTGCAATACACACTTAACTCTGGTTCCTGCATTGCAAACTGTCGCTTTACCGTTGAGCCATCAGGGAAGTCCCTTCTGGAAAGAGGGACACTGAAATATTTGAAATGCTAGCTCTTCATACTCCTAACTTCCTGTTGCAAATTTAATTGAAGAATTGGACATACATACGGCAAATGTTATTGTTGGTATCCATGTTTTAAAAGAAAAGATGTTTACAAGCATATGAACAAGAAATGTTTGAAATGTAAGCTAGAACTCAAGATGTTTCTGTATATGTTTCGTTATCCATTAAATTCTCAGTTTGGAATCTCTATACCCTCAGGAATTCTCAGCGATTAATTATTAGACCCTAAGATTTTCCAGTGTCCAAAAATGCTTATTTGAACTCTGACCTTTCCCTAGAGTAAAGCTTCAATTGCTAATATGTCAGTTGTATTTCAGCTTATAATTATTTCATTTTAGTGTTGTTACACAAATGAATGTAGGCCAAGCAGATGTTTTGATTAGCAGACTGTATGTGTGTGTGTTTGTGTTGTCTTTGATTATTAGAAGTAGGAGAAGTAATCATGCCTTAGATTCGATAGACATAATCTTTCAAAACAGGGATTCTGAAAGTTTTTGGCTTTAGGATCCTTTTATACTTCTAAAAATTATTGAGAATTCCAAGGAACTTTGTTTATTATTGTTCACTGTATTGGAAAATAAAACAGAAAAACTAGAATACAAGCACATACCATCATAGTTGCTAATTCCATTAGTCCTAAGTGTTATGATATCACCTATCGTGTCTATGAAGAATGCCACTCTGCCCGCAGAACAGCATGAGAATGGAGGAAACGTTTAGTGTTGTGAAAAGAGTTCTGACCTCTTGGACCCCCTGACCCGTCGGGTCTCTGGACTTCAGCGATTCTGAGGGAACACCTGAGAACCACTGTTTTAAACCATTGAAGTGGCTGGGTATAAAATGATAAAGGGGCCCTTGTGTTGACACAGGGTTTTAAGTTTCACTATTACATTTCTTACTTGTTTCTTTGACTTCTGTTCAGAAATTCAGATCTAACAGTTTTAGCTTTTTGTGGTGTATTCATTCCTGTCTCATGGCCCTCTGTGCTCTTTGGATCCAGTGTGGTCCTAGACTTACCTATTTTCACATGGAAACAATTAGTCACACACAAGGCTATCATTTCTTATATAAGTTTATGATGTTTTTGTTTAGTCGCTAGGTAGTGTTCAACCACTGCGACCTCATGGACTGTAGCCTGCCGGGATCCTCTGTCCCAGAGATTTTGCAGGCCAGAGGCAAGCGTACTGGAGTGGGTTGCCATTTCCTTCTCCAGGGTATGATGTTTCTCCAAGTCTTTAAAAATGAGTTCTGAAGATATATGTACATTGAGGAAAGACCGTCTCATTGAAATTGAAGTAGTTGTTGACGGTGGTGGTGTTCAGTCGCTAAGTCGCGCCCGACTCTTTGTGACCCCATGGACTGCAGCCAGGCCTCTCTGTTCCTCACCATCTCCCGGAGTTCGCCCAAGTTCATGTCCATTGAATCAGTGATGCTGTCCAACCATCTCATCCTCTGCTGCCCCCTTCTCTTCTTGCCCATCTCTTCTCATCCATCAGGTGCTTTTCTAGTGAGCCAGCTGTTCACATCAGGTGCACAGAGTATTGAAGCTTCAGCTTCAGCATCAGTCCTTCCAATGAATATTCAGGATTGATCTCCCTTAGGATTGACTGGTTTGATCTCTTGGCTGTCCAGGGTTCTCTAAAGAGTCTCTCCAGCACCACAATTTGAAAGCATCCATTCTGTGGCACTCAGTCTTCTTTATGGTCCAACTCTCACACGTGACTACTGAAAAAACCAGACCTTTGACTTTACGGACCTTTGTCAGCAAAGTGATGTCTTTGCTTTTTAATATGTTGTCTAGGTTTCTACCATTAATTAAAGTAGTACCATTCATTCAAAGTGTTTTTAAAACCGTGGCCTCTAGAACACACAATATCATCATGCAAAATTAAATGTAAAATAAATTAGAGATAAATTTTGTTAATAAAATATTTGTATGTTGAAGGAAAATAGTAATAAAGTTCTTATGAAATACAGAGTATGTAATAAAGATTGAGTGAATCAAAGTAATACTAGAAAATTGAAAAGTAGAAGAAATGAGACATGCTAGTTCACATCTCTTCATGAATGACAGTGACATGAAAGGTAGAGTCACCTCTAAAGGGTAGTGAGTTTGAGGGGAAGGAGGATGTGGAACTGATTCTCTGAAGAAAGACTTTGTACGAGGTAGTCAGAGTTGTGTTCTTACTCAGATCCTGATAGATGGAGACTTTGTCTTCACATTTTTCAGACTGGGATTCGACTAGTTTGAGCCTCAATAGTGAGACTTGTCAAAGAGCCGGGCATTTGAAAGTTGATGATCGGCGTCCGTTGGTGTCCCAACCGGTGACCAAAAATCAGTCAGCACCCACAGAACTCGGACAGAAGACCGCAACAGATAAAGAAAAGATGAAAAAGGCAGCGATGTTTCTGGTAGGGAATTCCATGCCCCATCACCCGGGCCAGTCTCCGCTGCCAGAAAACAGAGAAAGCAGACAAGGTAATGCAGAAGCCCAGGGCACTCAGCCGTGCGCCACCTGGGCACAGCCTTGCCATCATTCTGACGGATCTGGATTCGATTTTGTGGCAAAACCTGCCTGTGCTGACTCCTTTTATGCAAGCTACAGCCAAACAGTACCTCTTAGCAAGGTGTCTGCATTCTCCCTCTGACCATAGGAGTATAATAAATAACAAAGAGAGTTTGGAGGAAGCAAGTTTGTTTAGGCTAGTATTTAGCATACATCTGAGAGTGGGTAGCAGGATTCTATTTAGAACTCTGGGACTCTTTGTGAGATCTAGGTAGACAATTATTGAAAAAAAATAAAGACCATTTATACTAAGGTGATTTTTAACAGCTTGTCCTCTGCAGTCTAGAAGCCAAGAGGATAGACATGGGAAGAAATAATTCACAGTTTAGATGTATATCAATCGCTGGAGAAGTCTATAAAGATACACTAGAAAAATCTTTAAAGTACTAAGGTAGCTACAAGGAAAGAGAGACCTATTTATCTGGGGAAAGATAGCTGTAATCAAGGGCAACTTCACAAAGCAGGTTGAGTCTTAAAAGATAAAAAGTAAATTGTCAGAAGAGCACAGGGAAGCATTTCAGATAAAGGAATTGATAAAAGCATGAAAGTAAGAGGAATTTGTAAACTAAGAATAATAATGTAGTTGAAGCTTGGCATGTTGTTAAAAAGGTACTGTGGTGAAGTAGAGAAGAGAATATACAGTGACTTTATATGTCTGCCCTGTATTTTGAAATTCTGTTTGGTTTCTGCTTGTTTTTTTCACCGATGCTTGGATGAATTCATGAATGAATCTTTGAGGTGTTTGTGTGCCTGTATCCTGGTGACATCTGGTGTTTCCCAAATGGTTTGTTGAAGTTTTTGATCATTGGAAGTATTTCTTAAACAAGTAAATATTCATCTGAAGATAAATTTCGACTTAAGCTGTCATTTGGTACAATGTTTTAAATCTGTCTTTTAAATAAAGATTATGTTTTTTGGCTAAATATTCTTAAGTAATTTTAACTAAACATGCAGATTTGTCAGGAGAACTAGACGTGGAAGTGATATTGGAGGAAGAACAAGAAAAACTTCCTGGAAATGAAAATAACCATTCACAGGTAAGGAAAACTATAAATTTAAATTTCTGGTTTAATACCATTTTCTACGCTTTACCAACACAATACAGTGTGTAACAGAGTCCATAACACATAAAATCGCCTTTCAAAATTACCCTTTTAGAGTTGATAGATAATAATTTAATAATTTTACTTTTTTTTAATGTAGTAGTTTTTATATTATTTAATATAATAAGTTAATTTAATAGTTTAATAGTTTTTACAGCACTTTAATTATACAATTTAAAATACTGTTAGAATCTATTATAATTTATAGCTCGTCTTTGGAATTGAGGGAAAAAAATTTCCTGACTTGTTTACTTCTTCCATTTTTATAACTTCATTACATGATTAAGAAGGTGATATCAAAGACTGAATCGTAAGATTAAGCAGTTGAAATTGTGAACAATATGATGGCCCCTGACCTAGATACATGTAAAGAGAAATCATTCCCAGTGGCTCAAGGTTTTCCATTGAAATCGCCAGTCACTGACGTCAAGATGAAAGATTCATTCTGCCTGTGATCTCGGCATAATTGACTTAGGGAAGAACATTCAGGGAGAGAGTGGGGTCATAGAATCAACCCAGTTGCCTATTAAGAGAATCGAACCTTCTCGATTGGACTTTTGTTTTTAGTGTACAAATCATAACCTTCTAATAGTTCATTTCAGGGTGGGAAATCAGTAGCTATAACTAAAAATGCTTTATCCACTTTCTTTGGCGGATATTAGAACATAATATAACTGAATGTTGGGGCTTCCTGGGTAGCTCATCTGGTAAAGAATCTGCCTGCAGTGCAGGAGACCCCGTTTCAATTCCTGGGTCGAGAAATTTCCCTGGAGAGGGGATAGGGTACCCACTCCAGTATTGTCGGGCTTCCCTGGCGGCTCAGACAGTAAAGAATCCGCCTACAATGTGGGAGACCTGGGTTCGATCCCTGGGTTGGGAAGGCATGGATTGAGGAGGGCGTGGCAACCCACTGAAGTCTTCTTGCTTGGAGAATCCCCATGGACAGAGGAGCCTGGTGGACTACAGTCCTTGGGGTCGCAACAAGTCAGACACGACTTAGCACACACATAACTGAATGTAAGCAGGCAATATGTATTGATGTATAGCACTATCATCATATATAATTTACATGAAAATTTAGGAATTGGTTCCTCTTTCTGATTAGTGTTCATTGATTTTGGCTCCTGGTCATATAAAGTTTGTCTGTTCTCCAGATATTAGTCCTTAAAAAAGAAAACCAAAAACCTTAACAGACATGCTGTAGGGACTCCCCATATATGGTATCCTGAGGTGAACTATTTTTAAGGGAAGAAGCATTTATAACATTAAAAATCATCTAATTCATTTTTGGTAGATTTAACATGTATGAATTGTTTAATTCAGTCAAACAGTGACAACATTGGGTTTGTGAGTTAATGTTTTTCTCCTATTTTCCGGTAAGGCAAGTTATTTTTCACTTCTTAGTTGTGATCTGGTGATTTGTGAGTAGTTACATATAAATTAAGAAGTTTAACAGTGAAATTTTAATGATTTTCTGATTTTTCTTTACCCATACTGGATTAGCTAAGGATTATATTATTTTGCACACATGTACCCTGACAGAAAAGACACCTGAAAATCAAATCAACCCAATTAATCTTCCACTTTTGCAGCTGGCAAAAATTGCCTCAAGCACCAGAAATGAATAAGGAATGTGGTAGACAGGACAGATCTGTATGTTCAGGGCCTCCTTGTGTGGAGAAGTGTGAGAAAATGAGGATCAAACAAGGCAAATTAGAATGGAAAGAGAAGTTAAAACCATCAGAAATGACTTAGAGCAGAAGTTAGGTGAAATTTGTGAGAAATACAAAATTATCGTCTGTCCTAAGGAGGAGGCACTACATGGTCACCTTAAAGAAGGAGCAAACAGAAAGGAAATACCTCCTAACATGACAAATAATATACCTGATTGTGGGGAGAAAGATGCATTTGGAGCATCTGTCTCTCTAGTATTCCAAGTATGCCCTGAACAAAAAGAACCCAGTCTCGAAAATGGTTTTTCTTCGCATGAACTATGGGTCCCCGGATACGCTTGTCAGTCATCTTCCAAGCTTTGTTTCAGTGAAAATAAAATAGACCTTGAAAGTGATAAACTAGATATTGAACATGTGTTTATCAAAAATGAGGAGAGTTTTTATAATGATGCAGAAAATAAAAAAGTAGGGGACCAGGTAGTTACATTTGAAGTGAAAGGTGACCAAGAGTTTGATATGCAAATATCAGACAATATGAGGCAAAATCCCACGAATCGGAAATTAGACATTGGACAGACACGTCAGTCTACTCTGTGGCTTGTCTGCTCCGGTAAGATGAAACACATAATTCAAATAAAAAGTCACGGTACTCCTGCTGTCGTGAAAAATACTGATAAGAAAAGCAAGCCAATACAGGACTGGTTCCAGAAGCTACTGCATGCAGGTAACTGCAGTGCTAGTGATGACAAAAGCGTGGAACCCGAATTTGAAAATGAAAATTCTTCTCCACCGAATAGTCACAGAGCATCCAAAGTGTATCTAAGTGAAGAATGACAGAAGGATATGCAGAGGTTTAAGGATGAAATAGACATGTTACAAGTAGTGTTGTTAGCTTTGGAAAAAGAGAAAATTCAGCTTGCAAAGCAGGTAAAGGTTCATTTGCTCTTGCTTTGGTTTTTCCCTTTCTGGATGATCTGGTCCATTTTGATTTTCTGCTTATGAATAAATTGGGGTCATCTAAATAGGTAATTGTGTAGAAATAGATTATTTCTGCCATCCAAATAATAGGAATTCAGGAAACTGTTTTCATAGCTTTTGTCCTTCAATCAATCTAATTCTGTCTCTGTCAGTCTTTCATGTGGACTGGGAAACTCATTTAGCTCCATACCGTGTGACCTTCTGAGCCAGAATAAGCACCAAGGAAAGTGTTTAAGGAGTATGATCTACTAGGGTTTTGCAGTTGTTGTTGTTGTTTTGTTTGTTTAACTCTGTTGGATTAAATATAAGTTGTATTTCCACAGAATGGGAAGAAAGCAGAAACGGAGAGAAGGGACATGAACACGTGTCCCCTCTAATCTCCTCATTGTGGTTGAATATGTGTGATCTCCTCTGCTTTCCGCAGTCCCTGGGCACTTAGATGTCCAACATGGCCACTTGAGGATGTTTTTAATAACAAATACATGCACTCCCACATATGCTTTAATCACCACTCGCAGATGTTTCCTTTGAGAGAGACCGCTTCACTATGTTGTTTACTAAAATGTAGTAAGTTTTGACATGTGTGATTTTGTCACATAGGTAGTATGTGTGTGTGTGAGAGTTGGTTAGTCGTGTCTGACTCCTTGCGACCCCATGGACTGTAGCTGGCCAGGCTGCCCTGTCCACGGATTTCTCCAGGCCAGAATATCATTGGAGTGGATAGCCATTCCCTTCTCCACGGATCTTCCCAACCCAGGGATTGAAGCCAGGTCTCCTGCATTGAAAGCAGATTCTTTAACATCTGAGCCACCAGGGAAGCCCATAGATAGTATAATAAACTCTCAGCAAAAAAAAGAAAAAAAATCAAGTGTTTCTCTCCAAAGGAAAAACTGAGGTTTGAGATGCTGTGAGATTTTTCTTTCTTCAGTAGTAGGTTTTTAAACGTGCTTGCTCTGCTGTGTAAGACAAAAAACGAGAAAAATGTAGCTATTCTCCTTTAAAGAAAAAGGAGAATGAACCCTACCCCCAATTAACGAATTAAATTACTTTGCCAAAGTCACGCATTTCACTTCCCTGATTCATTTGAGGAATTCATTTGGTAATTTTATCAGATTCAAGATGACAGAATTGTATCATCTCTTTTGGTGCCATAAAATGTTAGGGAATGCCCCTTCAGGGGCTTTGAACAAATCATTTAACCTTTTTTGATTTTAAAGCTGCTATTGGTAAAATAGTGGGGCAAAGATAGATAGTTATTTCTATACCGTCTAGCTATAAAATTGGATGGTTATTGACTGTGGAATTGGGAAGCATTCCTTATATTCCAGAATTCCACACTAACTAACACCTCCTCAGTTTCATTCTGCTCCTTGTGTTTTGGTAAACTTTTGGTCCTATATTTCAGGGAACACCATCAGGTTTTTTGCTGTCTCCTGGATCCAAGTGAAAAAAGAATGGGAAAAGGCAGTGGGGAAAGAATAGCTTTAGTGCAGAAAGAAGAAAGCTTCTTTTCTGTTTCTGAGGCACTAAGGTGTCACATCCTCTACCTCTCACTGTTCAGTGGAAAATCCAGCTGGTAAAGACCGAAGAGGACATGTGTGATGTGTTTTTATTTCTCCTATCTCTGCCAGTCAGATGGGGAAGACTGGATGTGAATAATTGTATCTTATTAAGAAAGCCTTTCTTGAAATTTTGGGAATTTTGTTTTTTTTCCCTCAAAGAGAAAGAAGCACATTTTACAAAACTTTCAGTGACTTGTGATAAAATTAATGTAAGCACGAAAGTATTTTTATCACTTCAAATCCAGGCAAATGCTGAGTCAAATAATAAATTGAAAACAGAGTCTTTAGAATTAAGCAATAGCAATTATTCTTCGTGTCAAACTTTCATTAAAGGTGGAAGAAGAAAAGAAGCACCAAAGTAGTGAAGTGGAAGTATCAGACAACGTATGCGATGCTGCTGATGAGAGTCGATTGATTCAGCAGAGAAAGAGTGGAGGAAATAACGAGCAGGAGTTTCCTGCTATGGAGAATAAAGGTTCTGATGGGTAAGCCTATATCAGTATTTAACAGTAGGTCATTTGTTATTTTCCTGTAAAATGATTTCTAACTTGAGCTAATGTTTGTGATTTACGAATTTTATATTTTACTAGGGATATAGTTATTTTGAATACTCTTATCCTTTAGCCTTAATACTAGTTACTTTGTTAACATACCACCATGTTACATATTAGAGTATTCTGGATTTGACTGCATACTTGCCTTAACCAGTGTGTTGTATATTTAAATTTATTTTATGTCACTAATGAGCATCCTTTCATTTCAGTTTGAGGACTTCTTTCAGCATTTATGAGGCGAGACTAGTGGTGATGAACTCCCTCAGGTTTGCTCTGTCTGGGAAAGTTTTTGTTTCTCCTTCATTTCTTAAAGACAACTTTTCTGGATCGAGTCCTCTTGGTTGGCAGTTTTCTCCTCCTAGCACTTTGAGTGTGTCCATGGATGGAGGCCAAATTGTTGTTGGTGGCAGGAGAACTGATGAGGCACCTGCCTTTCATCCATGATGCTGACGTCACCCCATCATGTGGGTGGTTTACAAGTAAACTGCCCCCCGCCCCACTAAATTTGATTTCTTCTTTCACGGTGGATGTGCCACATGTCATTTTAAAAACCATCTAAATTAAGTGTTACTTTTTTCTTTGAGGTTCTTTTTTTTCTTTCTTTTTTTTTTTTGGTAATTTCTTTGGCTGCACTGGTTCCTTACAGCTGCAGTGCTTGGGCTTCTCATTGTGGTGGCTTCTCTTGATGCTGAGCGTGGGCTCTAGGGTGCTGGCTTCAGTGGTGGTGAAGCACAGGATTCATTGCTCTGCGTGAGGCATGTGCTGTCTTCCCTGACCATGGATCGAACCTGTGCCCCCTGCATGAGCCGGCAGATTCCTAAGCCCTGGAGTACCAGGGAAATTCCTAGATTAAACATTACTGTTTTTAAAAGCAAAGAATTATATATAGGGTAAATCTAATCATGACTCCCATGTCTAAGAATCATTGTGCTTAGCCAGTGGACTCGAGGTTTTCAGTGTAGCCCTTGAGGTTCTTCCCAATGTCTTTCCAGATGCATCTCTCTACTTTCTTTCATGTGTTTTGTACTTTTCCTTCCAGGTTTCTAGGAAACAACCCCAGATGCCATGTGCCTGATCTGTGTACTCACATTCTAATCTCCCAGTAGAATGATTTCTTGCTTTTCTCTTCCTTTTGACCTCCTCTCTTCACTTCTTCCATAAAGTCTTCCTTATTTCACTTACCACTTTCATATGTCAACTCTTACATATCATATTGTATCATAATTGTATATCTGTGTTTGAAGGAAGAATTTGTTTTCTTGCATATGGTTGATACTTCATAACTGTTTTGTGAATTATCAATGATTTAAGACGGGTAAGAGTTGGAATTTTACAAGAATTGTTTTTTTATTCTTTATTAGTCGAATTATTTGAAAACATTGACTTTTTTGTGGATTTTTTAAAGTAGCAATCCTGGGAAGCCCAGGAAGGAGATAGAGAAAAAGAACAATGACAAATGGACACCAGAAGAATGTGTGATTGCACCAGTATTTGAAAAGACCAGTTCACTGGCTGATGGTCTGCTGCACGTGAACGATGACAGCATTTTAAGGAAAGTGGATCAAGATGACAGCAGGTAACATGGACAAATTCTTTATTTCTGGGGGAAGAAATATTAGCACTGAATACTTCTTCTGGAAATAGAGCAGCATAATATAGATTACAGGCCAAGAGAAGAGAATCCTCAACTCTACTGGATGAACGCGGCAGAAAGGTGAAGGAGAGGGCCCTTGCCTTTGGCCGGAAGTCGTTTCAGTAGAGTCCACTTGGAAGCTGGACTGCAGTGAATTCACGTAAACAGCTCCGTAGGGAATATTTCCTGGGCCAGGAATGGAGACCTGGATGGTAACTGAAGAGGAATGTGGAGTTGAAAGGAGTTTCTTGTTTCATGTTAAGAGGGGAGCTTGTAGATATGTATGCTGTTGGAAATGAGCCAGCGGAGGAAGTGTCTATTGAGTTTAATCTTACCTGCATTTCCAATATTGGGAAGCTTATTGATTGTATGACATTGTCTTTAAACTATTACAATAAATTAATTGTACATTATTATTATTGTACATGATTATTATGTACATATGTACTTCTGTTCATATGTAGTTTTTGGTAAGGGCTTGTTCATTGGCTCTGAAGTGTAATATTCTTATGTAAATGAATATGTAGATGATTACTTAAGTTAATTCTATCATGCATAGATTTTAAAACATTATATAATCATGAATTTACAAATACTTAGGTTATACTGAATAGGATTTAATCATTCCTTGTTGATTCTAGTTGATTCTAGTTGATCCTCGTGGGTAGCTATGATTTTGTAAGGTACTCTGAAACATCACATCATATTAACTTCATAGTTGTTTATAGCTTGCAGAGAAAAGGGGAGGATTTTGTTTATTTTCAATAGAAACAATTCACAATCTTTTACAGTTTATTACTTTGGATGATAAAGATCTAAATGACAAAAACCATGCTTCCTGTACTAAAAGTGTCGTTAACACATATTATGTGCTCAGCAAGTGTATGTCAGATGCATAAAGAAACAGCAGAATGAAAAAAAAAAAATAGAAATAGCAGAATGGTTGCATGAATGTATATTGATGAGTTTCTTTACAAAAATCAAATCCTTCTTGAAAGTAGATTTCCAATATTGCCTACATCTAGTCTTTTTGTTTCTTAGAAATGTTTTAAGATTCAGAATTATCATTTGTAGTTATGGCTAGACATGAAATAATAATATAGATTCATTTGGTATCACGTTCCTTAAAAAGACTTTTCAATATCACTTTCTCAGCATATCTTGGAACAGCAGCATTCAGGCCGGATTTCCTGGGTTTGAATTCTGGGCTGTTGGTGAACTGCTGTGTGGTCCTGGGCACGTTCCTCAGCCTTTCTTTGCTCCATCGCTTCCTATCTAAAGAATCTAATATATTACCTCTCTCCCAGAATGATCATGAGGATTAAAATGCATAATAATGCATAGCGGTTGCATAACAAGCCCTCAGAAAGCTACTATCATGGTGATAAAAAATGGGTTTCTTTCTTATAAGGACTTAGGGAATACTTTCGAGATAGGTTTTATTGTCATAAAGGTTAGTTCTTATTAAAAATGACAACTGCAAGAAACCCTGGTAAACTGCTTCTATCACATAACGCAAGCAATGTTAGGTTTTTCCTTTTCCATTAATCTAAATTTAATCTTTTATTACTATTACAGATATATTTTCTTTGTCCTTTAATGCTACTCTTTTCTATTGTTTCATCCTTTTATAGAAATTACTTATGAATGCAAAGATGTTATATAAAAAAACAAACATTTAGGTATTGTTTATATTTTTGAGTTATTAAATTTTAGCCTGAAAAGAATCATTTTTTTTTTTAGGCCTGCAAGGAAAACAGCATATGAAAAGAAGAAGGTAAAGTAAAAAAAAAAAAAAATAACTTTAAAATATATTATCCTCTATAAAATAGTTTGTAAAAGGAATAGTGGCAACATAGAAAATCTTCCTTTCTTGAAGAGACATTTACTTTGAAAACACAATTTAGAAACTCTGTTGATAAAAACCTGTTCTTTAAAGAAGCCGCTGATTTTGCTTTGATGAATATATTTATCACCTTTGTACACTTGGTATATTTTATACATATTTTAATGCCATTGTGAAACAGTATTATTTATGTGTAGGTCAAAGACCAAATTAATTACGTGAATGACCTTGATGACTTAACTCAGTCATCTGAAACTGCTTCTGAGGATGGCGACATACTTTACTCTAAAACTTCCCCATTGCCATCTGGCAGGTGGCTGAGGGTCGTGGACCCCCTCCCTCTGTGCCCATCAGCCCTCAGTCCACCTGCCCCGTGAACAGCTCAGAGCTGGCTCCAGCTTTCCCAGCTGGGTTCTCCCTCACAGGAGAGTCCTCAAGGACAGGTGTGTTTAACTGGCGTCCTCTAGAGGTGCAGGAGTGCTCCCCGTGCATTTTTTCCAGCAGTTGGTAGAAACCAGACACTCTTGAAGTTGATTGTCCTTCCCTCTGCGGAGCTCTCCAGTGGCATCTCAGAGCAGAGGAACTCACTCGCCCACCCAATGTCCCTCTCAAACACCGACCAGGTACCATCCCCGAGGTCCTAGCAGCAGATCTCCCACAACCAAAAGCTCTCGGGAAGAGCTGGGGAAAGTAGTATTTGTCATTCAAATCCATTTGTCTACAGCAGCCAGGTAGGGACACACCATGGCCTCATCCAAGGAGAGGCCTTTAATATTTTCCATAGGAATTGACCTCAAATTTTTGCGACTGTCTCGAAGGAGCCGGGACCCTGACTGCGGTTTAGGCCAGGCAGACCGCGTGTGCTCCGCCGTCGACTGCGCTGCACACCATGTCCTTGTGCTCTGCGGGGAGCGTGTGCATCCCTCCTCACCCGCATCACCTCCGGTGTCTCAGTCAGAGTCCGCCCCTGGCTCCACTCTCGTTTCTGTAACCAGTGCCCTGTCAACGGCCTTTTCACGTCGTTTACAGTTTTTCAGCTTGTAAAAGCTGCGACATCAGTTGTAAAAATACTTTTGTACACTTTAAAAAATTGTTTCTTCGGAATGAACTTATAAAAGTCCCCCTCCCACCAAGGAAGAAAAAGTAAAAAATAAAAAAACTCTTGCTACTAACAGCAGCTATTCTGGTATTTAGTAGTGATTTCCCTTCCTTGATCATTAGGTTAATTTATCACTTCCACTGAAGGTAAGGAGGAAAAGTATAGGCAGTTCAGAGACCATACTTTGGAAGTCATTCTTGTACTTCTGAGAAAATGAACCCTCTGTTCTTTGTAGTGTGCTCCTTCAGTACCAGGAACTTTTGAAAACAGTGATAGATATGCCATAGTATGCATCTAGTGATAATTATGTTTCTCATTGTATTCCCCCATCTTACTATTTTAAACAGTATGAAGATATAATGAAAGTTACTGCAGCAGCAAACAATCTCATGATTCTCTTCTTAAGAAGAGCTCTCTAAATTTTACCTTATTTACCACTAGTGTATGTACCATGAATGAAGTAGGACGATTATTTTGTGTTGATATGTTTGTACTAGAGAAGTGACTGTGGTTTGATGTAAGAGGACTAGTAGAGTCAGAAGACCTGGTGAAAAGCCTGCAGCTTACTTCCATAGTTTTAACTTCTTCCTTTCCAGAATCATTATCGCTAATGAGTTAATTGATGTTTGTAGAAGTGCTTAGTACAGTTGTCAATAGGTATAAGTCTGTAATTGCCTATTAAAATGTTAGAAAGGTAGCATATTCTCAAGAAAGCAATTTTTTGCATGGAATTTCATCTACTTAAATATGTACAGAGCTAAGGCTCTTACTTGAAGTAGCTGTGTAGGAGCTATCAGATGCAGTGTTTTAAAGGTAGCGAGTGGTGTTGTCATGGGATTGTAGTTGATTTACAATGTTGCGTCAGTTTCAGGTGTACAGCACAGTGATTCAGACATATATGTATATGTGTGTGTATATTATGTACATGGGGCTTCCCTGCTGGCTCAGACTGTAAAGAATCCACCTGCAATGCAGGAGACCTGGGTTCAGTCCTTGGGTCGGGAAGATCCCCTGGAGGAGGAAATGGCAACCCACTCCAGTATTCTTGCCTGGAGAATCCCATGGACAGGGGAGCCTGGCGGGCTACAGTCTGTGGGGTCGTAAAGAGTTGGACATGACTGACTAACACACACACACACACACACACACACACACACACACACAGAGACATACACACATATTCCTTGTCAGATTCTTCTTGGAGAATATTAAATGCTGTTCCTTATGTTGTACAGTAGATCCTTACTGGTTATTTTATATACACTTGTCTATATATAATGGTATATGTTAAACCCAATCTCCTAATTTATCTCTTCCCCTACCCCCTTTCCTGTATGGTGAGTAAGCTTGTTTCCTACGTCGGTGGGACTCTTTCTGGTTTGTGAATAAGTTCATTTTAGATTGCACATATAAGCAGTATGACTCGTCTTTGTCTGACTTACGTCACTTAGTGTGATCATGCCTAGGTCCATCTTTGTTGCTGCAAATAGCATTATTTCATTCTTTTTTATGGCTTTGTAGTTTTCCATTATATAAATTACCACATCAGATGCAATTTTTAAGTGTAGTTAGATCTATAAATCTTATATTTTAAGCTTTCTGGGTTTGTTGTAATTCAGAGAAGCCCTTTCCAGTTCTGAGCTTCTTGAAAAGTCCCTTGGGGTTTCTTTTTCCTTTCATGGATTCATTGTCTTCACTTAAATGTTTGAACCTTTGGGAATTTCTGCTTGTATAAGGTCTGAGGTTTGTATTGAACCTTATTTTTTCCATTTGGAGATCCACTTGGTGCAGTCTTTTCATTGTATAAACATACAGGCTAGTCTTTCATTTCAGAGGAAATGATGAAATGTCATTTTATTGAGTACTAACTAAAAGTCTCCTTTGTCTCACTTAGGTTTCTGATAGTGGTAGAAAAGCTAAAGGTCTGTTGCGCAAAAGCCACATGCAGGATGATATTGCCATGCAGGAGAAAGAAAAGAAATGTTTTGAGGATCCTGAAATTATAAAAGGAGAGAATGACTATCCTCAAAAGGCAATCAAATTGAAGAAGGAAACGTTGACAAAGACCATATTCCGGCATACTGGCCAGCTTAACGTTCCGGTAGCTGAAAATACAATGCTAAACCCTGAGCTGGAGAACGTGAAACGAAGCAAAGAAAGACTGGAAACAGAAGTGGAATCCTGCCACTCTAGACTGGCTGCTTCCATACACAATCATGATCAAGGTCAGACATCACAAAGAAACCTGTCACTTGCCTCCCAGAAAGCAAAAGACAAGACGTTACGCTTGCAGGACCCAATGAAGTTCGATATGGCTAAGCTGAAAAGTGACAATGAGATGCTTTCCCAGCGACTTTCTAAAGTGGAAAATAAATTCAACAAGCTAAAAATCAAGCTGCATCAGACGAGAGATGATCTCAGAGAAAAGACTTTGATGTTAGAACGTGTCCAGAGAGACTTACGCCAAGCAGAGTGTCAAAAGCAGGATATTGGACACATGGATCAGAACGAACAAGGCAAAGTGAAGGAATACCTTGGAAAGCAGGAATCCTTAGAGGAGAGGTTATCTCAACTCCAGAGTGAAAACATGTTGCTCCGACAGCAGCTGGATAATGCACAAAATAGAGCCGACAGTAAAGAGAAGACAGTCATTAGCATCCAAGACCAGTGTCAGCAGATCGTGGAAAATCTTCATGCTGAACATGAGAAGAAACAAGGTCTGATGCTGGAGGAAAGAAGCAAGGATTTAATCAACACGTGGAATCATTTAGAAGAGATAATGTGTCAGTATGAAAATGAGAAAGCAGAAAGAGAAGTAAGTATCCAGAAGGAGAAATAATTCTCAGACTTCCTGAAAGAAAATTCAAAGTGATTCTTAATTCTGGCTAAATGTTGAATCTAGCTGAATGTAAAAAATACACAGGCTATGAATCTATGGTCTCTAAAACGGACTAAAAGCACACCTTGTATCCAGCAAATAAAAATTAGACCTAAGAGATGCTTCACTTTGAGTAGAGACATCGTGTTGCTTATGAAATGTTAAGAGACTGAATTCTAAATTTTTAATATAGACAGGTATTAGTAATTTACTCTTTTACTATTCAGAAAATAATTTTAACCTCTGTGTAACCACATGTGAGTATCATGATGAAGCAGATAAAAGAAATGCTCAAACCTAAACTGAATATTTTCAAATTAAGCTTCAGTTACATGGATTACCTTGACAATCAATTCCATGTTTCCCAGATGCTATCACTTCTATATAGTACTTTGGCTTCCGTAGCTTGTCATACCTTTCTGTCATATTTGTTGGTATAATTTTAGTGTTATTCATGTAAAATTTGAATTAACTTGGAAACATTTCAGGCTTGAATCATTTATTCTTTTTTTTTGAATCATTTATTCTCATGGCCTCTCAACTCTTTAAAGAGTTGTCATTAAGTTGAGAATTCATTGGCAAGTCATTTAAATATACTTGTCATTAAATCCTAATTTGGGACTCAAGTGGTGAGCTTTTAACCAAGCTCTTCTTGTTTTAATCTTCCCACTGCTATTTATGCTATTTACTTAGAATATGTTTACAAACAACCTACTCATAATTCTCGCTTTAAGGATCAATTACTATCATTTGAATACCAGATTGCCCAATAAAAATGAAGGGTGGCAGGATTTAGAGCAGCAGGAATGGAGTGAGTCAGGGAGAGGGCTGTAGGGGCTGTGGTCCAGAGGCAGGTGGAGGCCAGGCTATCGAGGCTCCTTGAGGGCCATGGGAGCAACCTCATTTGTAAATTGCATTGTTCCTTTATTTTGGAGTGTAGTTGGTTTATACTTCTGCGTTAGTTTCGGGTGCCCAGCACGGTGGTGCAGTTACACACGTATCCGTTCTCTCCCAGGTCCTCTCCCAGGCAGGTGACTGCAGAGCACTGAGCAGAGCCCCCTGTGCTCCGCGGTAGGGCCTGGTGGTCAGCCAAGGGCAGAGGCGGGGAGCAGGGGGAAATTAGGAGTCTGGGATTAACATAGACACACGACCAGATATCAGATAGATAAGCCCCAAGGGAATGGCCTCATTTTTCTGCTGGGATAGGAATCTGTTGGAAAGATCTGAGCACTGAATTGAGTATGTGAAGATCTCTGATGTTAATCGAAGCCTCTAATAAAGAAAGAGGAAAAATGTTTCCACAGGGTGGAATTTTCCACTGCTTGTCCCACCTACACACCTGTTTCATTCTGGGCGTGAGGTGGTGGAGCTCTGCAGATTTATCGGGAGGGGCAGGGCGTGGACAGTGGGGCTGCCTCCTTCGTCTGAGGAACTTAATATCAGGAAGGCCGGTGGGCGACCCTTCTGGGTCTGCAACCACATTCAGGGAGGAGGGAAAGAAGGTGAGTTGCTGTGTGTGATGATAGTTTTCAAAGTCCATATGTTGGCATTACTTATTACTAGCACAATGTCATAGTAAAGTGATTTGATAAACTCAGTGACAGAGAATTTTATTAGGCAACTGTGAGACAACTTCGGCAAGAACTAGCTGATAGCCTCAAAAAGCAGTCTGCGTTGGAGGCGTCCCTGGAGGTCATGTCACGTTATCATGCCAAGTTAGAAGTTGAGGCACGGGATTTAAAGAACAACTTACATCAACTCACAAGTCAGGTATGTGTGAAATTGAATGTGTCGACAGTGAATCCACAGGATAAAGAGTTTTAGGACGCTCTTTTTCATGGACAGCTTCCTTTTTTATTTTCATTACTAGTAATTTACTATAATTTTTTTAACCTTTAAGTGCACTCATTTCTTAAACTCTGACTTTCATTCTGCCATTTGCATTATATATATTGTTTTCCTTAGGAAAGTGGAGAATTGTGCATCATTCTTCACACAACTTGAGAGACCAATTTTTCTTTTTTTGGAGTTATTTCTTTTTTTTTAAATTTTTATTAGTTAGAGGCTAGTTACTTTACAATATTGTAGTGGTTTTTGCCATACACTGACATGAATCAGCCATGGATTTACATGTGTTCCCCATCCTGAACCCCCCTCCCACCTCCCTCCCCATCCCATCCCTCTGGGTCATCCCAGTGCATCAGCCCCGAGCACTTGTCTCATGCATCCAACCTGGACTGGCGATCTGTTTCACACTTGATAATATACATGTTTCGATGCTGTTCTCTCAGATCATCCCACCCTCGCCTTCTCCCATAGAGTCCAAAAGTCTGTTCTATACATCTGTGGAGGGACTGTTTTTCGATTGAACAATATTTTATTTCATGATCCCTGTATTACCATGATGAGGCAAGCCAGATAAAATCAGAGGATAATGTTTAATGGAATGTTCAAGAAAATTATCGTTTCTCATCTTCACTTTTCTGAATGGCTGTGCAGTTCTGTATATATTTATTTTGTGCATTTCAGAATAACTTGTGCAGAAAGTGTATTATACAAACCAGTTGAAGTTAAGCACTGCCTTCTCTTCATTTTCAGTACATTGTAAAAGCATGGGGTACTCAGATGGAGTATAATACCTACATCGAAAATAGAGAATTAAGAAGATTATCTAGATGGTGCCTTTGGATTTTTAAAAAGCTATTGAGATATAATTCACGTATCACATGATTCACCCATTCCAAGTGTGTAGTTCAGTATCTCTTAGTCTCGATAGGTGTCACCTGTGACCACAGTCAATTTTAGAGCATTTCTACAACCCCAAAAGAAACCCTGCATCCCTTAGCTACCTGCTATGACCCCCCATCTCCCTCAGACCCAGGGAACCCACAGTCTAATATCTTTCTCTGTAGACATGCCTGTTCTGGGTATTTTATACAAATGGAATCATGTAGTATGCTCCTTTGGGATTAGCTTTTCTCATTTGATGTCATTTTGCGGTTCATCCATGTTATAGCACGTATCAGTTCTTCCATTTCTGTTGACTGTCAAACAATAAGCAGTACGTGGCTATATTTATCCATTCATAAGTTGATGGAGATTGAGGTGTTTCCACTTGCAACTATTAGTAATGCATCTGTGAACATTAGTTTACACGTTTCTGGATGGACATGTTTTTATTTTCCTGTGGTTGGATTTTATCCTCAGAGTTCACTGGCTGATTTCACCTTTCCTTGGCCTTTGCTCAGATTGTCCTTTCTGTCTTCACAGTTTCTTTTCCTCTTGGGTAGTCCTCCATTTATTCAGACCTGGTGCCCAGTCTCTCCTCCTCCATGGAGCTTTTCTGACTGTCCAGCTCTCATTGAGCCTTTTCTCTTCAGCCCTGTCATGTAGTCTGTGAAGAACAATCTAGCCCTTAACTTTGCATTGTTGTAATTTTTTTCATGAGGGAGAATCTTATCTGGGTATACCTTGGTCTAATAGGGAATATTTGTTGATATGCACAGCACTTGTCTTGCATAAATGGAAAGCAGTTTAGCTTAACAATTGTTAGCTAAATGTTCATCCCATGCCAGTTATTTCTTCTTGAAGATGTTTGTATAATAAAACTTTTATTAAAATGTATTTTAAGCAACTCAATGTAAAATTGAAAGCGCTTAGTCTAATAGAGGAGAATTGTTCAATTAAATGCTCATTTTTCTCCCTGACTCTGGGAGAAAAGTGTAAATTTGCCTTCCTTCATTATGTAGGCAGAAGTGGGATTTACAGATTTCTAGCCTTTCGCCAACTGTAAAGTTCTGAGAATAGCCTCTCTGATATCCGTACCTTGTAACCTGAATTGTCTCACCGGAGTGCTTGCTAAACATTAACAGCTGTGGGAATGAATTGACTCAGAGCTTTGATTTAGCAGTAGGGTAATATTTCCATGGCAGTGACTTCACCCTTCTTCCTCTGACGGTCGTGTAAGTTCTGTACCACTCTGTCCAGGAGGTGCTATGTGCATATTAACTTGTGGTCATTGTCCACTGAGTAGTACAGAGAGGAAGTAAGTTACAAATTACTGTAAGTGGAGAAAAGTACTAGAGTACTAGCTGGTTAGTGGAGTCAGTGAACAGTTTTGAAGTACTGGACATGTGTTCTGGGCCTCATGCTCCCCCTTACTACCCCTTGCAACGGTATGGAGAGGGATTTCAGGGTGACTTGTGTAGAAGACCACTTCCATTGGCATGCCGTCTGCCTGAAGTATCAAATTGTTTTGCAGGTAAAATACAGTGACCGTAATAACGCCAATTACAAACAGTTCTTAGTATCTGCCACATCCTCTTCTAAATACATGATGTATAGTCCCCAGTTTAATCTCCCCAGCATCCCACTGAGGTTGATGCTACCACTATCTCCATGTTATGGATGGAGAAACTGAGATACAGAAGGGTTAAGGAATTTGCCCCAGGACTCACAGCTCAGAACTGATGGAATTGGAACACAGGCCCATGGATTCTGGCTCCCATGTAGTTCCTGCCTCTCACACTAGACCCTGAAGCATTGGGTTGTCACCAACAGCAGAGCTAGCTTTTATAATCACTGGAAGAGCCGTGGTCATTCACCTATCTGGATATTTAAAGTGATGGCTGCTGTGGAGCTTGGAATAAAAATATATGTATATATGTTCATCATCAGGTAATTTTCTGTCTTTCTTCATCTGGCCAGTTTATGAATTTGTGTATTTATTTGAGAAAATCTAATTTAAAGCATGAATGATTTTGTGTTTGAGTCCGAAAGGAAAGGTCAGTAACGAACAAAGGGCAGACAGTAAATATTTTCACTTTTTGGACTGTAAGATGTTTATTGTAACAACTCAACTCTGCTGTATGGCGAAAAGCAGCCATAAGCAATATGGAGATGGAAGAGACAGAAACTGACACTGGCAGATTTGCTAGGTTATTAGTAATTAAACAGTTGTTTTTTTCCTTTTTCTCTTTTCAGTCTCAAGAAACACAGGATCAACATACAGAGGCCGTGAGATGTGCTGAAAAAACACAGGATCACATCCAAAAGTATGATTTAAAGTAGCACAGAAAATAACTTAAGTATAAAGCAGATAAACAGTATAATATGAGAATTAGATCAGTAATGATAATAAAAACATCATTGTGAAGCTGGGTAACATTTCAGCTTTGAGCTGTTTTGAGATGCATATTTTCCCCCATTATTTCCATATTTTGCACATTATCCACAAGTGAAAAGTGAAAGTGTTAATCACTGAGTCATGTGCAACTCTTTACGACTCCATGGACCATAGCCCACCAGACTCTTCTGTCTATGGAATTCTCCAGGCAAGAATCCTGGAGTAGGTTGCTGTTTCTTGTCCAGGGGATCTTCCTGACTCGGGGATCGAACCTGGGTCTCCTGCATTGTTGGCAGAGTCTTTACCGTCTGAGCCACCAAGGAAGCCAATTATCCACAAAACACAACTAGCAAAACAGTACAGTTGCCAAATCATTTACTTTTCAAAATTCTAAAAGCCTACAAATTGAACCTGCAGGTGTTTGTTCAGAAACAGTGTGGTATTTTAAAAATCTGTGTGTGAAGGACTGCCGTGACAGTCCAGTGGTTAAAACTATGCCTTCCAAGGCAGAGGGTGTAGTTTGATCCCTGGTTGGGGAAGTAAGATCCCACGTGCCTCACAGCCAAAAAACCAAAGCATAAAACAGAAGCAATATTGCAGTAAATCAATAAAGGCTTTAAAAACGGTCCACATTCAAAAACATCTCTAAACAAGAAACCCTATGTGTGAAAATCATTGTTTTAAAATCTGCATTTTAGGCTTGAAATTGAAAATGCCGAGTTACAAACTACAGTCAGAAAGCAAGCGGGCGAAATTGAACAGCTTCAGAAAAACCTCTTAAGATTGGTAAGTCAAACCTCTTAATTTTTGTCATACTGAGGAAGAATTTTTAATTTTTTTAATAGAAATATATAAGAATATTTTGGACAATGTGAAAAGTCTCATTGTTTAAAAAGTTTATGGTATTTTACTGATACTGCTTGCTACTAATAGCATCAGTTCAGTCGCTCAGTTGTGTCCGACTCTTTGCGACCCCATGAACTGCAGCACGCCAGGCCTCCCTGTCCATCACCAACTCCCAGAGTTTACTCAGACTCATCCCCATCGAGTCAGTAATGCATCCAGCCATCTTATCTTCTGTCGTCCCCTTCTCCTCCTGCCCCCAATCCCTCCCAGCATCAGGGTCTTTTCCAGTGAGTCAACACTTTGCATGAGGTGGCCAAAGTATTGGAGTTTCAGCTTCAGCATCAGTCCTTTCAATGAACACCCAGGACTGATCTCCTTTACGATGGACTGGTCGGATCTCCTTGCAGTCCAAGGGACTCTCAAGAGTCTTCTCCAACACCACCGTTCGAAAGCATCAATTTTTCCGCGCTCAGCTTTCTTCTCAGTCCAACTCTCACATCCATACGTGACCAGTGGAAAAGCCATAGCCTTGACTAGACGGACCCTTGTTGGCAATGTAATGTCTCTACTTTTTAATATGCTATCTAGGTTGGTCATAACTTTCCTTCCAAAGAGTAAGTGTCTTTTAATTTCATGGCTGCAATCAGCATCTGCAGTGATTTTGGAACCCCAAAAAATAAAATATGACACTGTTTCCACTGTCTCCCTATCTCTTTCCCATGAAGTGATGGGACCAGATGCCATGATCTTAGTTTTCTGAATGTTGAGCTTTAAGCCAACTTTTGCACTCTCCTCTTTCACTTTCATCAAGAGGCTTTTTAGTTCCTCTTCACTTTCTGTCATAAGGGTGGTGTCATCTGCATATCTGAGGTCGTTGATATTTCTCCAGGCAATCTTGATTCCAGCTTGTGCTTCTTCCAGCCTAGCGTTTCTCATGGTATGCTCTGCATATAAGTGAAACAAGCAGGGTGACAATATACAGCCTTGATGTACTGATTTTCCTGTATGGAACCAGTCTGTTGTTCCATGTCCAGTTCTAACTGTTGCTTCCTGACCTGCATATAGGTTTCTCAAGAGGCAGGTCAGGTGGTCTGGGTTTCCATCTCTTTCAGAATTTTCCAGTTTATTGTGATCCTCACAATCAAAGGCTTTGACATAGTCAGTAAGGCAGAAATAGATGTTTTTCTGGAACTCTCTTGCTTTTTTGATGATCCAGCGGATGTTGGCAATTTGATCTCTGGTTCCTCTGCCTTTTTTTTTTTTTTTTATTAGTTGGAGGCTAATTACTTTACAACATTTCAGTGGGTTTTGTCATACATTGACATGAATCAGCCACAGAGTTACATGTATTCCCCATCCCGATCCCCCCTCCCACCTCCCTCTCCACCCGATTCCTCTGGGTCTTCCGAGTGCACCAGGCCCGAGCACTTGTCTCATGCATCCCACCTGGGCTGGTGATCTGTTTCACCGTAGATCATATACATGCTGTTCTTTCAAAACATCCCACCCTCACCTTCTACCACAGAGTTCAAAAGTCTGTTCTGTACTTCTGTGTCTCTTTTTCTGTTTTGCATATAGGGTTATCGTTACCATCTTTCTAAATTCCATATATATGTGTTAGTATGCTGTAATGTTCTTTATCTTTCTGGCTTACTTCACTCTGTATAATGGGCTCCACTTTCATCCATCTCATTAGAACTGATTCAAATGAATTCTTTTTAACGGCTGAGTAATATTCCTCTGCCTTTTCTAAAACCAGCTTGAACATGTGGAAGTTCATGGTTCACGTATTGCTGAAGTCTGGCTTGGAGAATTTTGAGCATTACTTTACTAGCGTGTGAGATGAGTATAATTACTCTTTATAGAAGAAATGGACTGAATTCATAAAATTAATGATTTTTGTAGTAAGATTTTAATTTAAAAGTTTGTGACAATCCAGTCCAAAAGCAATATTTTATATAGAAAATATTTTGTTTGTTCATTCCCCTGTCAATGAAATCAGGCTTTTTCCACTTTCTGGCTATTGTTAATAATGCTGCCTTGAACACTGGTATACAAACATCTGTTAGAGTCTAGAAATTTGAGTAATGATTTGATTGAGAATTCTGTGTTTCTCTTGTAATCCTAACCCTTCTGTGAGATTTTTGAGAATGAATCATTTTTAACATTGTAGTTTATTCTCTTCACCAAGTGAATACTACATCTGTATAGAACAGTATTTCTGAAAGAATGTATTTTTCCTTTGTTGGATTTTTTTTTTTTAAAAGAGCTCCGGTGTGCATGGGAATTTTTCAAAGATTACTATAGTAAGATGATATTTATCCTGGAATATCTTGAACCACTGATGAAAACTATTTTAGAGCATCTTTAGAAAGTAAAATGTAATAGCCACACTTTAAAAAAAATTTCATCAGCATTTAGTATTTGATGTTTCAGTTCAGTCGCTCAGTTGTGTCCGACTCTGCGACCCCATGGACTGCAGCACACCAGGCTTCCCTGTCCATCACCAACTCCCAGAGCTTGCTGAAACTCATGTACATCGAGTTGGTGATGCCATCCAACCATCTCATCGCCTGTCGTCCCCTTCTCCTGCCTTCAATCACTCTCAGTGTCAGGGTCTTTCCCAATGAGTCAGTTCTTCGCATTGGAGCTACAGCTTCAGCATCGGTCCTTCCAATGAATATTCAGGGCTGATTTCCTTTATGATTGACTGGTTTGATCTCCTTGCAGTCCAAGGACCTCTCAAGAGTCTTCTCCAACACCACAGTTCAAAAGAATGAATTCTTGGGTGCTCAGCTATCTTGATGGTCCAACTTTCACATGCATCCATGACTACTGGAAAAACCATAGCTTTGACTAGATAGACCTTTGTCAGCAAAGTAATGTCTCTGCTTTTTAATATGCTGTCTAGGTTGATCATAGCTTTTCTTCCAAGGAGTGAGGGTCTTTTAATTTCATGACTGCGGTCACCATCTGCAGTGATTTTGGAGCCCAAGAAAATAAAATCTGTCATTGTATCCATTGTTTCCCCATCTATATGCCATGAAGTCGTGGGACTGGATGCCATGATCTTTGTTTTTTGAATGCTGGGTTTTAAACCAGATTTTTCACTTTCCTCTTTGCCTTTCATCAAGAAGCTCTACAGTTCCTCTTCACTTTCTGCCATAAGGGTGGTGTCATCTGCATATCTGAGGTTATTTATATTACTTCCAGATATCTTGATTCCAGCTTTTACTTCCTCCAGCCTGGCATCTCGCATGATATACTCTGCATAGAAGTCAAATAAGCAGGTGACAATATACAGCCTTGATGTACTCTTTTCCCAATTTGGAACCAGTTCATTGTTCCATGTTCGATTCTAACTGTTGCTTCTTGAGCTACAGACAGGTTTCTGAGGAAGCAGGTAAGGTGGTCTGGCATTCCCATCTCTTGAAGAATTTTCCGCAGTTTGTTATGATCCACACAGTCAAAGGCTTTGGTGTAATCAATGAATCAGAGTGGATGTTTTTCTGTAATTCTCTTGCTTTTTCTATGATCCAACAGATGGATGTTGGCAGTTTGACCTCTAGTTCCTCTGCCTTTTCTAAATCCAACTTGTACATCTGGACGTTCTCATTTAACATAGTGTTGAAGCCTCACTGGGAGAATTTTGAGCATTACTTTGCTAGCATGTGAGATGAGTGCAGTTGTGCAATTGTTTGACCATTCTTTGGCATTGCCTTTCTTTGGGATTGGAATGAAAACTGAACTTTTCCAGTCCTGTGGCCATGGCTGAAGTTTCCAGATTTGCTGGCATATTGAGTGCACCACTTTCAAAACATCATCTTTTAGGATGTGAAATAACCCAACTGGAATTCCATCACCTCCACTAGCTTTAATTGTAGTGATGCTTCCTCAGGCTCACTTGACTTTGCAATCCAGGATGTCTGGCTCTAGGTGAGTGATCACACCATACTGGTTATCTGAGTCATGAAGATCGTTTTTGTTTAGTTCTGTGTATTCTTGCCACCTCTTCTTAATATCTTCTGCTTCCGTTAGGTCCATACCATTTCTGTCCTTTATGTGCCCATCTTTGCATGAAATGTTCCCTTGGTATAGCTAATTTTCTTGAATAGATTTCTAGTCTTTCCCATTCTATTGTTTCTCTCTATTTCTTTGCATTGATCACTGAGGAAGGCTTTCTTATCTCTCCTTGCTATTCTTTGGAACTCTGCATTCAGATGATTGTATCTTTTCTTTTCTCCTCTGCCTTTAGCTTCTCTTTTTTTCTCAGCTATTGGTAAGGCCTCCTGAGACAACCATTTTGCCTTTTTGCATTTCTTTTCCTTGGGGATGGTCTTGATCACTGCCTCCTGTACAGTGTCACCAACCTCCGTCCACAGTTCTTCAGGCACTGTCTATCAGATCTAATCCCTTGAATCTGTTTGCCACTTCCACTATGTAATCGTAAGGAATTTGATTTAGGTCATACCTGAATGGTCTAGTGATTTTCTGTACTTTGTTCAATTTAAGTCTGAGTTTGGCAATAAGGAGTTCATGATCTGAGCCACAGTCAGCTCTCGGTCTCTTTCTTGTTTTGTTTTGCTGATTGTATAGAGCTTCTCCATCTCTGGCTGCAAAGAATATAATCAGTCAGACTTTGGTATTGCCCACTTGGTGATGTCCATGTGTAGAGTCATCTCTTGTGTTGTTGGAAGAAGATGTTTTGCTATGACCAGTGCAGACTCTTGGAGAGCACAGACAAAACCTTGTGTGCACTGGGAGCCAGGAGAAAGGAGCAGTGTCCCCACAAGAGACTGAGCCAGATTTGCCTGTGAGTATCCAGGTGTCTCCTGCAGGGGAGTGGGTCGACAGTGGCCTGCTGGGGGTCAGGGGCACTGAATACAGCAGTGCATGAACAAGTCCTTTTGAAAGAGGTGGCCTTTACCACCATTACCCCCACCATAGTTTGACCTCAGGCCAAACAACAGGGAGAGAACACAGGGCCACTCATCAACAAAAACTTGGATGAAAGATTTACTGAGTATGGCCCTGCCCATCAGAATAAGACCCCACAGTCAGTCTCTCCCATCAGAAAGCTTCCATAAGCCTCTATCCTTATCCCTCAGAGGGCAGACAGAATGAAAACCACAGTCACAGAAAACTAAGCAAACTGATCACATGGATCACAACCTTGTCTAACTCAATGAAACTACGAGCTATGCCATGTCGGGCCACCCAAGATGGAAGGGTCATGCTGGAGCATTCTGACATAACGTGGTCCGCTGGAGAAGGGGATGGCAAACCACTTGAGTATTCTTGCCTTGAGAACCCCATGAACAGTATGAAAAGGCAAAAAGATAGGACGCTGAAAGATGAACTCCCTGGGTTGATAGGTGCCCAATATGCTACTGGAGATCAGTGGAGAAATAACTCCAGAAAGAATGAAGAGATGGAGCGAAAATGAAAACAACGCCCAGTTGTGGATATGACTGGTGATGGAAGTAGAGTCTGAAGCTGTAAAGAACAATACTGCATAGGAACCTGGAATGTTACATCTATGAATCAGGGTAAATTGGAAGTGGTCAAACAGGAAATGGCAAGAGTGAACATTGACATTTTAGGAATCAGTGAACCAAAATGGACTGGAATGGGTGAATTTAACTCAGATGACCATTATATCTACTACTGTGGGCAAGAATCCCTTAGAAGAAAGGGAGTAGCCATCATAGTCAACAAAAGAGTCTGACATGCAGTACTAAGGTGCAAGCTCAAAAATGACAGAATGATCTCTGTTCGTTTCCAAGGCAAACCATTCACCATCACGGTAATCCAAGTCAATGCCCCAGCCACTAATGCTGAAGAAGCTGAAGTTGAGTGGTTCTGTGATGACCTACAAGACCTTCTAGAATTAACACCAAAAAAAGATGTCCTTTTCATCATAGGGGACTGGAATGCAAAAGTAGGAAGTCATGAGATACCTAGAATGACAGCCAAGTTTGGCCTTGGAGTACAAAATGAAGCAGGGCAAGGCAAACAGAGTTTTGCCAAGAGAATGCACTGGTCATAGCAAATGCCCTCTTCCAACAACACAAGAGATGACTCTCCACATGGACATCAGCAGATGGTTGATTTTATGTGTAAAATACCCTATTTTTAACAAATAAATATTGGCAGTTTAAATTCCAGAAAGATGACAAAATGATGAAAAATTATTTTAAGCTGTTTGAAGGAAAGTCATTCATTTTGAAGTCTGTCCTGACTGGCATCAGCTTTATAAACTGTGTTGGCTATAAATGCATACCACTCATGAACCCATGAGAAATAATACTTTTTTTTGTTTTTTTCTGTGCTCCCACTCTGAGCTCTGTACTGTCCTTTTCAAAGGAAATGACCTCTGTCTGTAGCTGAGTCATGTTTCCTAAGCCAGGTTCCTCTTTATCAAACTTCTGAGAAAATCCCAAGGCCTTTTCTCATTTTGTATGTCTTGGTCTTGGTTGGACTTCCCAGATGTCTCAGACAGTAAAGAATCTGCCTGAAATGCAGGAGACCCAGGTTCGATCCCTGGGTTGGGAAGATCCCCTGGAGAAAGTGAGAGTGAAAGTGCTCAGTTGTGTCTGACTCTTTGAGACCCCATGGACTATACAGTCGTTGGAATTCTCTAGGCCAGAATACTGGAGTGGATAGCCTTTCCCTTTTTCAGGGGATCTTCCCAGCGCGGGGGTTGAATCCAGGTCGCCTGCATTGCAGGCGGATTCTTTACCAGCTGAGCCACAAGGGAAGCCCAAGAATACTGGAGTGGGTAGCCTTTCCCTTCTCCCATAGTCCACAGGGTCACAAAGTGTCAGACATGACTGGGCGACTAACACTTGATCTCTGTTAGGGCAAGCAACCAAGCAAGTGGTGTTTTTGCTGCCAAGGTTCTCTTTAAAGCTTTCGGTGTCCTGTGAATTCAATTGGGGTTCATGCCATTGGAAAAGCTATCCTCAAAAATCTTTTTTGAGGGAAGCATTATACCTTGGGCTTCCTATGAAGCTTTGCAGGATGATGCCTTTAAAATTCTTAGGCTCTTAAGATCCTTAAAGGAATCTGAGGCACCATCTTAAGTCTTTCCAGGGTCAACATTCAGAATATTGAGATCATGGCATCTGGTCTCATCACTTCTTGGAAAATAGATGGGGAAACTGTGGAAACTGTGGTTGACTTTATTTTTCTGGGCTCCAAAATCACTGTAGATAGTGACTGCAGCAATGAAATTAAAAGACGCTTACTCCTTGGAAGGACAGTTACGACCAACCTAGATAGCATATTAAAAAGCAGAGACATTACTTTGCCAACAAAGGTCCGTCTAGTCAAGGCTGTGGTTTTTCCAGTGGCATGTATGGATGTGAGAGCTGGACTATAAAGAAAGCTGAGCACTGAAGAATTAATGCTTTTGAACCGTGGTGTTGGAGAAGACTCTTGAGAGTCCCTTGGACGGCAAGGAGATCCAACCAGTCCATCTTAAAGGAGATCAGTCCTGGGTGTTCATTGGAAGGACTGATGCTGAAGCTGAAACTCCAATACTTTGGCCACCTTATGTGAAGAGCTGACTCATTTGAAAAGACCCTGATTCTGGGAAAGATTGAGGACAGGAGGCGAAGGGGACGACAGAGGATGAAATGGTTAGATAGCATCACAGACTCGATGGACATGTTTGGGTGGACTCCAGGAGTTGGTGATGGACAGGGAGGCCTGGCATACTACGGTTCATGGGGTCGCAAAGAGTTGGACACGACTGAGCATCTGAACTGAACTGAACTGAATGTAGGGTTTTACAGTCTACAGGTTTTACGTTTAGACCATGTTTTCCTTGATAGCGCCCTAGATTTGACCTTAGCCAAGAAGCCATTTCTGTCTTTTTGGGTCATGTGACAATTGGACAGGTGGAGATGCTGTAAAGGGGATACAGATATTGAACCCAGTGAGTCCTGGTTCCTTTATATTTAATAGTGCTTTTTTTTTTTTTTTGTCTCATAGCTTATCCTTCTCATTGATTATACTTTCAGCTGGTTCATAGCAAGAGTCTCCGTTACCCCATGTTTCAGTGTCATTTTCTTCTCTTGCCTGGAAGCTGTCACTGGCACCCTCTTCAAGGGCCATCAGGCTTCTGTTTACAAACTCATGAAGCCCTTTGGGTTTCCATTTCTTTCTCTGTATCCATTCGGGTCCCACCTGCATCCAGGTTCAAAAGCATTCTCACATGTTTTAGTTCTTTTTTAATGGCAATACCTCATTTTTGGGCATCACTGACTCAATGGACATGAGTTTGAGCAAGCTTCAGGAGTTGGTGATGGACAGGGGATCCTGGTGTGATGCAGTCCATGGGGTCACAAAGAGTCAGGCATGACTGAGTGAACTGCACAGAACCCCATTTTCAATATCCGTATCTGTGCCAGTTATTTATTGCTAACAAATTGTATTAGGATCACCCAAAGCCTAGTGGCTCAAAAGAGCATTTCCTTTGTTCACAAGTCTGTGTTGGGGCAAGGCTCAGTGAGTGAGCCCAGCTCATTTCTTCTCCAGTCGTCATCAGCTGGGATGTCGTGAAGGTGGGGACCAGAGGCATCTGAAGACCTGTTCGTGCACACGTCCGGCAGTTGGAGCTGGCTTTTGGATGGGTCATTAGGTGGGGGCGGTCAGTGGGGACACTGACATGTGCTCAGTATGTGGCCTGGGCTTCTTCAAAGCGTGGTGACTGATGCTAAGAGTGGGCTTCCCTATGGAGCCAGTCAGAAGCTATTTAGCTTGAGAAATCACATAGCAGTTCCCCCAGACTCTGTCCACTAGAATCAGTTACCGAGGCCAGCACATATTTAAGGAGAGGGAATTTCACAAGAAAATTGTCAAAGAATTTGTAGACATGTTTGAAAACCACCGGCTCCACTCACCTCGACTTACCAAGTAATCATTCTGTCTAAATGAAAGTTCTTTCCAACTCTGTGTCACTGAAATTCCAGCAAATATTTTTGTGTGTGTTTTCTTTGGTATATTCTCTTATTCTGTGGAAAGTAACAAAGGATTACAAGAAAGAGGCATTTTTCTCTTGTTCAGAAAAATGTATGGATCATCTCACTAAACTCTTAGGAGACGGGATATCTTTAGCCTTGCAAATCATTTCTCTTTGGAATGCAATTCAAATTAGCAAAAACTATTTCTAGTTCAGAAAAAGGCTTATTGGATTAAAATCCATACTTACAAGATTTATTAATTAGAGCCTTATTCTCACAATCTTCTTTTGGGAGGCATTTATTAACTCAGCCTTAGATAACTCAATACAGTATACCTCAAACTTCTTGAAAAACCGTGGGACATGTTGGGGGGGAAGGAGTAAGAGACGTTCTACTAAGGGGTGACTTGCAGTCATTCCATGGAGGAATGATAGAAAAGTACTATTATAGAACAATAAAAGAGTGTAAAATCAAGTGCAAATGTTGTGTGACAAAGATGATGACAGTGAAGAATATATTTTGTGACTCTTGGTGGTCTGAACTTCTTTCTTGATTCTCTGAGTAATTCCTGGTCCTACATTCGACAATACAGATACCATCATATTTATTTGATCCTTGGTTTGTGTTAGGCTGGGTTCAGTCCACTTCCCTCATTACCAAATGGTATTTGTTTTATTCTTGCAGATTGATGATCTTCCAGCAGAGCTGGAAACTGTATGTTCACAGTGTCTGCACATGAATGCAAAAATTCAAGTTCTTCGAGAGGAGTTATTATTCATGCCAGGAATGCAAAAGAAATGTGAAAAACTAGAGAAGAATAACAAGAAGCTGGAGCAAAAAATAGTGAACCTCAAAAGTCATATAGAAATGAATATGACAGAACACAGTCAAGTAGAGCAGTATAAACAGGAGATTGAAGAAAGAGCGAGACAGGAGCTAGTAGAAAAATTAAAAGAAGTCGACATGGTTTTACAGGTTAATTTGTTGATCTGTCATGTCCTTGAATTCACCTCATTGTAAATTACATTGGATGTATACAGCTTATGTGTTTCCTCTGCTTCCCTTAGGGCAGTTTGTTTGGTAGATTTCTGGAAGGAAGGGGGCACTTGTCTCTCTCTGAAGAGAGAAATATTTCAATTTCCATCACAGTTATCACTCAATTGATCTTTCAGAATGATTCTGACTAGAGGAACCTTTTACTTAAAAGACCAATTGGTATAAAACAAGACCATGAGAAGGAAACAAAGTACTGTGGTTTAGAATGGATACCATCCTCTTGAATTATTCTCAAGTTGTCTTGTTCAGTTTTTAAAATTTTAAGTTGATCCACTTATTATTTTAATTATCAGGTTACATAAATACTACTATAACATTGATTCCACTTTAATTTTATAATTCAGATTTAATTCATTTCACATTGGCCATGATTATTTTAAAGTTTCCCTTTTCTTTTTTTCACATTGAAAATCACTCTCTGAATTACTGACTCAAAACTAAAGGGAACAAATATAATTATTCAGATTATAATCATTAACAAAAGAAATATATCTTTTAAAATTTGACTTAGATACAAGCAGTATCTCAAGAAAACTTAGAGCAGGAACGAGAGGAGCATATTGCTTCCTTAAGAAGTCAGATGGAACTCAGAATTAAAGAGTTGGAATCTGAACTCTTCAAGATGGAAACTTCTCAAGCAGATTTGGAAAAATATAAGAAACTCTACCTAGAAGAACTAAAAGTTAGAAAGTCGTTGGAAAAGAAGCTAGACAAGTAAGTCAAAACACAGAATCACAAAATAAATTTAGTCCATTAATTTGTCTCTGAAGCCTAGTTTTTATAGAGCCAGGTTCTTGAGATTAGTAGGCAGTGAAAGCTAACTAGACAGTCCCTGCTAAGGGGGCGCCCTAAGACAGATTAGTGACACCACGTCCTGGTAAGTTTTCCTACACTGTGTAAAAGCTTGCTTGTGAAATCAGGGAATATTCACACAGGGGTGAAAGGCGGGGTAGTTCACAGAGGGGCTGACGCTGGCATGGTGACCTGAGTGAGGGAGGGCGTGGAGGCTGGAAGGGGCAGATCCCACCTGCAGGGCCCTCTGAAAGCAGAGCACTCCTAGGACGCCTTTCATAAGCCCAGAGAGCATACAGCAAAGGAGCAGGGACCCAGGGCACGTTCTGCTAGTCGATGCCTGAAATAAGCGCACACAAGGGAAGCACGGGTGCTCCCAGAGAGGGTTCAGGGCTGTGGGACGTGATGCTGGGATGTGGGGTGTGGCTTCCGGGGAAGGAGCTCAGTGGGACCGCTCTCCCTGTTTGTGGAGCGCGATGCCTCTCGCTGTAAAAACATGCACTGAACGCCGTTTCAGCTTTTTGCCTTTTAAAATGAAACCAAAAATCCTCTTCAGACTTTTTTTTTCTTTTTTTTTAAATGAAAAACAGGTGCCTATGTAGGCCCCTCGTAGAAGTGAAGTAACATAAAATGAACTTTGGAAAAGCAGGGGATGCTTGTAATTGTTCCTGGGGCTGTTTTAGTCCTTTTCAGTCTCACCCACTGACTTTCTCATCCTCCCTCGAGATTGTGGCTCTAGGTGATTCCTCAGAGCCAAGTGCTTAATTTTTCCGAGGTCATGAGTGAAACATTTATACAAGGGGGGTGAAAGCAAATGCTTGAAAGTGGCTTTGTGGGAGGTGTGTTTCTTCATCCCTGAACTGTTTCCTGGGGCAGGCGTGTCCGAGGCAGCAGGTGTCACTGTGAGCCCACCTCCCTTTCTCTCGGAAACCCTTTCTCTCCTCCCCCAGCTGTGACTTGTTACCTGAGGAGCCCAGACACACGTGAGCTTCTTTAGAACAAGGTCAGAGCTGTCCCTGTTTACAGCAGGTCTGCTCCGTGCTTCCGGTGCTCACACGGTGTGATGGGAATTCCATTTACTGTGCGGCAGCTTACAAAATGCAAATCCTTTAGGGAGTCGTGAACAAAACTGGTGTTTTCCATCTTCCCCAGGACTAACTGGAGGCTGGCAGAGATGAGCACCGAACTTGAGGTGGAGAAACAGCAGAACAGATCTTTACTGAGCACTCTCACCACAAGGCCAGTCCTGGAGCCGCCCTTGGATTGGAAATTTCAACACTTCAGTATGACTCTTTCTTCAAAAACAAACGTAGGACTTTCTACCTCAATTCCATGCCCTTCAAATAACAGCATGGCGACTGACTTGATCAAGTTTAGTTCTACTAACTTTTTTTCCTTGGGTTTAGGATTTCTGATATGAATGATTCTTATTTTCAACTTCTGAGCTGTTTATTTGACTTACGTGCACTAAGTAAAAGCCATAATTAACTGTGCTAACAAGGAGACAAAAATTTTATGTTTTTTTTTGTCCTAGATTTCTAAGAGATACTTATTAACTTCTTAAATTTCTTGAAAAGCTACATTTAAATTCTACTTTAGAAATGAAATCTTATTGCCTAGTAACCGAACATATACTTTCAGATATTTGACCTCCTTTCTAATTGATTTCACCTTGGCAAGTGTTCATAATCATCTCCAAGCTCCGCTGAACCCACTGCAGTTTTTCTACCCCTAAGCATAAGTGAATGACTGGCATCTAAACACTAACCATATTGGATGTTTTTGTATTTGAAGGAATCCTAGATAAATCCTTTTTATGAATTAAACAAGCTTGTAGCACTGTATCAGAAGATTAATTTCTAGGTTTTCGGTCAACATTTTGGTCATTTTCTTACACAAGAATGCATCTTTAATTGCTATTTTACTTATAGCCTTGTTACTTAAATTTCTGAAAAATATTTTCTGAGCAATTGTAGAACATTTCTAAGTTTGTAGTTAAAGCAAACATTAAAAAATTTTAAATGAAGCTCACTTTTGTCTCTGTCTCAACAGCACCTGGATGATTGATGACTAAGAGCAATGATGGGGAGTCTAAATTGCAGCTAGTTTTCATTGTGTAATCATTGTGATTAAAATATCCATTTTAGTCAGAGCACACGGGTTTATGGTTTTGATGGTGGTTTCATGATGGTTATGGTGCAGATAAAAATAGCCCTTGTTAAATGCAGTCTCAACCCGTTTTCCCATTTGGCTTCTTGCCATCATAGAGCAATCTAAGGTTTCTTCGCCAGCACTGCGGCTACGTTGGGTCTTAGTACTTGAGAGCCATGAACCTGGAGGAGGTGCTTTAGCTGTGCAGTCACAGCGGGCCTCCAGACACTTCCTCCCAAGTCAGACACTGCCCCACGCAGGCCTAAGAGGAGGAAGCAAAGGCTCAATCCCCACCCCAGGGGCGGGCTGCCTACCGCAGACCCAAGTTCACGGTGCTGTGAGCACACACATCTTTTCAAAGAAGAGATTGGGAACCAAGCAAGCACTTCTTAGTTCCTTCTCCCAAACTCACCCGTTGGGTAAATCTCACTTCTCATGAGGAGGGTAGGAGTATAAGTGCTCCCCTTGAAACTTCAGGCTGAGGAAATGAAGTTCAACTGCAATTTCTGACCAGATTTAGATTATAGTTGAGATTACACTCATGCTTTTTGTATATACCAATTAATTATGACAGCTTGGATAGAAGTATGCTAAATAGGAAAGAGAGATCTTATCTGTGTTTTAAATTTTGTCCTAAATAACTCAAAATGTGGGTAATTCATTTTGCTGATTCATTTTAATAAACCAGGTTTTATCTGGAGGAAACGAACATCCTTTTAAGACAAATCTCTTCAGTTTTGGCCTGCTTGATTCAACTAAAGATTTTCTCTTTCAAGTTTCCTGTCCTGTGTTTAAAAAATGTTTATGCTTTACAAATTAACTATATCAACTGCTACAAATAGGAGTTTGATATTGATTTATTTTCGTTCATGCATTTAAGACATATAACTTAAAACATTTATTAAATGCCACAAGCATTATTGAACTATGTAACAAGGTTTTACCTATTCATTTTCTCTATGTTACAGTTAAAAATCTTTATGTGTTTTCCTAATCTGAGGAAGGAGCTGGCATAGGACTCTAGACTGAGTAAGGAGTCCATTGGCCTTGTTACTTCTTTTGTAGAATTAGGAAGTTTGACTAAATCAATGACTCTCATACCTTTCAAAAAGTTTTCTTTTTTTCCCCCAAAGAAAACAACCTTTCTTTTTAAAAAATCTTCTGAGTGGAATGGTATTATATGAAAGAGACAAGTATAGAGCCATTTAGCTAAAGGAGTGGCCAGAGACCGTGCAGCTGTGACTTCTCTGTTCCTCACCCCTGCAGTGACCCCCGTGGGACCTTCCCCTTCTATGGGACATAGTTTGCAAACTAACACTTACGAGAGAATCCTTCTCGCTAAACACCTTTAGAATTAAAACTTGCCGGTGCATTGTTTTCTTGTGTATAATTTTCTCACCTTTCTATGTTTTCGCTAAATGGAAAAGTTTAAAGAAAACTGCAGATGTGTTCTCCTTATTAACATTCGACTTCAGACTACTTCCTCCATATGACATGATCCTCATCTAGAAATCAAAATAAAGGTCTCGGAAGTACATATTTAGGGCAGGGGCTGTTAAAGGAGAAGATAGTGATCTTGTGGGTCATTACTAGGATTACGGGTCATTCCCTAATTCTCTGAAATTATGTGTAGTCAATAGACTGATATTTATTATACTTTTTATCAGATTAATGTAAATAGCATTCCATATATATGTTCTCTGTTATCTAAAAGCAGAATAAGTAGGAATTCATTTTCTTCTATTTATGTGATGATTTTTCTACTTAAGTAATCTTCAAGTTAGGTCTAGTCTCTAAAAGTATTATTTAAATGTCACATACAGTAAATTATATGTAATTCCTATGATAATTCTCTTGTTTATCTTAAACATAAATAATATTTGACTTATTTCAGATGCAGCGGGAGTTGGACAGGAGTATAACTAGAGAGCTAGAAGAAGGTATGTTGCCAAAACGTAAGAATTAAATTTAGACATTGATTTCTGAAATACATGGTAGTCAGTGGCATCTCTTTCCATTGTTTGGATAGCAGTTGCTATCTTAAAAATTTTTTCTTACATATAGCTAATGAAAAATGTGAAAGCATGAGCAGTCATAGTGAAAAATATCCTTCTTCCTCATTGATTCATCATGTTCCATAGATTGAAAAACAATCTCTAAAGGTCTATGTATTTCTTTCATTTCTGGCTATTTCCTTCTTCTACTGCCTCCATCCCTGTGGAACGATCCGCCTGCACCTGACACTATTCTCAGGAAACGTGGCGTTCGCCCGCTTCTCAGGCGCTGGTAGCAGTTAAGGCTGGAAACCCAGACTCAAGCAGTCACGTGTGTGTAGCAGTCACTTGGTGGGTGACTAAAATTTCTCTGTCACTGACTTTGCCACCAGTTTATCTTTCACCCTCAGGAAAAGCTCCAAACACCCACATCGGTTTGGGTCCTGCCAAAGTAGGCGGCCTTATCTCCTTATCACCCTCCTCCGCCCTCAGCTCTGCATCTAACCAGCCAGACTGTAGGATCCCACAGCTGTGCATCCTCAACCCCGATCTTTGTACGTGCTTTTCCCCTCCATCTCCTGTACTTTTTCCTGTCCTCCAGGTATCTGTTTCCATAGCACCTCCACCAGAAAGCTGGCAGTACTGACACGAAGCTGGCTGTCCCTTCTGAGTGTCCCTGTGCTGTCTTTTATATCTGTTTTGTATTTATGAGTCTGTGTGGAAGTTGCCTGTTTGTCTGTTTTTCCAGTTGAGGGCATGTCATTTTTCAGGGTGGACCTGGGTCACCTTCATCTTATAATTGGAGTCCTTGCCCCAGCACCTTTGCACACAGTTACTGAGTAAACCAATGAAGAATGAGGAAACCAGAAATCTGATGCTCAGCCACACGTGCACCATGAGCAGGTTATAGAATTGTAATCTTGCATTTCATGTCATGCCATCTATAGATAGATTTCATTTTTCTGAATACTAGGAAAGGTCTCAGGTTTTTTGGTTTTCTTGTTTCATTGTTGTAACTAATACATAGTTACCTCAAGTATTTCAGGTAAAGAATATAATTCTTTCCTTTTCTTTCCAGTTGATGCTGAATTTGCATGTGATGCCTTTCAAGTGTCTTTTCGAGGATTTTCAGATGGGTCAAATGTGTATGATGAACAATTTTTGAAAGCAAAAGCAGAATATCAACAGATTTTGTTTGAAAAATATAAGATTTAGAAAGATAAATAGTAAAACTTTCCCTACTGGACTGTTTCCATGACATTTCGTTGTTTCCCATTAAAGATGATGAGAAAATCTTTTTGAAAAGAAAATATTTTTGTGTTACATGTGTATGATGAAAATTTACATAGTATTTTAAGTGATGTTTCTCTGCATCTAACTTACTTCTAAGCAGATTTAAAAGCCAGCACTGTTGAGTTTTCCATATTCTAAGCGATAGTGTTAGTCACTCAATCGTGTCCAACTGTTTGCGACCCCATGGACTGTAGCCCACCAGGCTCCTCTGTCCATGAAATTCTCCAGGCAGGAATACTGGAGTGGGGATCCAGTGGGGCATCTTCCAGACCCTGGGATCAAACTTGGGTCACGTGCATTGCAGGTGGATTCTTTACCATTTGTGGGACACCCTTTACAGACTCACTCAGACGAGCCCTAATACCAGCTGTTTGAACAGCACCCAAAGAGCCAGACTTGTCATTAATATTTAGTGGTGTTGATTGATAGCTTTTTGGTATGTTCCACTGTTTATCACTATATATAGACCCAAAGATTTAGATACCGCTGTTATGGCTACCATCAGTGTTTTGACGTGTTACAATTGTTAATAGTGGCATAAAACTTACTATATGTAACTTTAAACAGATTCATAAGTCCTTCCTCATGGAGAAATAAGGTTTGCCTGAGTTTTCGCCTTTTAAATGAATGAACTTTTATATATTAAATTTTTATTTTTATTTAGAAGATAATTACTTTACAATATTGTTATGGTTTCTGCCATACATTGACTTGAATTGGCCATAGGAATGCATATGTACCCTCCGTCTTGAACTTCCCTCCCACCTGCCTCCCCATTCCATCCCTCTAGGTTGTCACAAAGTACCAGCTTTGGGGTCCCTGCATCATACAGCAAATTCCAAAAAGACACATGTACCTCAGTGTTCATTGCAGCACTATTTACAATAGCTAGGACATGGAAGTAACCTCGATGACCATCAACAGCAGAGTGGATAAAGAGCTGTGTATTATTCAGCTCTAAAAAGGAATGCATTTGAGTCCGTTTTAATTGACTTCTGATTTACTTTTGGAGACAGTGTTAAAATTAGAGAAAGTTCTTCGTTCCTCATGGCAGTGGCTTCTCCTGTTGCAGAGCCCCGGCTCGAGAGTGCAGGCTCAGCAGTTGTGGTGCTTGGGCTTAGTTGCTCCGCAGCCTGAGGGATCTGCCCAGACCAGGGATCGAGCCCCAGGTCCCTTCCATTGGCAGCGGATTCTTAAGCACTAGACCACCAGGGAGGTACACGTGTTCATTTTAAAACAGTGCCTGGGAATTCCCTGGTGGGCCAGTCATTAGGAATCTGGGCTATTACTGCCAGGGGCCCGGGTTCAACCCTGGTTTGGAAATTAAGATTCCACAGTCTGCAAAAAAAAAAAAAAAAGCAGTGCCTATAATTGTGTTGGTCATCTTACCTTTGAAGGAAGCGTATTCCGCCCCCACCCCCACCCCCACCCCCCGCCACACACAGAACTCAGTAAAACTGGTCTCATTTTGAATGAGAAAATAAAATCTAACCTGGAAAGATTCCTGATTTGGTTCTTGAGCAGAAACAAATGAAGAACAACCTAAAACCCCTCCCTGCTGGCCCCGGGGGAGCTTCGAGGTGAATCTGCCTCCTGTTAACTTCCCCCAGAGCCCGTGTGGCCTGTGCTGCCAGCAGAGCTGCTCCTGGGGCGAGGAGGGCTCTTCCTCACACACCCGCCCCACCCGGCTCGGTCACTTTCCCTCTACTGCTTTTTCTTTATGAACTTCAGACTCAGGTGTGGGAACTCCCCTCGTGGTCCAGTGGTTAAGACTCCATGCTTCCACTGCCAGGGGAGCTTGTGCCATCCCTGGCTGGTGAACTAAGATGGCAATGCCATGCGTGGTGTGGCCAGAGGAAAAAAAAGAGAGAAACTGGGTGTGACTTTGATCGCTCATGTCCTAGCCCCTCTTGATATCACCTGGAATTGTATTCGAGGGCTAGGTGAGCAAAAGGCACACTTGTGAAAATCAACACTGGTTTAAAGAGCATAAACAGGTTACCTGGTTTCCTTGATTTTTTTTCCCCTGGCCCTTCCACTTTTGTGAGCTGTGATGGGAGAGGACACAGAAACACAGTCAAATGGTATCAGATAAAACAGCAGCACACTCAGCCATCAGATTCCCTCCTGTTTGTTTGTTTTTTTGTTTTGTTTTGTTTTTTGGTTTTTGGGTTTTTTTTGGTAAATGCTACACAGCTTGTGGGATCTTAGTTCCCCAACCACGGATTGAACCTGGGATCTTGGCTATGAAAGTGCAGAGTCCTAGCCACTGAACCACCAGAGAATTCCCAAATCCCCTCCTGTTTGATGTCTTAAAAGAAAGCTGATAAGTATTATCAAAGACACAAAAGACATGAGATTGGATCAAACAAAAGTGGCCATTTCATTCTGCTCCCATGTAGTCAAGTGTTGTTGTTTTTTTTTTTTTTTTAATATTATTTATTTAGCTGCACCAGTGTTCCCTGCGACATGTGGGATCTTTAGTTGGGGCATTTGAACTCTTAACTGTGGCATGTGAGATCTAGTTCCCTGACCAGCAGTGGAGCTGGCTCCCCTGCATTAGGAGCTTGGAGTCCTAGCCACTGGACTAACAGGGAAGTCCCTCAACAAGTATTTTTGAGCACTTATTATGTGCTAGGCAACATCTAGAATCTAGATGTAAAATGTAAATGAATGTAAAATGAAAGCATTACAGTATCTCTGTGAAATGAAAGCTTTGCAAGAATATTCTTTCTAGTATTGATCCACATGGCATAAGTCTGGATGCAGCCTTTTCAATATGAAATTAGTTAAGGTCCATATAGTCAAAGCAGTGGTTTTTGCAGCAGTCATGTATGGATGTGAGAGTTGGATCATAAAGAAGACTGAGTGCCAAAGAATTGATGCTTTTGAATGGTGGTGCTGAAGAAGATTTTTGAGGGAAAAGGAGATCAAACCAGTCAATCCTAAAGGCAATCAACCTGTAGTATTCATTGGAAGGACTGGTGCTGAAGCTGAAGCTCCAGTACTCTGTTCACTGATGGGAAGAACCAACTCATTGGAAAAGACTCTGATGCTGGGAAAGATTAAGGGTAGGGAGGAGAAAGGGACAACAGAGAATGAGATGGTTGGATGCCATCACCGACATGACATGTACTTTGGAAAACTCTGGGAGATGGTGAGGGACAGGGGAGGCCTGGTGTGTTGCAGTCCATGGGGTTGCCAAAAGTTGGACATGACTTGTGACTGAACAAGAATAAATTAATAGAACCACCTGATGAAATTGATGCACCATCATAAAAAAGAGAGGAGAAGTTTCAGACATTGTCATACTAGCAGTTTAGCAAATTCACACCCACCTTCCAGTGAGGGCTACTAGAATGGTAAGTCCGTACAGCACAAGGAAGAGTAGTCCCCTCTTGCCACAAATAGAGAAAGCCTGCATGCAGCAACGAAGAACCAGCACAGCCAAAAATAAATTTAAAAAAATTTTTTAAAGAAAGGGGAAAGAATGTCTCCTTGAGAAGGTGAATTCTGCTCAGTTTTGAAGGATATAGAGACCAGCACATCCAGTAGACATTTGTTGAGTGTTTACAATGTGTCAGCCGTGAGACCACATGCTACTGGGGAGCCAGAAGATAAACACACATATAAGTAGTCCATCTTCAAGTCTGATATTGTGTAACCCAGGCAGAGACCGTTCCACAGCCAACAGCTGCGTTTAGTGCTCAGAGGCAGCAGTAGAAATGTGCTCATTCAAGTTCTGTGCCAGGTGTGGGAAGCATGCTTGGAACTAGAGCCCCAGGCCTGCTTCTCTAGCACTTACCGGTGACATTTTGACCTACAAGTATCTCCTGCCTTGATTTCTTTCTGTGTGACGTCAGGTGAAGCACAGGCAGAGAAAAGAGTTGGGAAGTGTGCAGCTCAGAGAACATCCATTGCAAGCACACCTGGGCCCCCAGCATCCTGCATCCCTCCTCAGGTGCCCCTGGGGTCCCTCTGGCTCCGACAGTTGCCACTGTCTTGATGAGAACAGCCTATTTCTGAACTTCATACAGGTGGACGTATACAGCACATGCTCAGTGCATACTCTGGTTCTTTTACTCAGTATCATGTCTGCAGTCTGTATTCAGATAGTGTAGGTCAGTGTCCATTTATTGTCTCTGTCAGTGTTTTTTGTTTCCCCTGTTGTCTTTCATTGTCTGACTGAATTACAGTTTATTTACCCATTTTCCTTAAGTACATCTGGATCATTTCCAATATTCTCTTAGTAAATTATGTTTTTGCTGAAGAAAGAATCAAAGTGAAATGAAAACATTTCAGAAAATCACACTAAAAGAGCTTAGCACCAGCATACTCAAGAAAAACGTAAGTCTCAAAGATCTATTTCAAATAGATGGAAAACTATCCCAGGCAGAAGGTCAGAAATGAAGGAAGAAAGGAAAAACAAAGTGGCAAATATTTGAATAATTCTAAATGAACCTTGGCTATACAAAACAAAAATATCTTGTGAGGAGTTAAATGATAACCAAGGCACATTATCAGACAGGCTTTGTGTTGTCGCTGAAGAGGGTAAAACTGGTTGATATGAAACTCTTAAGCTCCATAAGAAAGCTAGTCTCTAGGGTAAAAAGCATTACTGAACTGAAGTGGGTCAGCATTGTATAGTGACAAAAGATTCAATTTGCCAAGGGGATATAAATGTATATTCTGTGACCCAGCAATCCCATTCTTAGGTGCGTATACTCCAGAGAAACTCTTAGGACGTATGTGTGAGTGTTCAGAGCTTTTTTTCCCCCCAGTGTAGGGGCGGGGGATTTAATCAGGAAAGGAACCTTGGTGGAAGAATAGCCTAGGTGCTGGCATGTTCTCTTTCTTGTTGGGTAGTGAAGGCATGGATATTTCTTTATGTGCTGATGTTTGTGATCATCAGACACCTCTTTTCTGCACTGTTTTCTAACTATCTTATCTAATTTCCTTTTATGGAGTTGTTGGTAGTGTTTTTTGGTGAAGGGCTTATGATTCACTCTTAATTGCCTCATTATATCTTCAGGTTTTTTAAACCTTAAGTAAATATTAGAAAAAATAAATGTCCTCAGTGCTGAAGGCAACATAAGATCTGAGAAAACCCCAAAGGCCAGGGTGTTATGTATGTGGCCTGTCGAAAGCAGTGTTGACCGCTTTTCTCAAATTCACAGGTTAACGTCGAGGAATTTAAGGACGGTTTCGTGGCTGTGTTGTCATCACAGGCTGGTCTTGCCTCCTCAGATAAAGACAGTGGGTCTTTGGAGTCAGGTAAGAGCCTTTCTGATCTTCTTTACATCTCTTTCCATGACTCTGTGACTTCTGGAGTATGATGTTGTACCTGAACAATGCAGCAGGTCTATGTTCCCCAGCTGCATGGACTGGGACCATGGACTGCAGCACCTGGGTTTGTTTCTTCTTTGGCTTCCTTATTTGATAAATGGTTCTGCAAAGGGAAAACTCTTGTGTTTTCATCTGCACTGCACAAAATCCTCTGAATACCTTGGCACTTCTGGTCACCAGTGTAATTTCCCCCGCACCAGGCCATTTTGCAATGCCAGCTGGGTGTCCTGCAGTTCAACTCCATTCTGACACCATGCCCCTGGACACAGCTGCAGACCCCACAGGCTAAGACAGCAATGCCTTCAGACAACAATTTCAAGTCCAGCTTGTCACCTGTGCTTCTGACCCACTGGCTAAAGATCAGAGGTGCCCACGGCCTCCTCAGTTTCAGTTAATTTGCTAAAGGAGCTCAGGGTAGCCCATTAGTGGATCAGTGGTTTATTGCAAAGGATGTAACTCAGCGTGATAGGTGCATGGGCTGTGGGAAGAGGCTCAGAGCCCCCACACCCTCTCCAGGGCTCACTCTTCCCCAGTCTCCCCGTGTTCACCAACCCAGCAGGTCTGAATGCTGTCCTTTCGGGGTTTATGGAGGCTTTGTTACACAGTCATGACTGACCCAGTGATGGGGCATCAGTGATTGAATTCAACATCCAGCCTCTGACCTCCCTAGAGGTCAGGGGTAGGGCTGAAAGTACGAACCTCTAGTCACATCCGTTGGTTTCCCTGGCAACCAGCCCATCTCAAGGTGTGGTTGTCAAAGTCAGCTTATAAACCAAGCATAAACATGGGTGTGGTTGCTCTCATCACTTAGGAAATTCGAGGGTTTTAGAAGCTGTGCAAGGGATGGGAGGAAGACCAAATTCATATTTATTATAAGTCACAATCTCACAAATGTCAAGTAATATCTAGTGCTGTCCTTACAGTGAACGGTGTAGACAAGATAAAGTGGGTGTGGAGAGGTGGAAGAATTTGATCATCCAAAGTGCAGTGCAGGTGTAAGGTGCTGGCCAGGCTGGGAGGCTGGTGGAGCAAGCAGAATGACACCAGCTGAGGCAGGCCTCCACCTGTCTTCAGTCTCAGACAATAGTGCTCTGGGCTCCTCGTACTTGTTAGAATCCTGGTTTCCAGTGGGGTCAGTGGAACAAAGGTAATATTTCAACACAAGTGAAGAGGGGCTTTGATACTGGTCAGGGACGGAGGGAGAATTCTGAAGGGAGGCCCGCTTGGAGGTGTGGACTGTGGGTCCAGTGGGAAGGTGCTGGTGGACGTGCTCCTTAGAAGATGGGCCAACTCCTTGGCTGGCAGTACCTGCTGTTCTCTGGCCAGATAACCAGTGAAGGCTGCATCTGAGGAGTGCTGGGAGGGAGAGTGCAGTGGCCAGCGGGTCCCTCCCTCCCCCACGGGGCAGGGGTTCAAGGTGTTTGCCCCGCACAGGCCCCTGGTCTGCTCCCACACCCCGGCAGGGGCCTTGGTTAGGAGCAGGTGCATGACTGGGGCAGCGGGTGCCATTGGGAGGTTTGGGGGTTATGTATCTTTCATGTAGATTCCAGTGAGCCCCCCAGACCCCACCCCTGAAATTCTATGGCTGATCATACCCATTACTCAGGTGAGGTTTTCTAGTCTGGAGCTAGGCCCTTGGGGAAGCACCTGCAGCCTCCCCTGGGGCTGAAATCGGTTGGTGTCCCACCGGCCCCTGCTGGAGCCACGTGGGAGCCCTGAACCTGGGGGAGAAGAGCCTGACGGGGGAGGAGTCTGATGAGGGGGTGGAGTCTGACCAGGTGGATGAGCCTGACAGAGGAGGAGTCTGATAAGGGGGCGGAGTCTGATAAGGTGGTGGGGCCTGATGTGAAAGGAGTCTGACCAGGGGAGTAGTCTGACCAGGGGGAGGAGCCACCTTGTCAGTGTCCGCCGTGGGACCTGAAGGGTCCGATCATTGGTTGCTTTGTCTCAGGTTTCTCTTCCCTGAGGTGGGAAGAAGGCCACTTGCCGTTCCCGACTTGGGGTGTGATCGTGTGACCCTGGGCATGAAGGTGCCTGAGAAAGGCCATGCCCGTGTCATCGCTCCATTCTCTGTGCTGGAACTCCTGTGAGTGGTAACTTGTGTCCTCTTCGTGACTGGTGCTTTTCCCTAGCAACCCCCGTTTTGTTCTGTGTTGCTTTTCTCTTCTTTCAATTTTCAGAACTTTCCTCAATTACCCAGTCAGTTGGTGGGTTAGTCATAGGCTTGCCTGAGGTGGCTTGGCCAGGGCTGGAGCACACGGGCGGCCCCTGTTGTTGGAGCACACAGTCCAGCAAGCCCTGCACCCACCCTCCGTGGCTGTGAGCTTCCCACGAGGGCAGCCGGAGACGTCTTCCAGTAGGAGAGGGCCGGTTCTGCTCAGAGGTAGGCCTCCCTCGGGGAGGGAGCAGCGGCCAGCCAGCGAGAGTGCTTGCAAACCGGCCTTTGGAGGCAGCCGGGGAGGTCTTCCAGCGGGAAAGGGCCGGTTCTGCTCAGAGGCCACACAGGCCAGAGGCAGAAGCCAGCATGGCCCCTGCCCTTGGCCAGCCTTGCCCAGACCTTCCTGGCCTTCAGGGCTACTGCCCCATGAAGGGGCCGGCTGCAGAGAGTGTGTCAGGCATGTCCGGGCGCCTCCCCAGGCTCAGCCCCGCTAGGGGCTTTCCCCTGGGCCTAGGCCTCAATTGAGGCCTACTTGGAGGGGAGGTGCTGGCAGGGGCTGTCTCCACACTGCAAAGGCCTAGAGGGCAGAAGGCCTTGTGAGAGGGAAGCGGGGAGCAAGTGGGTGGATGCCCAAGACCTCTTGGCCCAGCAGGCTCAGGGCAGCACGGAGAGCAAGAGGCCCACCGTGCCCCTAGGTTGGCTCTGCCCCTTCACACACAGGCGGTGCTGCTGGGATTGCAAAGGAGCTGCCTGACAGTCTCTGGCTCACCCGAGCTCTCTGAAGGTGCAGGGGGCAGGTACAGGTGTGTGCATGTGGTTCTGCCTTGGCCTGGGAGTGTGGACCCCCTAACTGGCCCCCGGGTTCAGGGGCAAGGGCCCTGAGCGAGGACCACCCCAAAGCGCTTTTCTCCCAGCTTGGGAGCAGATTGCGAGGGTTGTGGGAAAAGCAGGCCTGCCTTGGGGAGGGAGCGGCGGCCAGCCGACGAGAGTGCTTGCAAACCGGCCTTTGGAGGCAGCCGGGGAGGTCTTCCAGCGGGAAAGGGCCGGTTCTGCTCAGAGGACCCACAGGCCAGAGGCAGAAGCCAGCATGGCCCCTGCCCTTGGCCAGCCTTGCCCAGACCTTCCAGGCCTCCAGGGGTACTGCCCCATGAAGGGGCAGGCTGTGGGGAATGTGTCAGGCATGTCCGGGCGCCTCCCCAGGCTCATCCCCGCTAGCGCCTTTCCCCTGGGCCTAGGCCTCATTTGAGGCCTACTTGGATGCGAGGTCCTGGCAGGGGCTGTCTCCACACTGCAAAGGCCTAAAGGGCAGAGGCCTTTGTCAGAGCGAAGGGGTGAGCAAGGGGTTGGATGCCAAAGACCTCTTTGGCCCAGCAGCTTCAGGGCAGCAGGGAGAGCAAGAGGCCCACTGTGCCCCTAGGTCGGCTCTGCCCCTTCACACACAGGTGTTGCTGCTGGGGTTGCCAAGGAGCTACCTGACAGACGCTGGCTCACCCGAGCTCTCTGAAGGTGCAGGGGGCAGGAACAGATGTGTGCATGTGGTTCTGCCTTGGCCTGGGATTGTGGACCCCCTAGCTGGCCCCCGGGCTCAGGGGCAAGGGCCCTGAGAGAGGACCACCCCGAAGCGCTTTTCTCCGGGGCTTGGGAGTAGAGGCCTTCTTGGAGGGGAGGTGCTGACAGGGGCTGTCTCCACATTGCAAAGGCCTAGAGGGCAGAGGGCCTTGTCAGAGGGAAGTGGAGAGTAAGGGGGTGGATGCCCAAGACCTCTTTGGCCCAGCAGCCTCAGAGCAGCAGGGAGAGCCAGAGGCCCACTGTGCCCCTAGGTCGGCTTTGCCCGTTCACACACAGGCAGTGCTTCTGGGGTTGCCGAGGAGCTATCTTACAGACTCTTGCTCATCCGAGCTCTCTGAAGGTGCAGGGGGCAGGAACAGACATGTGCATGTGGTTCTGCCTTGGCCTGAGGGATCTGGGACATCATTGTTGGTTGTAGGGCCATTGTCACACTGGGGTCAGGAGTGCATACGAAAGACTCAGGGGTGAGAACACGGCAGCTGGGATTTGCCTTCAAATACTTGGGCCAGGGACTTCTGCGGTGTTTTATTGTCTAGGACTCTGCACTCCCATTGCAGGGGGCCCGAGTTCCATCCCTTGTCTGAGAACTAGAGCCCGCATGCTATAACTAAGTGTTTGCATGCCACAACTAAAAAGATCTCACCTGCAGCAACCAAGACCCAGAGCAGCTAAATAAATATTACAAAAACAAAAAATATGTGGGCAAGAGCAAACAGGTAGATGAAGCCAGGGCGAGAGGCTGCCCAAGGGAGAGGGTTATTGGCCTTTGTTGGACTGTGCTCTTTGCTTTGGGCAGGTTTGAAGACCTTCTAGACGTTAACTTTTTAAACCTGGACTTTTGATTCTAAGTACAAAGCTTGTAGGTATGCTCCTAGTGCTACAGCTTCTGTAGGCTCCCTTCAGAAAATGCCTTCCCCCACATGCAGCAGAGTCCCCCTTTTATTGTGAAATTTTGCATAGGATTAAGTTGGAAGAATTGCACGGTGAGCCCCATGTAGCCACCATCGGAAGCTTGACTCTCCCATGTGTCTGTCTGCCCATCTGTCAGTCCATCTGATTTCAGAGTGAAGTGCCGCCTTGGTGTGTTTCCCCTGCTTCAGGCCAGCTACCAACCTGGGGTTCCGAGGTCTCTGGGAGTCCCCAGAAGCCCTGCAACCTCTCCTTTGACACCCTCGAGAGCCGGGTCTGGGGCCTCTGGGAAGAGCTGGGTGTGGGCAGCAGTGGCCACCTCACAGTGCAGGACCTGGCCCTGGTCTGCCAGACCATCGGGCTCCAGGGCCTGGCAAGGAGGTGAGAGGGAATGGGACGGACCGCCCTGAAGGGCTGGGTGTTTGTGGTTGGTACTGGGCCTGGAAAGCCCCTTCAGCCTCAGCCACTGATTCAGTTGTCACTGTCCGGCCTTAAATCCTGTGCTGACTCCCAGGGCTTGTCGAGGGTCCCTCTTGGGCCACCTTCACACAGGACACTCCTCTGCCTGGAGCTCTCTCCCCTCTCTGACTTCCCTAGGCCTACCGCCCAGCCCGTGGGTGGTGCCCATAGCCTCTGGCTGTACCCACCCCTCCACCCCCCCAGCCCCGGCAGCTGTGTTCAGCCCTTCCCTCGTTTGGGGCCCAGGGGAGGAGGGGGCAGTGTGAGTGGATTTGTGTTAATGATTGTTATGTCTCTAGGGACCAAATAGTGCTTGGAACATGGTAGGTGTTGGATAAATACTTCTTGATTGACTGGTATGACTTAAAAGGAATTAGGGTGGATCCAAAAGAGATGACCCAGGAGCAAGTAACAGACCTGACAAGTGAAGTGTATTGTTTCCACTGCTTGTTTTCATCAGGTGAGGCCTTAGTGGTTCTAATGGGAGAACAGGCAGTTTGCAAATTTAGCAGGAGTAGCAGTGAGTTCTGAACGCTTGAGTGAAGTCGGCTGGGAACTCATGCTGCAGAACACTACAGCTTGGTAGGCTAGAGGGCTCTGGAGTTGCAGACTGTTCAGAGCCAAGCATGGGAGTGGGTCCAGAGGAGAATTTGAGCTGAATGACAGACTTCAGAGGACCTGTGATTGAGTGAAGAATAAGACACAAGACTACTGACTGCTGTAGGAAAAATGAGTTATTGAGAGCTCATCCTGGAGAGAAGTAGGTCTGCAACTTGAGATTTCGTCCCTGGCCTTGTTCGGTAGTGTTTTCATCAGTTAGTTGAGCACAGAAATCAGTAGCGTGCTGTTAGGGTGTGTGGAGGACACAGAACAGTAGGAACACTTTGCAGTGACTGTTTAGGGATAGATGCTGATGAACGAGGAACTGATGTGCAAGAGGTCTGCAGTAAATGTAAGGGAGATGGAAAGTCCTGCACTCAGGTTCCCAAGTCCTTCATTTGTTCATGCAGCAGATATGCACTCAGCAGTTATGAGCTGATAAAGGGCTCTGGTGTTTCAGTTGTAAACAGCAGAATCAAGAGGTTTGCCCCCGTGGCCCCCAACAGTGTCATGCAGAAGGCAGGTGTTAAATGCAGGTAAAGCGGGTCAGAGTCCCTGCTGTGAAGGAAAACACCACACTTGGAGAGAGAATCAGGCACTGAAAATATCAGTAGATTGAGAAATCCGGGAACTTCTCTCCGAGGAAGAGACATTTCAGCTGGAGCCTGAAAGAGCAGGCTTTAGCGAGGAAGTAATTGTGGGCAGAGGGCATTCTTGTTGGAGGAAACAGCATGTGCAAAGGCCCTGAGTCTTGAAAGTGGGTGGGATGCCCAGGGACCTGGTCATTCCCAAAGGCCAGTGTGGCTGGAACTTAGTGAGCAGGCCGAAGGCGACACCAGGGGAGATTTTTAAGCATGGGGGGCTGGTGGTGGCATGTTTGTGTTCTAAGGACCACCCTGGCCTCCATGTGGATAGTGGATGGTGGGATTGAGAGGGAGGATGGTGGTCATGAAGGTGACAGGAGAGGTGAGCCAGACTAGGGGAAAGGAGAACAGTTTACACACCTGTTTAGGAGGTGACTGAACAGGCCTTGGTCCAGTAAGGGAATGATTTTCCTGTATTTGTACCATGGGGAAATTCAGGATCCAAAATTCTGTGCCCTATCCTCCTAGTTTGGTTCTGGGCAGGACAGTCACTATTACCAGTTTCTGGTTAAAATTCTTTGTCAGAAGAAATATCAGTCAGTCAGTCAGTCAGTCAGTTCAGTCGCTCAGTCGTGTCCGACTCTTTGCGACCCCATGAATCGCAGCACGCCAGTCCTCCCTCTCCATCACAAACTCCCGGAGGTTACTCAAACTCATGCCCATCGAGTCGGTGATACCATCCAGCCATCTCATCCTCTGTCGTCCCCTTCTCCTCCTGCCCCCAACCCCTCCCAACATCAGGGTCTTTTCCAACGAGTCAACTCTTCGCATGACGTAGCCAAAGTATTGGAGTTTCAGCTTCAGCATCAGTCCTTCCAATGAACACCCAGGACTGATCTCCTTTAGGATGGACTGGTTGGATCTCCTTGCAGTCCAAGAGACTCTCAAAAGTCTTCTCCAACACCACAGTTCAAAAGCATCAATTTTTCAGTGCTCAGCTTTCTTCACAGTCCAACTCTCACATCCATACATGACCACTGGAGAAACCATAGCCTTGACTTAGATGGACCTTTGTTGGCAAAGTAATGTCTCTGCTTTTATATATGCTATCCAGGTGGGTCATAACTTTCCTTCCAGGGAGTAAGTGTCTTTTAATTTCATGGCTGCAGTCACTATCTGCAGTGAATTTGGAGCCCCCCAAAATAAAGTCTGACACTGTTTCCACTGTCTCCCCATCTATTTCCCATGAAGTGTTGGGACCAGATGCCATGATCTTAGTTTTCTGAATGTTGAGCTTTAAGCCAACTTTTTTCACTCTCCTCTTTCACTTTCATCAAGAGGCTTTTTAGTTCCTCTTTCACTTTCTGTGATAAGAGTGGTGTCATCTGCAATCTGAGTTATTGGTAATTTCTCCCGGCAATCTTGATTCCACTTGTGCTTCTCCAGCCCACGTTTCTCATGAATGTACCTGGCATATCAGTAAAATAAGCCAGGGTGAAATATACAGCCTTGACGTAGTCATCTTTCCATGGAGCCAGTCTGTTGTTGCCATGTCCAGTTCTAACTGTTGCCTTCCTGAACCTGCTACAGTTTTCTCAGAGGCGGGTCCGGTGGTCTGGCATTCCAATCTCTTTCAAAGTTTTTCCAACAGTTTTATTGTGACCTACACAGTTGAGGCTTGGCGTAGTCAATAAAACAGAAATAGATGTTTTCTGGACTCTTCTTGCTTTTTGAAGATCCAGCGTATATTGGCAATTTGATCTCTGGTTCCTCGCCTTTTCTAAAACAGCTTGAAAACATCTGGAAGTTCAACTAGGTTCACGTATTGCTGACCTGGCCTTGGAGAATTTTTGAAGTCATTACTTTCTAGCGTGTGAGATGAAGTGCATTGTGCGGTAGTTTGAGCATTCTCTGGGATCGCCTTTCTTAGGGATTTTTCCTCTTTATTAGAGGCTTCAATTAACATCAGAGATCTTCACATATTCCAACCAGTGCTCAGATCTTTCCAACAGATTCCTATCCCAGCAGTAAAATGAGGCCATTCCCTTGGGGCTTATCTGTCTGATATCTGGTCGTGTGTCTATGTTAATCCCAGACTCCTACTCTCCCCCTGCCCCCCGCCTCTGCCCGTGGCTGACCACCAGGCGCCCCTGCGGAGCACAGGGGCTCTGCTCAGTGCCCTGCAGTCACCTGCCTGGGAGAGGACCTGGGAGAGAACGGATACGTGTGTAACTGCACCACCGTGCTGGGCACCCGAAACTGACGCAGAAGTATAAACCAACTACACTCCAACACAGAAGAAAAATACAATCTGCAAATGAGGTTGCTCCCATGGCCCTCAGGGAGCCTCGACAGCCTGGCCTCCACCTGCCTCTGGGCCGCGGCCCCTACAGCCCGCCCCCTGACTCCCTCCATTCCTGCTGCTCTCAAGTCCTGCCACGCTTCATTTTTAGTGGACACGCTTGTATCTAAATGGTAGTAACTGATGCTGAAAATGAGAATTATGAGTAAATTGTTTGTAAACATATTCTAAGTAAATAGCATAAATAGCAGTGGGAAGATTAAAACAAGAAGAGCTTGGTTAAAGCTCACCACTTGAGTCCCAAATTATGATTTAATGACAAGTATATTTAAATGGCTTGTCAATGAATTCTCAATTTAATGACAACTCTATTTTATAGAGTTGAGAGGTCATAAGAATAAATGATTCAAGTCTGAAATGTTTTCCAAGCTAATTCAAATTTACATGAATAAAACTAAAGTTACACCAACAAATATGACAGAAAGGTATGACAAGCTACTGAAGCCAAAGTACTACATATAAGTGATAGCATCTGGGAAACACGGAATTGACTGTCAAGGTAATCCATGTAACTGAAGCTTAATTTCAAAATATTCAGTTTAGGTTTAAGCGTTTCTTTTATCTGCTTCATCATGATACTGACATGTGGTTACATAGAGATTAAAATTATTTTCTGAATAGTAAAAGAGTAAATTACTAATACCTGTCTATATTAAAAATTTAGAATTTAATCTCTTAACATTTCATAAGCGACACGATGTCTCTACTCAAAGTGAAGCATCTCTCAGGTCTAATTTTTATTTGCTAGATACAAGGTGTGCTTTTTAGTCTGTTTTAGAGACCATAGATTCATAGCCTGTGTATTTTTTATATTCAGCTAGATTCAACATTTAGCCAGAATTAAGAATCACTTTGAATTTTCTTTCAGGAAGTCTGAGAATTATTTCTCCTTCTGATACTTACTTGTCTTTCTGCTTTCTCATTTTCATACTGACACATTCTCTCTTCTAAATGATTCAATTTGTTGCTTAAATCCTTGCTTCTTTCCTCCAGCATCAGATCCTGTTTCTCATGTTCAGCATGAAGATTTTTCACGATCTGCTGAAACTGGTCTTGGATGCTAATGACTGTCTTCTCTTTACTGTCAGCTCTATTTTGTGCATTATTCAGCTGCTGTCGGAGCAACATGTTTTCACTCTGGAGTTGGGATAACCTCTCCTCTAAGGATTCCTGCTTTCCAAGGTATTCCTTCACTTTGCCTTGTTCGTTCTGATACATGTGTCCAATATCCTGCTTTTGACACTCTGCTTGGCGTAAGTCTCTCTGGACACGTTCTAACATCAAAGTCTTTTCTCTGAGATCATCTCTCGTCTGATGCAGCTTGATTTTTAGCTTATTGAATTTATTTTCCACTTTAGAAAGTTGCTGGGAAAGCATCTCATTGTCACTTTTCAGCTTAGCCATATGGAACTTCATTGGGTCCTGCAAGCGTAACCTCTTGTCTTTTGCTTTCTGGGAGGCAAGTGACAGGTGTCTTTGTGATATCTGACCTTGATCATGATTGTGTATGGCAGCAGCCAGTCTAGAGTGGTAGGATTCCACTTCTGTTTCTAGTCTTTCTTTGCTTCGCTTTGCGTACTCCAGCTCAGGGTTTAGCATTGTATTTTCAGCTACCGGAACGTTAAGCTGGCCAGTATGCTGGAATATGGTCTTTGTCAATGTTTCCTTGTTCAATTTTATTGCCTTTTGAGGATAATCATTCTCTCCTTTTACAATTTCAGTATCTTCAAAACATTTCTTTTCTTTCTCCTGGTTCTGATTTTTCACTGTGTCTATTTCTAATCTTGGCATGGCAATTTCATCCTGCATGTGGCTTTTGCGCAACAGACCTTTTGCTTTTCTACCACTATCAGAAACCTAAGTGAGACAAAAGAGACTTTTAGTTAGTACTCAATAAAATGACATTTCACCATTTCCTCTGAAATGAAAGACTAACCTGTATGTTTAGACAATGAAAAGACTGCACCAAGTGGATCTCCAAATGGAAAAAATAAGGTTCGATACAAACCTCAGACCTTATACAAGCAGAAATTCCCAAAGGTTCAAAAATTTAATTGAAGACAATGAATCCATGAAAGGAAAAAGAAACCCCAAGGAACTTTTCAAGAAGCTCAGAACTGGAAAGGGTTTCTCTGAATTACAACAAACCCAGAAAGCTTAAAATAAAAGATTTATAGATCTAACTACACTTAAAAATTGCATCTGATGTGGTATATTTATATAGTGGAAAACTACAAAGCCATAAAAAAGCTTTGCTTTTTTGCAAATAATGCTATTTGCAGCAACAAAGATGGACCTAGGCATGATCACACTAAGCGACCTAAGTCAGACAAAGACAAGTCATACTGCTTATATGTGGAATCTAAAATGAACTTATTCACAAAACAGAGAGAGACCCACCGATGTAGGAAACAAGCTTACTCACCATACGGGAAAGGGGGTAGGGGAAGGGATAAATTAGGAGGTTGGGTTTAACAGATACCATTATATATAGACAAGTGTATATAAAATAACCAGTAAGGATCTACTGTACAACACAAGGAACTACATTTAATATTCTACAAGAAGAATGTGACAAGGAATATATGTGTGTGTGTGTGTGTGTGTGTGTGTTAGTCAGTCATGTCCAACTCTTTACGACCCCACAGACTGTAGCCCGCCAGGCTCCCCTGTCCATGGGATTCTCCAGGCAAGAATACTGGAGTGGGTTGCCATTTCCTCCTCCAGGGGATCTTCCCGACCCAAGGACTGAACCCAGGTCTCCTGCATTGCAGGTGGATTCTTTACAGTCTGAGCCAGCAGGGAAGCCCCATGTACATAATATACACACACATATACATATATGTCTGAATCACTGTGCTGTGTACCTGAAACTGACGCAACATTGTAAATCAACTACAATTCCATAACACCACCACTCGCTACCTTTAAAACACTGCATCTGATAGCTCCTACGCAGCTACTTCAAGTAAGAGCCTTAGCTCTGTACATATTTAAATAGATGAAATTTCATGCAAAAATTGTTTTCTTGAGAATATGCTACCTTTCTAACATTTTAATAGGCAATTGCAAGGCTTATACCTATTGACAACTGTACTAAGCACTTCTACAAACATCAATTAACTCATTAGCGATAATGATTCTGGAAAGGAAGAAGTTAAAACTATGTAAGTAAGCTGCAGGCTTTTCACCAGGTCTTCTGCCTCTACTAGTCCTCTTATATCAAACCACAGTCACTTCTCTAGTACAAACATATCAGTACAAACTAATCCTCCTATTTCATTCATGGTACATACACTAATGGTAAACAAGGTAAAATTCAGAGAGCTCTTCTCAGAGAATCATGAGATTGTTTTCTGCTGTTTTCATTATCTCTTTATACTGTTTAAAATAGTAAGATGGGGGAATACAATGAGAAACATAATTATCACTAGATGTATACTATGGCATATCTATCACTGTTTTCGAAAGTTCCTTGTACTGGAGGAGGACACTGCACAGAACAGAGGGTTCGTTTTCTCAGAAGTACAAGAATGACTTCCAAAGTATGGTCTCTGAACTGCCTGTACTTTCCCTCCTTACCTTCAGTGGAAGTGATAAATTAACCTAATGATCAAGGAAGGGAAATCACTACTAAATACCAGAACAGCTACTGTTAGTAGCAAGTTTTTTTTTTTTTTTACTTTTTTTCCTTGGTGGGAGGGGACTTTTGTAAGTTTATTCCAAAGTAACAATTTTTTAAGTGTACAAAAGTATTTTTACAACTGATGTCGCAGTTTTTACAAACTGAAAAACTGTAAACGATGTGAAAAGGCCGTTGACAGGGCACTGGTTACAGAAACGAGAGTGGAGCCGGGGCGGACTCTGACTGAGACACCGGAGGTGACGCGGCCGAGGAGGGACGCACACGCTCCCCGCAGAGCACAAGGACATGTGCGCAGCGCAGTCGACGGGGGAGCACACGCGGTCTGCCTGGCCTAAACCGCAGTCAGGGTGCCTGCTCCTTCGAGACAGTCGCAGAAACTTTGAGATTAATTCCTATGGAAAATATTAAAGGCCTCTCCTTGGATGAGGCCATGGTGTGTCCCTACCTGACTGCTGTAGACAAATGGATTTGAATTACAAATAGTACTTTCCCGAGCTCTTCCCGAGAGCTTTTCGTTGTGGGAGATCTGCTGCTAGGACCTCGGGGATGGGACCCGGTCTGTGTTTGAGAGGGACATTGGGTGGGGACTGAATTCCTCTGCTCTGAGATGCCACTCGAGAGCTCTGCAGAAGTGCTCTGAGATGCCACTCGAGAGCTCTGCAGAAGGAAGGACAATCAACTTCAAGAGTGTCTGTTATCTACCAACTGCTGGAAAAATCCACGGGGAACATTCCTGCACCTCTAGAGGACGCCAGTTAAACCCAGCTGTCCTTGAGGACTCTACTGTGAGGGAGAACCCAGCTGGGAAAGCTGGAGCCAGCTCTGAGCTGTTCATGGGGCAGGTGGACTGAGGGCTGACGGGCACAGAGGGAGGGGGTCCACGACCCTCAGCCACCTGCCAGATGGCAAGGGGGAATTTTTAGAGTAAAGCATGTCGCCATCCTCGGAAGCAGTTTCAGATGACTGAGTTAAGTCATCAAGGTCATTCACATAATTAATTTGGTCTTTGACCTACACATAAATAATACTGTTTCACAATGTCCTTAAAATATGTATAAAATATACCAAGTGTACAAAGGTGATAAATATCTTAATCAAAGCAAAAGCAGAGGCTTCTTAAAAGAACAGGTTTTTATCAACAGGATAACTTTATCAACAGAGTTTCTAAATTATGTTTTCAAAGTAAATGTCCCTTCAACAAAGGAAGATTTTCTATGTTGCAACTATTCCTTTTACAAACTATTTTTTAGAGGATAATATATTTTTAAGTTAATTTTTTTTTTTTTACTTTACCTTCTTTTTTTCATATGCTGTTTTCCTTGCAGGCCTAAAAAAAAAAAAATGATTCTTTTCAGGCTAAAATTTAATAACTCAAAAATATAAACAATACCTAAATGTTTTTTTATATAACATCTTTGCATTCACAAGTAATTTATAGAAAAGTAATTTATAGAAATGATGAAACAATAACAAAGAGTAGCATTAAAGGACAAAGAAAATATATCTGTAATATTAATAAAACATTAAATTTAGATTAAAGGAAAAGGAAAAACCTAACATTACTTGCGTTATGTGATAGAAGCAGTTTACCAGGGTTTTTTGCAGTTGTCATTTTTAATGAGAACTAACTTTTATGGCAATAAAACCTATCTCGGAAGTATTCCCTAAGTCCTTATAAGAAAGAAACCCATTTTTTATCACCATGATATTAGGTTTTTGAGGGCTTATTATGCAACGGCTATGCATATTATGCATTTTAATCCTCACGATCATTCTGGGAGAGAGGTAATATATTAGACCCTTTAGATAGGAAGAGATGGAGCAAAGAAAGGCTGAGGAATGTGCCCAGGACCACACAGCAGTTCACCAACAGCCCAGAATTCAAACCCAGGGAATCTGGCCTGAACGCTACTGTTCCAAAATATGCTGAGAACGTGATATTGAAAAGTCTTTTTAAGTAACATGATACCAAATGAATCTATATTATTATTTCATGCCTAGCTATAACTACAAATGATAATTCTGAATCTTAAAAACATATTTCTAACAAACAAAAAGGCTAGATGTAGGCAATATTGGAAATCTACTTTCAATAAAGATTTGTTTTTTGTAAAGAACTTCACCAATACACATTCATTCAACCATTCTGCTCTTTCTTTATGCATCTGACATACACTTGCTGAGCACATAATATGTGTCAACGACACTTTTAGTACAGGAAGCATGGTTTTTGTCATTTAGATCTTTATCATCCAAAGTAATAAACTGTAAAAGATTGTGAATTGTTTCTATTGAAAATAAACAAAATCCTCCCCTTCTCCCTGGAAGCTATAAACAACTATGAAGTTAATATGATGTGATGTTTCAGAGTACCTTACAAAATCATAGCTACCCACGATGATACTATCAACTAGAATCAACAAGGAATGATTAAATCCTATTCAGTATAACCTAAGCATTTGTAAATTCATGATTATATAATTTTTTTAAATGTATGTATGATAGAATTAACTCAAGTAATCATCTATATATTCATTTACGTAAGAATACTACACTTCAGAGCCAATGAACGAGCCCTTACCAAAAGCTATATATGAACAGGAGTACATTTGTACATAATAATCATGTACAATAAAAATAATGTACAATTAATTTATCGTAACAGTTTAAAGATAATGTCATACAATCAATAAGCTTTCTAATATTGGAAATGCAAATAAGATTACACTCAATAGACACTTCCTCTGCTGGCTCTTTTCCAAAAGCATACACACTCTACAAGCTCCCCTCTCAACATGAAACAAGAAACTCATTTCAACTCCACATTCCTCTTCAGTTACCATCCAGGTCTCCATTTCTGGCCCAGGAAATATTCCCTATGGAGCTGTTTACGTGTGTTCACTGCAGTCCAGCTTCCAAGTGGACTCTTTACTGAAACAACTTCCGGCCAAAGGCACAGGTCCTCTCTCCTTCACCTTTCGGCCGTGTTCATCCAGTAGAGTTGAGGATTCTCTTCTCTTGGCCAGTATGCTATATTATGCTGCTCTATTTCCAGAAGAAGTATTCAGTGCTAATGTTTCTTCCCCTAGAAATAAAGAATCTGTCCATGTTACCTGCTGTCATCTTGATCCACCTTCCTTAAAATGCTGTCATTTGTCACGTGCAGCAGACCATCAGTCAGTGAATTGGTCTTTTCAAATACTGGTGCAATCACACATTCTTCTGGTGTCCATTTGTCATTGTTCTTTCTCTCTATTTCCTTCCTGGGCATGCCAGGTTCACTACTTGAAAAAATCCACAAAAAAGCCAATGTTTTCAAATAATTCGACTAATAAAGAATAAAAAAACAATTCTTGTAAAATTCCAACTCTTACCCATCTTAAGTCATTGATTAATTCACAAAACAGTTATGAAGTACCAACCATATGCAAGAAAACAAATTCTTCCTTCAAACACAGATACACAATTATGATATAATATGATATGGAAGAGTTGACATATGAAAGTGATAAGTGAAATAAGGAAGGCTTTATGGAAGAAGTGAAGAGAGGAGGTCAAAAGGAAGAGAAAACCGAGAAATCATTCTACTGGGAGATTAGAATGTGAGTACACAGATCAGGCACACGGCATCTGGGTTGTTTCCTAGGAACCTGGAAGGAAAAGTACAAAACACATGAAAGAAAGTAGAGAGATGCACCTGGAGAGACATTGGGAAGAACCTCAAGGGCTACACACTGAAAACCTCAAGTCCACTGGCTAAGCACAGTGATTCTCAGACATGGGAGTCATGATTAGATTTACACTATATATAATTCTTTGCTTTTAAAAACAGTAATATTTAACCTAGGAATTTCCCTGGTACTCCAGTGCTTAGGAATCTGCCTGCTCATGCAGGGGGCACAGGTTCGATCCCTGGTCAGGGAAGACAGCACATGCCTCATGCAGAGCAATGAATCCTGTGCTCCACAACCACTGAAGCCAGCACCCTAGAGCCCACGCTCAGCATCAAGAGAAGCCACCACAATGAGAAGCCCAAGCACTGCAGCTGCAAAGAACCAGCGCAGCCAAATAAATTACAGAAAGAAAAAAAAAAAGAACCTCAAAGAAAAAAGTAACACTTAATTTAGATGATTTTTAAAATGACATGTGGCACATCCACCATGAAAGAAGAAATCAAATTTAGTGGGGCGGGGGGTGGGGCAGTTTACTTGTAAACCACCCACATGATGGGGTGACGTCAGCATCATGGATGAAAGGCAGGTGCCTCATCAGTTCTCCTGCGACCAACAGCAATTTGGCCTCCATCCATGGACATACTCAAAGTGCTAGGAGGAGAAAACTGCCAACCAAGAGGACTCGATCCAGAAAAGCTGTCTTTCAGAAATGAAGGAGAAACAAAAACTTTCCCAGACAAAGCAAACCTGAGGGAGTTCATCACCACTAGTCTCGCCTCATAAGAAATGCTGAAAGAAGTCCTCACACTGAAATGAAAGGATGTTCATTAGTGACATAAAATACATTTAAACATACAGCACACTGGTTAAGGCAAGTATGCAGTCAAATCCAGAATACTCTAATATGTAACATGGTGGTATGTTAACAAAGTAACTAGCATTAAGGCTAAAGGATAAGAGCATTCAAAATAACTATATCCCTAGTAAAATATAAAATTCGTAAATCACAAACATTAGCTCAAGTTAGAAATCATTTTACCAGAAAATAACAAATGATCTACTGTTAAGTATTGATATAGGCTTACCCATCAGAACCTTTATTCTGCATAGCAGGAAACTCCTGCTTGTTATTTCCTCCACTCTTTCTCTGCTGACTCAATCGACTCTCTTCAGCAGCATCGCATACATTGTCTGATACTTCCACTTCACTACTTTTGTGCTTCTTTTCTTCTTCAACCTTTAATGAAAGTTTGACACTAAGAATAATTGCTATGTATTTATTATAAAGATCCTTGTTTTCAATTTATTATTTGACTCAGCATTTGCCCGGATTTGAAGTGATAAAGATATTTTTGTGCTTACATTAATTTTATCACAAGTCACTGAAAGTTTTGTAAAATGTGCTTCTTTCTCTTTGAGGGAAAGAAACAAAATTCCCAAAATTTCAAGAAAGGCTTTCTAAATAAGATACAATTATTCCATCCAGTCTTCCCCATCTGACTGGCAGAGATGGGGAAACAGAAACACACCACATGTGTCCTCTTCAGTCTTTACCACCTGGGTTTTCCACGCAACAGTCAGATGTGGAGGATGCGACACCTTAGTGCCTCAGAAACAGAAAAGCAGCTTTCTTCTTTCTGCACTAAAGCTATTCTTTCCCCACTGCCTTTTCCAATTCTTTTTTCATTTGGATCCAGGAGACAGCAAAAACCTGATGGTGTTCACTGAAATATGTGAACCAAAGTTTACCAAAACACAAGGAGCAGAATGAAACTGAGGAGGTGTTAGTGTGGAATTCTGGAATATAAGGAATGCTTCCCAATCCCACATTCAATAACCATCCAAATTTATAGCTAGAGGGTATAGAAATAACTATCTATCTTTGCCCCACTATTTACCAGTAGCAGTTTTAAAATCAAAAAAGGTTAAATGAGTTGTTCAAAGCCCCTAAAGTGGCATTCCCTAACATTTTATGGCACCAAAAGAGATGATACAATTCTGTCATCTTGAATCTGATAAAATTACCAAATGAATTCCTCAAATGAATCAGGTAAGTTAAAAGCGTGACTTTGGCAAAGTAATTTAATTCGTTAATTGGGGGTAGGGTTCATTCTCCTTTTTCTTTAAAGGAGAATGGCTACATTTTCCTCTTTTTTTGTCTTACACAGAAGAGCAAGCACGTTTAAACACCTACTACTGAAGAAAGAAAAATCTCACAGCATCTCAAACCTCAGTTTTTCCTTTGGAGATAAACACTTGATTATTTTCTCTGTTTTTTTGCTGAGAGTTTTATACTATCTATGGGCTTCCCTGGTGGCTCAGATGTTAAAGAATCTGCTTTCAATGCAGGAGACGTGGCTTCGATCCCTGGGTTGGGAAGATCCCGTGGAGAAGGGAACAGCTATCCACTCCAATGATATTGCGGCCTGGAGAAATCCGTGGACAGGGCAGCCTGGCCAGCTACAGTCCATGGGGTCACAAAGAGTCAGACACGACTGACCAACTCTCACACACACACATACTACCTATGTGACAAAATCACACATGTCAAAACTTACTACATTTTAGTAAACAACAGAGTGAAGCGGTCTCTCTCAAAAGAGACATCTGCGAGTGGTGATTAAAGCGTATGTGGGAGTGCATGTATTTGTTATTAAAAACATCCTCAAGTGGCCATGTTGGAAATCTAAGTGCCCAGGGACTGCAGAAAGCAGAGAAGATCACACAGATTCAACTACAATGAAGAGATTAGAGGGAACACGTGTTCATGTCCCTTCTCTCAGTTTCTGCTTTCTTCCCATTCTGTGGAAATACAACTTCTATTTAATCCAACAGAGTCAAAAAAAACAACTGCAAAACCCTCGTTGATCATACTCCTTAAACACTTTCCTTGGTGCTTATTCTGGCTCAGAAGGTCACATGGGAGGGAGCTAAATGAGTTTCCCAGTCCATATGCAAGACTGACAGAGACAGAATTTGATTGATTGAAGGACAAAAGCTATGAAAAGTTTCCTGAATTCCTATTATGTCGAAGGCAGAAATAATCTATTTCTACACAAGTACCTATTTAGATGACCCCACTTTATTCATAAGTAGAAAATCAAAATGGACCAGATCATCCAGAAAGGGAAAAACCAAAGCAAGAGCAAATGAACCTCTACCTCTTTTGGAAGCTGAATTTTCTCTTTTCCCAAAGCTAACAACACTACTTGTAACATGTCTATTTCATTCTTAAACCTCTGCATATCCTTCTGTCCATTCTTCACTTAGATACACTTTGGATGCTCTGTGACTATTCGGTGGAGGAGAATTCCCATTTTCAAATTCGGGTTCCACGCTTTCATCGTCTCTAGCACTGCAATTACCTGCATGCAGTAGCTTCTGGAACCCGTCCTGTATTGGTTTGCTTTTCTCATCAGTATTTTTCATGACAGCAGGAGTACCGTGACTTTTTATTTGAATTATGTGTTTCATCTTACCGGAGCAGACAAGCCACAGACTAGACTGACATGTCTATCCAATGTCTAATTTCCGATTTGTGGGATTTTGCCTCATATTGTCTGATATTTGCATATCAAACTCTTGGTCTTCTTTCACTTCAAATGTAACTACCTGCTCCCCTACTTTTTTATTTTCTGCATCATTATAAAAACTCTCCTCATTTTTGATAAACACATGTTCAATATCTAGTTTATCACTTTCAAGGTCTATTTTATTTTCACTGAAACAAAGCTTTGAAGATGACTGACAAGTGTATCCCGGGGACCCATAGTTCACGCGACGAAAAACCATTTTCGAGACTGGGTTCTTTTTGTTCAGGACATACTTGGAATACTAGAGAGACAGATACTCCAAATGCATCTTTCTCCCCACAATCAGCTATATTATTTGTTGTGTTAGGAGGTATTTCCTTTCTGTTTGCTCCTTCTTTAAGGTGATCATATAGTGGCTCCTCCTCAGGACAGATGATAATTTTGTATTTCTCACAAATCTCACCTAACTTCTGCTTTAAGTCATTTGTGATGGTTCTAACTTCTCTTTCCATTCTAATTTGCCATGTTTGATCCACATTTTTTCATACTTCTCCACACAAAGAGGCCTTGAACATACAGATCTGTCCTGTCTACCACATTCCTTATTTATTTCTGGTTCTTGAGGCAATTTTTGCAGCTGCAAAAGTGGAAGATTAATTGGGTTGATTTGATTTTCAGGTGTCTTTTCTGTCAGGGTACATGTGTGCAAAATAATATAATCCTTAACTAATCCAGTATGGATAAATAAAAGTCAGAAAATCATTAAAATTTCACTGTTAAACATCTTAATTTATATGTAACCACTCACAAATCACCAGATCACAACTAAGAAGTGAAAAATAACTTGCCTTACCGGAAAATAGGAGAAAAACATTAACTCACAAACCTACTTTTGTCACTGCTTGACTGAATTAAACAATTCATACATGTTAAATCTACCAAAAATGAATTAGATGATTTTTAATGTTATAAATGCTTCTTCCCTTAAAAATAGTTCACCTCACAATACCGTATATGGGGAGTCCCCACAGCATGTCTGTTAAGGTTTTTGGTTTTCTTTTTTAAGGACTAATATCTGGAGAACAGACAAATTTTATATGACCAGGAGCCAAACTCAATTAACACTAATCAGAAAGAGGAAGCGATTCCTAAATTTTAATGTAAATTATATATTATGATAGTGCTATACATCAATACATATTGCCTGCTTACATTCAGTTATGTGTGTGCTAGGCTGTGTCTGACTCTCTGCGACCCCAAGGACTGTAGTCCACCAGGCTCCTCTGGCCATGGGGATTCTCCAAGCAAGAAGACTTCAGTGGGTTGCCACACCCTCCTCAACCCATGCCTTCCCAACCCAGGGATCGAACCCAGGTCTCCCACATTGCAGGCGGAGTCTTTCTGTCTGAGCCGCCAGGGAAGCCCGACAACACTGGAGTGGGTACCCTATCCCTTCTCCAGGGAAATTTCACGACCCAGGAATTGAAACGGGGTCTCCTGCACTGCAGGCAGATTCTTTACCAGATGAGCTACCCAGGAAGCCCCAACATTCAGTTATATTATGTTCTAATATCCACCAAAGAAAGTGGATAAAGCATTTTTAGTAATATCTACTGATTTCCCACCCTGAAAAGAAATAAATTCGAACGTTATTATTTGTACCCTAAAAACAAAGGTCCAATCTAGAAGGTTCGATTCTCTTAATAGGCAACTGGGTTGATTCTATGACCCCAATCTCTCCCTGAATGTTCATCCCTAAGTCGATTATGCCGAGATCACAGGCAGAATGAATCTTTCATCTTGACGTCAGTGACTGGCGATTTCAATGGAAAACCTTGAGCCACTGGGAATGATTTCTCTTTACATGTATCTAGGTCAGGGGCCATCATACTGTTCAGAATTTCAGCTGCTTAATCTTACGATTCAGTCTTTGATATCACCTTCTTAATCATGTAATGAAGTTATAAAAATGGAAAAAGTAAACAAGTCAGGAAATTTTTTTCCCTCAATTCCAAAGACGAGCTATAAATTATAATAGATTCTAACAGTATTTTAAGTTGTATAATAAAAGTGCTATAAAAACTATTAAATTATTATCTATCAATTCTAAAAGGGTAATTTTGAAAGGCAATTTTATTTGTTATGGACTCTGTTACGCACTGTATTGTATTGGTAAAGCATAGAAAATGGAATTAAACCAGAAATTTAAATTTATAGTTTTACTTGCCTGTGAATCGTTATTTTCATTTCCATGAAGTTTTCCTTGTTCTTCCTCTAATATCACTTCCACATCTAGTTCTCCTGACAAATCTGCATGTTTAGTTAAAATTACTTAGAATATTTAGATAAAAGACATAATCTTTATTTAAAACAGATTTAAAACATTGTACCAAATGACAGCTTAAGTCGAAATTTATCTTCAGATGAATATTTACTTGTTTAAGAAATACTTCCAATGATCAAAAACTTCAACAAACCATCTGAGAAACACCAGATGTCACCAGGATACAGGCACACAAACACCTCAAAGCTTCATTCATGAATTCATCCAAGCATCAGCGAAAAAAACACTCAGAAACCAAACAAGGTTTCAAAATACAGGACAGACATATAAAGTCACAGTATATTCTCTTCTCTACTTCATCACAGTACCTTTTAACAACATGCCAAGCTTCAACTGCATTATTCTTCTTAGTTTACAAATTCCTCTTACTTTTTACGCTTTTATCAATTCCTTCATCTGAAATGCTTCCCTGTGCTCTTCTGACAAATGACTTTTCATCTTTTCAGACTCAACCTGCTTTGTGAAGTTGCCCTTGATTACAGCTATCTTTCCCCAGATAAACAGCTATCTCTTTCCTTGTAGCTACCTTAGTACTTTTTCTAGTGTATCTTTATAGACCTCTCTAGTGATAGATATACATCTAAACTGTAAATTATTTCTTGACATGTCTATTCTCTTGGCTTCTAGACTGCAGAGGACAAGCTGTTAAAAATCACCTTAGTATAAATAGTCTTTATTTTTTTCAATAATTAAGTGTCTACCTAGATCTCACAAAGAGTCCCAGAGTTCTAAGTATAATCCTGCTATCCACTCTCAGATGTATGCTAAATACTAGCTGAAACAAACTTGCTTCCTCCAAACTCTCTTTGTTATTTATTATACTCCTATGGTCAGAGGGAGAATGCAGACACCTTGCTAAGAGGTAGTGTTTGGCTGTAGGTTGCATAAAAGGAGTCAGCACAAGGTAGGTTTTGCCACAAACTCGAATCCGGCTCCGTCAGAATGATGGTAAGGCCGTGCCCAGGTGGCGCACGGCTGAGTGCCCTGGGCTTCTGCATTACCTTGTTTGCTTTCTCTGTTTTCTGGCAGCGGAGACTGGCCTGGGTGATGGGGCATGGAATTCCCTACCAGAAACATCGCTGCGTTTTTCATCTTTTCTTTATCTGTTGCGGTCTTCTGTCCGAGTTCTGTGGGTGCTGACTGATTTTGGGTCACTGATTGGGACACCAACGGACGCCGATCATCAGCTTTCAAATGCCCGGCTCTTTGACAAGTCTCACTACTGAGGCTCAAACTAGTCGAATCCCAGTCTGAAAAATGTGAAAACAAAGTCTCCATTTATCAGGATCTGAGGAAGAAACAACTCTGACTACCTTGCACAAAGTCTTTCTTCAGAGAATCAATCCCACTTCCTCCTTCCCCTGAAACTCACTACTCCTTCAGAGGTTACTCTCTCTTACCTGTCACTGTCATTCATGAAGAGATGGTACCTAGTGTGTCTCATTTCTTCTACTTTTTACTTTTCTAGTATTACTTTGATTCACTCAATCTTTATTACATACTCTGTATTTCATAAGAACTTTATTATTTTCCTTCAACATACAAATATTTTATTAACAAAATTTATCTCTAATTTATTTTATGTTTAATTTTGCATGATGATTTTGTGTCTTCTAGAGACCATGCTTTTAAAAACACTTTTAATGAATGGTACTAGTTTAATTAATGGTAGAAGCCTAGACAACGTATTATAAAGCAAAGACATCACTTTGCTGACAAAGGTCCATACAGTCAAAGGTCTGTTCTTTTCAGTAGTCACATGTGAGAGTTGGACCATAAAGAAGACTGAGTGCCGAAGAATTGATGCTTTCAAATTGTGGTGCTGGAGAGACTCTTGAGAGTCCCCTGGACAGCAAAGAGATCAAACCAGTCAATCCTAAGGGAGATCAACCCTGAATATTCACTGGAGGGACTGATGCTGAAGCTGAAGCTTCAATACTTTGCGCACCTGATGCGAACAGCTGGCCCACTGGAAAAGCACCTGATGCTGGGAAAGACTGAGGGCAGGATGAGAAGGGGAGGGCAAGAAGAGAAGGGGGCGGCAGAGGATGAGATGGTTGGACAGCATCGCTGATTCAATGGACATGAACTTGGGCGAACTCCGGGAGATGGTGAGGAACAGAGAGGCCTGGCTGCAGTCCATGGGGTCACAAAGAATCAGGCACGACTTAGCGACTGAACACCACACCATCAACAACTACTTTAATTTCAACGAGATGGTCTTTCCTCAATGTACATATGTCTTCAGAAGTCATTTTTAAAGCCTTGGAGAAACATTATACCCTGGAGAAGGAAATGGCAACCCACTCCAGTATTCTTGCCTCTTGCCTGGAAAATCTCTTGGACAGAGGATCCTGGAGGGCTACAGTCCATGAGGTCGCAGTGGTTGAACACCACTTAGCGACTAAACAAAAACATCATAAACTCACATAAGAAATGATAGCCTTGTGTGTGACTAATTGTTTCCATGTGAAAATAGGTAAGTCTAGGACCACACTGGACCCAAGGAGCACAGAGGGCCATGAGACAGGAATGAATACACCACAAAAAGCTAAAACTGTTAGACCTACATTTCTTAAGGGAAGTCAAAGAAACAAGCAAGAAATGTAAAAGTGAAACGTAAAACCCTGTGTCAACACAAGGGCCCCTTTATCATTTTACATCGAATCACTTCAATGGTTTAAAACTGTGGTTCGCAAGTGTCTGCTCAGAATTGCTGAAGTCCAGAGACCCATCGGGTCAGGGGGTCCAAGAAGTCAGAACTCTTTTCACAACAACACTAAACGTTAGTTCCATTCTCATGCTCTTCTGAGGGCACAGTGGCGTTCTTCAGAGACACGATGTGTGATATCATAACACTAAGGACTAATGGAATTAGCAACTGTGATGGTGTGTGCTTGTATTTTAAGTTTTTCCGTTTTTATTTTCCAATACAGTGAACAATAGACTTAAACAAAGTTCCTTGGAATTCTCAATAATTTTTAGAAGTATAAAAGGATCCTAAAGCCAAAAACTTTCAGAATCACTGTTTTGAAAGATTATGTCTATTGAATTTAAGATATGATTATTTCCCCTACTTCTCATAATCAAAGACACCACAAACATACACACACACAGTCTGCTAATCAAAACATCTGATTGGCCTACATTCATCTGTGTAACAAAACTAAACTGAAATAATTATAAGTTGAAATACAACTGACATATTAGCAAGTGAAGCTTTACTCTAGGTAAAGATCAGAGTTTTTTGATATTTTGATTTTTGATCATATCTCTATTGTTCATGATTAGAACTGTCACTTTTGCCTATAAATTGAACATCCTTATAATATTTTTCAGGTATTTTGTACCTTCATCTATCACTTCAACATTCGACCATAACGAAAAAAAAAAAATTATGACTTTTAGCATGAGTTGGCTCAGTTAAAAAGTATGATGATATGACAAATTATAAGTCATTTTACTACATACTAAAGTCTAATGTAATAATGTCCACAAAAGACTTATTTTTTCCATTTTTACCCCTAATAATAGTGTCTCTTGTTTTTCACCCTAAGTCCTCTTACATGTAGTACTCATATATGTGTCTTCCTTTTTCTACCTCTCTGTTATATTTTTTCTTGGTTCTTTTTGTTTGAAATGAAGCTGTGAACTCTAAAAGCTCCTTTCTACCCAATCAGTGGCTCATAAAAGCATCTTCTTAACAATTTTAAGCTATACTACTAAAAGAATTGTCCATATGAGTGTCTAAGAATAAAATTTTTGTTTTTCTAGAAATCATGTGCTCATATATCATCCCTTTTAGTCCCTGCCATCATCCAATGGAGTATGTAATAATGTGAATGCTTATTTTCAATACTTTGCAGTTTACTAAAGCATTTTGACACACTATTATGGGTTGAATTGTGTTCCCCTTAAATTTGTGTGATTAAGGACTAACTAACCCTCAGTCAGTGGTTCAGATGACAAAGAATCCACCTGCAATGTGGAGACTTGGGTTCTGTCCTTGGTTTGGGAAGATCCTCTGGAGAAGGGAAGTGCTACCCACTCCTGTATTCTTGACTGGAGAATTCCATGGACAGAGGAGCCAGGTGGGCTACAGTCCGTGAGGTTGCAAAGAGTTGGACATGAATAAGTGACTAACACTTTCACTAAATGTGTATGTTTAAAGACTAACCCCCAGCACCTCAGAGTGTAATCTTATTTGGAAATATAATCTTTACAGAAATGATCAAGGATCATTAAATGTGGGTCCTAGTTCAAAGTGACTGAAGTCCCTATAAGAATGGAAAATTTGGACACAGATGTACAGACAAGAGGGCTTCCCAGGTGGCGCTAGTGGTAAAGAATCTGCCTGCCAATACAGGAGATGTAAGAGATGTGGGTTTGATTACTGGAATCAGAAGATCCCCTGGATAAGGGAATGACAACTCACTTTAGTATACTTGCCTGGAGAATCCCATGGAGAAAGGAGCCTGGTGGGCTACAGTTCATGGGGTCACAGAGTCGACCACTACTGAAGTGATTTAGCATGTACTCATGTATAGACAGAAGGAAGATTGATAAAAAGAGACACAGGAAAAAGACAGACATGTACAAGTGAAGGATAAAAACCTGGAATATATCTTTCCCTCACAGCCCTTAGAAGAAGTCAACCCTGCCAATACCTTGATTTTGGATTTCTAGTCTCCAAAACTATGAGACAATAAATTCCTGTTGTTTAAGCCACCCAAGTTGTGGTACTTTGTTACAGCAGCTCTAGAATACTAATACTCATACTCATTGATGATTTCATGTCTATCATGTCTTCCATTGCAATTTTCATTCAAATATAAGTAGAAAATACCTACCAGTAATTTATAAAACAAGTCCTCTCTTTACTCCTTTGATTCTCCCTACTAATAATTGCTTATCTTATTCTTTCCTTCATTTCGACTCACTCATTCTTCAAAGCTTTTTTTTTTTTTTTAGGGAAATCTTTTTAGGAAAGGTTTCTGTTTTTCTACGGATATTAATAATAAGGAAAAGGAAAGCCTGGCAGGGAGGTTTTGAGATAAATTCTTTAGCTTTTTACTGTCTTTATGAAAGTCTTGTGGTAATGTCTTGACATTTGGAAATATATTACCAATGCACAGAAGTCTTTCTCATAGGAAATTTTTTTTTTTAATTAAAGACTACTATATGTAAAACAGATAGTAAATTCTAATGAGGATCTACTGTATGGCACAGGGAACTCTTTTTAGTTCTCTGTAATGATCTATATGGGAAAATAGTCTTTAAAGAGTGGATGTGTATATAGGTATAACTGATTCACTTTGCTGTAAAGCAGAATCTAACACATTTTAAATAAATTATGCTCCAATAATTCTTTTTTATAGTCAAATCAAAAGAATTGATGTTTTTGAGCTGTGGTGTTGGAGAAGACTCTTGAGAGTCCCTTGGACTGCAAGGAGATCAAACAAGTCAATCCTGAAGGAAATCAGTCCTGAATATTCATTGGAAGGACTGATGCTGAAGCTGAAGCTCCAATACTTTGGCCGCCTGATGCCAATAACTGGCTCATTTGAACAGACACTGATGCTGGGAAAGATTGAAGGCAGGAGAAGGGGACAACAGAGGATGAGATGGTTGGATGGCATCACTGACTTGATAGACATGAGTTTGAGCAAGCTCCGGGAGTTGGTGATGGACAGGGAAGCCTGGCATGCTGCAGTTCATGGGGTCACAAAAAATCAGACATGACTGAGCAACTGAACTGAACTGAATTCCTTTTTAATTAAAGAGAAACAAACTCTTATGTGTTGGAAAAACCATGTTATTAAAATGGGGAAGAAGGGAAATTATTTGGACTGGATGCTCCAACTTATGATGAAAGAGGGTATACACATTAGCCTAGAGAAGAAAATAGCAACCCACTCCAGTATTCTTGCCTGGAGAAGTCCATGGACAGAGGAGCCTGACTGGCTACAGTCCGTGGAGTGGCCAAGAGTCATAATCGACTGAGTAAGTACCACCACATACACTTTAGACTCTCCAAAGGGGTCCATTATTAATAATAGATGCATATCTAGGCTTTGCACAAGCTCAAAGAGCCTCACACTCCTCCCCCATCTCTTCATTACCATCCTGCTTGTACTGTTCATCCCTGCTTATGAAAATCTTCCTATTCACCATAAGTAAGTCTTCCTTCAGAAAAGTGTCCTGCCCCCCAAATAGAATTCACTGCGTTTTCATGGTCCGGGGGAGACTCGTGGGCATCCCTCTTGGCTCAGACAGTAAAGAATCCACCTGCAATGCACGAGACCTGCGTTTAATCCCTGGGTTGGGAAGAGCCCCTGGAGGAGGGCCTGGCAACCCATTCCAGTATTCCTGGTGGAGAATCCCCATAAACAGAGGAGTCTCGTGGCTCCTCTGCAGCTCATGGGTCACAGAGAGTCAGACAAGACAGCAATGAAGCAGCAGCAGCAGGGAGCCTCAGGGTTACTTCTCTGGTAGCACCACAGGACCCCCTGACTAAGGGCCCCTTCAGACTCGTCTCAGGCCCTTTCCCATCTCTGCTACTGCTGCTTTGGCCTTTGTTTAGCCTCATTTCAACAGCTTAACTCTACTTAATGCTCTGCGGTGACCTGAAGGGGTAGGAAGTCCGAAAGGGAGAGGATATGTACATTACGGCTGCCTCATTTTACTCTACAGTGAAATCTAGCACCACGTTGTAGAGCAACTATGTGCTGTGCTGTGCTTAGTCACTCAGTCATGCCAGACTCGTGCAACCCCATGGACTATAGCCCGCCAGGCTCCTCTGTCCACGGGGAGTCTCCAGGAAAGAAGATTTCCGTGGGTTGCCAAGCTTTCCTCCAGAGGATCTTCCCAACCCAGGTCTCCTGCATTGCAGGTGGATTCTTTATCGTCTGAGGTACCAGGGAAGCCGCAAAGTGACTATACTCCAATAAAATTAATTAAGAAAATAAAAAATAAATAAGTTTTCCAAAAAACAAACAAATAAAAAACAATTATTTAAATCAGGACATGTGCCTAGAACTTTCACATGTCTCTTCAGCTGGACATTGCTATGCACCTTTTGTTCTTAATGCAACTGCTACTCTTTAGTACACTCTCCTTGACCTCTCCTCTTCCCAGTAGCAGATCAAGCCCTCCCATTATGCATTTTCATAGACCCCTGTGCTTCTCTTTCACAGAACATATCTCAAATAGAATTATTTAACCTTATAACTTTTTATTATTTTATTTTTAATTGTGGTTCAAAAAACTTATCAAATACAATCATAACCAGTTTTTCAGTGTATACTTGAAAAACTTAGTTATTTTCTCCTTGATATCTCTTCCATGTGGCTGGAGTTAATGTTTATTCACAACTGTATTCCTGGCATCTACCATAGGACAGTACCTGATACTTGTTTGGGGCTTAAAAAGTATTTGTTGAATGAATAGATCCTTACAGATGTTGTTTCCTGTCAAACTTGATGACTAGAAATGTGTGCCTAGCAACTGTTAGTGACTGACACAGATACTTAGATCAAAAAGTATTTGTGAAATCATCTATTGGTTCAATTCATATATTGGTCATTTGTAACATGCCAGGCATGAGACAACCCTGTGGACATTTCTATGAAGATGACCAACAAAATCCTCACCTCTTGAAAGTTAAAACCTTAAAGATTTACAGGATAGATAAGTAAATAAATACCTTAAGTATAAAGGAAAAACAGCTTAAGAATCTGGTATACAGTATCTGGCTAGGACTAGGGTCATGGCCACTGTATTAGTTAGCTTGGTTTGCAACAAAATACAGCAAATATTTATTTAAAAGTCATGGAGGCTGAAAAGTTTGAGTATCATATCCTGAGTCTGATGAGGACCTGCTTCTTGGCTCCTATACAGTCACCTTCTCAGATTCACATGGCTGAGTGAGAGACAGAGAGAGCTAACTCCCTTCTCTAATAAGGCCACTAATCCCATCATGAGGACTCCACCATCATGATCTAATTAACTGGCAAAGACTTCAATATATGAAGTTGTCAGGAGACACAATCATTCAGTCTATAGCAGGACTCATTTAATATTTATTGAAAGAAGAAAGGCTACATACCATGTAGAATAGGAAGGGTCCTCTGAGGAGACAAAATTTAAAGTAGAGCTAAGAAATTAACCCCAAACATGAAGTCAGCTACACCCAGATTAAAACAAGATTCAGGCAGAGAAAAGCTTAAATTGATAGGTGCTTGGGCAGAATATAATGGGATGTGTGCAAGCAATATAAAGAAAGCCAATGAAGCTGAATTCAGTTGGATGTAATTTGAATTTGGAAGATTGGGTAGCAGTCAGATCACCTATGGCCCCATGAGCCACTGTTGAGAAGCTAGAAGGATTTGATGACTGTATCTTGGTTAGATAGAATAATCCTAATTTTATACATGTGGGAGCTGAAGCTTACCAAAGCTGAGCTGTTTGTGTGTACTTGGTCACTCAGTCATGTCCGAGTTTCTGCAGCCCCATGGACTGTAGCCCACCAGGTTCCTCTGTCCACAGAATTTTCCAGGCAAGAATATTGGAGTGGGTTTCCATTGCCTACTGCAGGGAATCTTCATCACCCAAGTATCAAACTCACATGTCTTGTGAGGCAGATTCTTTACCACTAGAACCACTGGGGAAGAGTTGCAAAACTGAGTTTAATTTACTTCAGTTACTCAGTTGTGGCCAACTCTTTGCTACATCATGTACTGTAGCATGCCAGGCTTCCCTGTCCATCAGCAACTCCCAGAGCTTGCTCAAACTCACGTCCATTGAGTTGGTGATGCCATACAACCATCTCATTCTCTGTCGTTCCCTTCTCCTCCTGCCTTCAATCTTTCCCAGCATCAGAGTCTTTTCCAATGAGTCAGTTCTTCATATCAGGTGGCCAAACTTTTGGAACTTCAGCTTCAGCATCAGTCCTTTCAATTAATATTAAAGACTGATTTCCTTCAGGTTGACTGGTTTGATCTCCTTGCAGTCCAAGGGACTCTCAAGAGTCTTCTCCAACTCTCAAGAGTCACTCAGCATCAATTCTGAGTTACTTGCTAGTAAATGACTGAGGTAGTGTTAGTCTAAGCTCTTCAATTTAAATTCATTTTTTACTCCGTTTTGTGCATGTGTACTTAGTCACTCAGTTGTGCCCCACTCTTTGCGATCCCAAGGACTATAGGCTCCTCTATCCATGGGACTCTCCAGGCAAGAATACTTTACTATGTTCCTTTTTTTATACACTCTGGCTGATAGCAATATGCTACATTAGAAAGCCCACTGAATTGTGTTGTAGGAAATCTTTTTGGGTATGATCCTCACAACTAGCTTAAAAACTAGTTAAACAGGTCATAGATAACTAGTTAAAAAAAAAAAATCCCTCTGAGGTTTATTTGCCTAATCTGTAACATGAGGAACTTAGAACTAATGAATTTTAATATCATCTACAACAAACAAGTTACTGTCCAATCAGAGTACTAATTCAGAGTAACTGAAACTACTGCCTCTCCACATTGTATTTCCTCCATGCTATCATGCGTTGCTCCTCATTTTTAATCTATCTAGTTCAAGATGTTTACCATGATAAATTTATTAGGAATCTACTGATTTACCCAAAAGCACCACAATATTTTTGCTATAATAAATAAAATCATTTTTACAATTGATCATCCTTTTGTTCAATTGCTGTGTGGTACAAAATCTTTATGCAAAGAACAGTACATGGCAATACACTGGTAAAAGAAAAAAAAAAAAACAGTAAAATAGGCATACTTTCTGTTTTCGTTCCCAATCTAGTGAGGCAAACATATTTTCAATCTTTTTTTAAACAGCAAACAATGACACAAATTGAGAAATTTTATCACTCCTACTCCCACATTTCAAACAGTGTAGCTCAGTGTATAAATTAAACCAAATTACTGAGTTACTCAAATTTCTTTTGTTTTAGTTTTCATCCCTCCTATATCTGGAGAAAAGCTAAGATAAGTTGGAGTGGGTATGTAGGTATATATAGTTTCCAAATATAAAACACTATGATTTTAAAATAGTGGCAGGTGAATTCAGAGCATTGCCACATTCTGCTTCTAATACAGTAAAAACAGGGGAGAGTACATGAGAACCTGTGTAATTGCAAATCAGTGAATAACACCAGGAGGACAGTCTTCAAATAACTTACCGTTTCTCTTGGATTGCTGAAAAGCCTTCAGTAGCTTTGCTAAGTTTGGTTTCGGGACATGCTGGAGAAGAAAATAAGAGCTTGAAGCATAACAAGTATCAACTTGAATAAAAGAATTATAATCCCCCACCCCCCATCACTATATGATCTAACACAAAGAGCACAGGCTCTGGAGTCATTCAGATGTGGATTCAGATCCCAGTTCGGCCACCGACTAACCTGCAGGCACACTGAAACCATAATCACAGAAAACTAGCCAATCTGATCACAGGACCATTGTTTAACTCAATGAAACTGAGCCATGCCGTGTGGGGCCACCCAAGACGGATGGGTCATGGTGGAGACGTCTGACAGTATGTGGTCCACTGGAGAAGGAAATGGCAAGCCACTTCAGTATTCTTGCCTTGAGAACCCCACGAACAGTATGAAAAGGCAAAATGATAGGATACTGAAAGAGGAACTCCCCAGGTCAATAGGTGCCCAATCTGTTACTGGAGATCAGTGGAGAAATAACTCCAGAAAGAATGAAGGGATGGAGCCAAAGCAAAACAAGACCCAGTTGTGGATGTGACTGGTGATAGAAGCAAGGTCCGATGCTGTAAAGAACAATACTGCATGTTTTGTTAGGTCCATGGAATGTTAGGTCCATGAATCAAGGCAAATTGGAAGTGGTCAAACAGGAGATGGCAAAAGTGAATGTTGACATTCTAGGAATCAGTGAACTAAAATGGACGGGAATGGGTGAATTTAACTCAGATGACCATTCTGTCTACTACTGTGGGCAGGAATCCCTTAGAAGAAATGGAGTGGCCATCATGGTCAACAAAAGAGTCCCAAATGCAGGACTTGGATGCAATCTCAAAAATGACAGAATGATCTCTGTTCGTTTCCAAGGCAAACCATTTAATATCATGGTAATCCAAGCCTATGCCCCAACCAGTAACGCTGAAAAGCTGAAGTTGAATGGTTCTATGAAGACCTACAAGACCTTTTAGAACTAACTCCCAAAAAAGACGTCCTTTTCATCATAGGGGATTGGAATCCAAAAGTAGGAAGTCAAGAAACACCTGGAGTAACAGGCAAATTTGGCCTTGAGGTACAGAATGAAGCGGGGCAAAGGCTAATAGAGTTTTGCCAAGAGAACACACTGGTTATAGCAAACACCCTCTTCCAACAACACAAGAGAAGACTCCACACATGGACATCATCAGATGGTCAACACCAAAATCAGACTGATTATATTCTTTGCAGCCAAAGATGGAGAATCTCTACACAGTCAGCAAAAACAAGACCGGCAGCTAACTGTGGCTCAGATCATGAACTCCTTATGGCCAAATTCAGACTTAAATTGGAGAAAGTAGGGAAAACCACTAGGCCACTCAGGTATCACCTAAATCAAATCCCGTATGACTATACAGTGGAAGTGAGAAATAGACTTAAGGGACTAGATCTGATAGACAGAGTGCCTGATGAACCATGGATAGCAGACTACTTGTACAGGAGACAGGGATCAAGACCATCCCCATAGGAAAGAAATGCAAAAAAGAAAAATGGCTGTCTGAGGAGGCCTTACAAATAGCTGTGAAAAGAAGAGAAGCGAAAAGCAAAGGAGAAAAGGAAAGATAGTCCTATTTGAATGCAGAGTTCCAAAGAATAGCAAGGAGAGATAAGAAAGCCTTCCTCAGCGATCAATGCAAAGAAATAGAGGAAAACAACAGAATGGGAAAGACTAGAGATCTCTTCAACAAAATTAGAGAAACCAAGGGAACATTTCATGCAAAGATGGGTTCCATAAAGGACAGAAATGGTATGGACCTAACAGAAGCAGAAGATATTCAGAAGAGGTGGCAAGAATACACAGAAGGAATGTACAGAAAAGATCTTCACGACCCAGATAATCACGATGGTGTGATTTCTCACCTAGAACCAGACATCCTGGAATGTGAAGTCAGGTGGGCCTTAGAAAGCATCACTATGAACAAAGCTAGTGGAGGTGATGGAATTGCACTTGACCTATTTCAAATCCTGAAAGATGATGCTGTGAAAGGGCCGCACTCAATATGCCAGCAAATGTGGAAAACTCAGCAGTGGCCACAGGACTGCAAAAGGTCAGTTTTCATTCCAATCCCAAAGAATGCTCAAACAACCGCACAATTGCACTCATCTCACACACTAATAAAGTAATGCTCAAAATTCTCCAAGCAAGGCTTCAGCAATACGTGAACGGTGAACTTCCAGATGTTCAAGCTGGTTTTAGAAAAGGCAGAGGAACCAGAGATCAAATTGCCAACATCGGCTGGATCATAGAAAAAGCAAGAGAGTTCCAGAAAAAACATCTATTTCTGCTTTATTGACTATGCCAAAGCCTTTGACTGTGTGGATCACAATAAACTGTGGAATATTCTGAAAGAGATGGGAATACCAGACCACCTGACCTACCTCTTGAGAAACCTATACACAGGTCAGGAAGCAACAGTTAGAACTGGACATGGAACAACAGACTGGTTCCAAATAGGAAAAGGAGTACATCAAGACTGTACACTGTCACCCTGCTTATTGAACTTAAATGCAGAGTAGATCATGAGAAATGCTGGGCTGGAAGAAGCACAAGCTGGACTCAAGATTGCTGGAAGAAATATCAATAACCTCAGATATGCAGATGACACCACCCTTCTTACAGAAAGTGAAGAGGAACTAAAAAGCCTCTTGATGAAAGTAAAAGAGGAGAGTGCAAAAATTCAGAAAACTAAGATCATGGCATCTGGTCCCATCACTTCATGGTAAATAGATGGGGAAACAGTGGGAGCAGTGTCAGACTTTATTTTTCTGGTCTCCAAAATCACTGCAGATGCTGATTGCAGCCATGAAATGAAAAGACGCTTACTCCTTGGAAGGAAAGTTATGACCAACCTAGATAGCATATAAAAGCAGAGACATTCCTTTACGAGCCATCTAAGTCAAGGCTATGGTCTTTCCAGTGGTCATGTATGGATGTGAGAGGTGGACTGTGAAGAAAGCTGAGCACCGAAAAATTGATGCTTTTGAACTGTGATGTTGGAGAAGACTCTTGAGAGTCCCTTGGACTGCGAGGAGATCCAACCAGCCCATCCTAAAGGAGATCAGTCATGGGTTTTCATTGGAAGGACTGATGCTGAAGCTGAAACTCCAATACTTTGGCCACCTCATGCGAAGACTTGACTCACTGGAAAAGACCCTGATGCTGGGAAAGATCGGGGGCAGGAGGAGAAGGGGACGACAGAAGATGAGATGGTTGGATGGCATCACTGACTCGATGGACGTGAATTTGAGTAAATTCCAGGAGTTGGTGATGGTCAGGGAGGCCTGGCGTGCTGCGATTCATGGGGTCGCAAAGAGTCAGATACGACTGAGCGACTCAACTGAACCTTCTCATGGGGTAAGCATTATGACAGATGACATCAGAAACCCCAGATGTTCCTCTCCTTACCCCAGTTGACTGCTCTACAAATACTATGATACCCACTAGATTATTTTCTCTACAAAATGTTCTAGGAAAAAAAAAAAATTATCCCTGGGAGTTTAGAGCACTACTGAAGAACTAAGACATTTAAATTAATCGCTATATTCTGAAATTTGCTTGCCTGATTTCTACATGCATGAATTATCACTTGGGAAGGGAAATATGAAAGTTTAGATTTTAGTAGAACCTTATTTAGATAGGTTACAAGTACAAACAGGATAAGCTACTTCTATTCTGTTTGTTGAACAGCTAAAGGCAAATGATTGTTTCAATTCGGCTCCTTCGAAGAAAAAGGGAGAAAGAGCAAGAGTAAACCTGTAGGGAAATGATCATGAATGAAAGCCACAAACACACTAAACAGAAAGCCATGATCAAAAATGTTCACAACAGAGGCAGAGAGAGATGGACTTAAAGAATAGACACTGAAGGAAAGTATTCTGCAAGGAAAAATTAGGTTAACAGTAAAAAAAAGCAAAAAAGGTGGGGGAGGAAAAGAAAGCAGAGAGAGACATTCCTAGTCAAGTACAAACTTAAGGGAATAAAATAAGCATAATAAGGCTTGTGGAAAAACACGTACACTTAAAATGTATATACAATAGATCAGTAATACATCAGTATTCTTAAGGATATACTATGAACAAAGCCTCTGTTTTGTATGCTTTTATTAATATATAAATTACGCATCTATATTGTTCTGCAAATTTTATGAAAATATCAACATATGTTGTCTATAAAACATATACTTAAGACAGAGGCTTTTGTTCATAATATATCCCTAATATAGCAATCTGTATTACTCCAAAACTTTTTGTTTATAAATACTACCGTATTAGAGTTCAATTTTGCCACTATAAAAAGTGTCATTTGATTAGCCACACATGGTCATCTATCACAACCTGAATGTTGTAAAGTATTCCATGAGAGAGAGAAAAATTGATTAAGAAATATTCCTAACTATTCACTGGGAAAAAGAATTGGTAATCAAAATTCTGGGGAGAATGTATGGCTTGAAAAGAAACATTTAATGGAACACAAGATGGGGCGAAAAAGTCAAAAATTAGGACCTAATGCAACTGAACTATATTACCTGTAACATTACATAGGATACCGTTTGTCTCTTCATTTATTCACATTCAAAAACTATTAACACGGTTCTTACACTCGAGACCTATGCTACATGCTCCAGGAGATGCACAACTGTTTCCTGAACTCCACTAGCTTACACTGACACGGGGCTCTAAGATGAACACTTAAATCACAATAACACAAAAGGTCTGAAATCTGAAGGCTTAGAATGTGACACAGGACATGGGGTAGGTCTTTTTAAAAATACAATAGAAAAAAAATCCCGAGTTGCAGTTTTATCTCACGGTTATTAAAAGTCTCTGCTTCTATGAAGGGAAAGTCGATCAGTCGTGTCAGAATCTTTGCAACTCCAAGGACTCTACGGTCCATGGAATTCTCCAAGCCAGAATACTGGAGTGGGCAGCTGTTCTCCAGGGGATCTTCCCAACCCAGGGATCGAACCCAGGTCTCCACCATTGTAGGCAGATTCTTGACTGTCTGAGTATTGCACTGTGAGTATTGCAAAAGTCATGTCCTTATGGTTTAAAATTCACAGTAACAGTCTTTATCCTTGACCAAAATTCATAGTTCCTTCATTGTGGGAAAGCTTTTCCAATACAATTTTCCTGTCACTCTATTTTCCAGCCCATTGTTTTCTTCACCCCACCTTCATTATTCACCAAAGTTAAAAATGAAAAAAAAACAACCACCAGTCATATTTCTATAAAATAGTTTGCTCTGAAGAACGTTCCATTATAAACATAAAACAGTGAGAGGGACACCATTGCTGAATTTAAGAGTAAATACTACATGAAGCTAAATTCAGAGTACGGAAACTGATTTCACAGGAGTGCACTGTACCTTGGTCTCAAAATCTAAGACTTCATCATCTGACGGAGGCCATGAGTCAGCACCAGGTTTGTTGGAAAACCTTTAGAGCATAAACATACAACAAAAATGAGTGAGTTCATTTCTTTAAATGAAGAAAAAAAAAGCAAGTGAAAGTCTGGCTATCTATGCAATAAACGAAGTTTCTTGACATAATTAAAATTTGGCCTCTGTTTTCAAACATTTTTTTTTTTTTAGATATTTTGATGCGGACCATTTTTAAAGTCTTTATTGAATTTGTTGCCATGTTGCTTCTGTCTTATGTTTTGGCTCTTTGACCCCAAGGCATGTGGGATCTCAGTTCCTCTGACTGGAGATTGAACGCACACCACCGGCACTGGAAGGAGAAGTCTTATTAACCATCTTAACCACTGCACCCCCAGAGAAGTCTCCAAAAAAGATGTTAGTTACCTATTTCTGCTTCCATCTCTCCCAACCTATGACATATCTAGGGAAGACTCATTCTTAGTTTCCATTAACAAAGACTGACAGCCAATATATTGGTAGAGCCTGAAAATAATATGTTTTCACCAAGTCCTAATAGCTGAACTGAAAATCTAATTGATGGACTGACATAACTTTTGTTTGCCCAAAGTGGAATAAACCTGATGACTTAAAGCAGAAGGATATGCTGTTCCTTCTCCATTGTCTGTCCCTGGTTCAGAGACTAATCTGTGTCCATCAAAAATGGCAGTCTTGGTCCTTCAGCAGGGGAATCACTTATGGAGAAGGCCCCATTCCTCCCTTTACTGTAAAGGGGATACAGGAGTCCCCCGCAATGTCTAAAACTGAAAATGGACACAAGTCAAAGAACTAATTTATATGTTTCACTTATATGCTACCCGGGTACTTCTCAATTTCTGCTGAGGGACACGAGAGTGGATGCTGGAGTCAGGCAGGCCAGCTGTCAAATCACAGGTCAACTCATTTTAACCATGGAATCATGGGTCAATTCATCAACCTCCCGAACCACAGTTGCCTAATTAAGTAAAGCAGGACACAGTGATTTACGACGCTGCTCTGGTGACTCCATGAGGTCACAGACGTTGCGCACATGATGCAGTCTCTGACCCAGAGCAGGAAGCTCAACAAACAGTAGCTTCTCTTCTCTGTGTGTTCTCCTAGTAACACATACAAGTTTTAAGAATCCATCAAATCCTACCTGCTTAAAGAGTCTTCTTCAGAACTCGTATCCACTAGTAAAGAAAAAAGGAAGACACATTTTAAATCAACAAAAGAAAAATACAGACTATTAAAACCTCAAGACTGATGTTTTGTTTAAAAGTATTCCTTTGGAACCACACCTGGAGACCACACTAGAGGGAATAGTGATTGTACTATACTCATGGGCCATTAATGCCTGAGAACCACTCCTCTCCTTCATGGTCATCAAAGGCAGAACAGAAAAAGAAAGAACTGCTGATACAAGGACCATAATCCTAACCAACCTCTAGGAGACTGACAGAAAATGATACTACACCGTTAATAGAATCAGTACTATAAACTGACAATAGCACACTTGAACAGCACAGGATTTCTGGACTTCCATTCCCTGGAGCAGTGAACAGAGCCTACAGGTGTCTTGCTGGGACATAACACAAATTCTCTGGCTCTTCAGTTCAGGATGAAAATGCCCTATCACAAGGAAGCGTGGTCTACAGGTGAACTTCAGAGCGTGGTAAAACATAGGAAACAAAGTCTTCCTGGCCCTCTTTCCAAATGCAAGAGAAGTATGAAAGATGTAGTGATTCCAGGTTTAGCAAGGATAATCTCTTGACAGGGAGGTGGGGGAGGGTAAATGGGTAAAGGGGGTCAACTGGGTGGTGAGGATGGGGACTGGACTTGTAGTGGTGAGCATGCTGCAGGGTACACGGAGGCTGAGCATTTTTAATGTTTTCAATATCTATGTGTACATACTAATAAATGTGAAAAGGATAATCTCTTGAGACTATCACCTTCCATTGTTCAAGAGTATCTGGACCACCTAGAGCAGGATGGTCCAAACAGTGCTGTGTTCTACTGAGGGCTATCATTACATCAATCCTCCCCATTATATGGCAAAGGTTGGTAGAAATCATGCTTTTTCAGCTTGGAAGGCATTCGTCATCAGACCCTAAGCTGATGAATAAGGGGAGGGAGGGAAGGAGAGAGGAAGCTATGGACTCTGGTGCTGTTGGACAACGTTTCACGTGTGTCGTCATGATCTGATGCTGGAGGGATGACTCACGTGCAGTGACTCCACGGGGAGGGGAGCGCTGCAACCTCGAGCCTGGAGGGCAGGGGCAGTGACGTTTACATGTCTGCACCCTGTGACCCAGAACAAGGCTTAGGACACAAAAGACACTGGAAAGTTATCTCTTTGGTGAACAAATGAACAAATAAACAAGAATGTCTTCTTTGAAAAGTCTGTTTCAAAAACTATAGAAATTAACCAGGGACAACTCTATTCTATTCTGAGCATACTGAAGACCAAGACTCTATGTCATCTCTGTATCTCCTCTAACGTGTAAAACCAACCTAGAGAAGTTCTTTGGTGGATGTTGTTGCTGTTTAGTCACTGAGTCGTGTCTGCCTCTCTGTGACCCGATGGACTGTAGCTCACCAGGCTCTTCTGTCCATGGGACTCCCCAGGCAAGAATACTGGAGTGGGTTGCCATTTCCTTCTCCAGGAGCTCTTCCCGATCCAGGGCTGGAACCCGTACCTCTGGCATTGGCAGGCGGATTCCTTACTGCTGAGCCCCCTGGGAAGCCCCCTTTGATTAGACAGAGGTGAACTAGGTTTAAAGGTGTTCTCAGACAGCTTGTACAATGTGCTAGATGCCACATCGAGGGGACATGGTGGTGTTTTTGCTCATGTGAAGTGTGTTGGTTCTTTTATTAGAATCTGCAGAGTCCCAAGTTGATCTATTTGAAAATCTATTATGATCATCTTTTAAATAATGGCAACAGAACATGGTGTTCTTACAAAACTATACTATCATGACAATTATCCAACACACAGAAGAAAACATCTGGTTCTAATGAAGTCAACCTATCTCACTCTTTTTGGATCTGTGAGGAATAAAATTGGTAATAGAGACCTTGTTGACACAATACGCAAAATAACCGGTGCTTCTCAACTAGGCATCGCTTTTCTGATCTGTACTATTGGAAGGTATCTTCCGAAAGTAATCTCTTCTTGGTATGCTGCACACTGGTTCAGCACTGCAGCTCTTCTTGTTTATCACTTATCCTACCAGGAAGGGACTGTTGAGGTTCCCAGTTTAAACGATGGTAACTTTTTTAATGAGACCAATCACTACACAGTAAGTAATAACTACTCATTCACTACATGCAAACTATTTGTAAAAATTAAAGCTCCACTTTTATAAGAAGTCAATTTGCTATAATAGGATTACAGATGAAATATATATCATACTAACTTAAACATTTTTTGTAATGTACATAAAAATCTAATACAGGATTTTAGGGGCTGTAATTAAACACATGGAATGCTTCTCAGACAATACTGTCTCTGATGTTAAATTACCTACAATTAACTTCTTTAACAATTCTGAAGACTAGACTATTAAGAAATTAATTTAACAACACACATGCAATTTACACTAATTTTATCATAGTTTTTTGATTATTGAAATTTCCTCACTCCTACTTTATCTATGGTAGAATCACCAAGAGTAGTTCATTATTATCAGATGACGTACCTGGGTTGCTCTTTTCGGGAGGAGTTTTAGGCCTCTTTTCTTTATATTCAGAGATCAGTTGGCAAATGCTATGTGTTAAAAATGTGATAAATAATATTTTAACACTAATAGGAAAAAAAACTACCAACTATGTTAAATTCTTAGATTATTTCAGACAATGTCAGCGATAATATCAAAACTACAATTGTCCCATACATTTCAAGTTTCTAAGTTCTACCAAGTTTTATTTACCATGTATTTAAAGGGGAAAGAAAAGGAAGATGAAGTAGTCATGAACTGAGGGCAATAGAGCTCAGTAGATTAACTAGATTTAGCTTGGCATATGAAAACTCTTTCCAACTCGCAAATCCTAGCTCTGTAACCAACTGCTCTTTGTTTCGAGAGAATTGCTTCTCTTGAGTTCAAAGTCATCCTCTCCACAACTGGGATCTTACTGCCTTATTTCACAAGGGGATTAAGAGGAGGTAATGAGATAATATAGCCCCAAAATGCTTGCAGAAACAGTCAAAGAATGGAATAATTTGCTCTTGATCGTTATTGTTGGAACTACTTTGGAATTCCAAGTAAAACCAATGTGTGTTTTCTTATATGTTTAGCATTCAAGGGTCTCAGGAAACTGTTATTAATTATGGTGATTAGTGTTCTCTGTGGTTTGTAATTTAGGGAATCTCAGCTCTTATGTAATTTGTACCTACATTTATTTATAAAATATGAACTCACTACATTAGGTAACATAACTATCCCCCATTATTGCAGCTAATCACACCAAGCACAGAAAACTAATCACAATCAAGACCTGGCCTGGACCACTACTCTCCCTTCTCTACCTGCTCAAACTCTCAACCAGCAGATCCTTCTGACAATGATGCTTAATCTCCATGTTCATCTCTGATGCACGTGGAAGACATAACCCTACTCTTACAGTGGATACTGGCAAGTCCCAGGCAGGGCTTACCTCTCTGAATTCCTCTCTGAACTAACTTACTTGAGATTTAAGGAGTTCTGGTGAATGGGTTCCTTGTGAGACAGACTCAGAAAACATTTACGGTTGAGGCAGATAAATCCTTTGGAAGATTTTCATTGTTGCAGGAAACAGACCCCATGAGGGGGCCAACCCTCCATGTAACTATGGAATCTCAGGCAAGCTGACACCCACTACTCTGGGAAGGACGACAGGGAACCTATGACCCAAGGAAAGGTGCCCCCACAGGATAGAAGCTGCCTGCACCGAACAGAAAACTCTCACTGGTCATGTAACAAGTGACAGTGAAAATTCTTTTTGGCGGCAGTTTAGTGATCACGGGCGTTTTAATGTGGACACTTACATACTAAAACCACTCAGAGCAGCATATTCTTCTGCAGTCCGTCCAAAGACATCTTGAGAAAAGACGTCAGCACCTCGCTGCAGGAGAAGGCTGACGACACTCATAGACTCGTAACTGACAGCAAGGATGAGGGCGGTTCTACAACAACAGAGAGACGACGTCACCCTCAGGAAGCTGAGTGAACTCACAGAAACAGCTCGTTTGATGTGCTTTACCAAGGTAACATCTTGCCCTCCCATGAAGAACTGACCATTTACACGCTCAAGTGTACATCCTTGTAAATGACCTCCAAGGCTAAAACGAAGCGATGGAAAAGCAGCCTCCTGTCCCACTGGGATGGCACATAGCAGCACTTACTATTTCAAAAGTCCCTGATGGGGACTTCCCTGGTGGACCAGGGGCTATGACTCCAGGCTCCCAAGGCAGGGGGCCCAGGTTCCATCCCTGGACAGGGAACTTCATCCCACATGCTGCAACTGAGAGTTCCCACGACTAAGACCCCACGCAGTCAAATAAATAAATGCTTTTCAAAAATAATATCAAAGTCCTTGATGGACAAGAAACTGTGCTGAGGTCACTTATCTGAGGCAGGTGACTATTTAAGGAACGAATCCCCCATTTCCTCCTTAGTCTGATATATTATGCTTCAAAGTCAGCTAGAGGGTGGGTTAAGCAAAGGCTATTTGCTGGCTTAAAACAAAAATATTAACAATAATGGAAATAAAAATAGTCACCGTGGCACTTAATGATGGGGACAAGCATGTGCTCTTCACTAAATGAAATACTATGTATACGCACAGCCACCTTTGAAGGACGCATTACTATTTGCCCTTTTGCATCAGGAAACTTATTTGCTGATGATAAGTAATGTGCCCAAGGTCACAACCCTAACAGGGAGGAAAGCTAGGAGCTGAACCCAGTCTGAATCTAAAGCCCATCATTTTCATCTGTATCATCCACCTCTGACTTATCTTTGTTGAAGCAACTGTTTATCCAATTAAACCTATCATTCTTCCTTCTACCTTCATTTAGAATGAAAACATCAAAATGTACTAGAAATAAAAAGGGATAAAAACTGATGAGCCCACAGTATCTGGTGACAGTGATTACTAACCACTTTTTGTTGTTGTTCAGTCACTAAACTGTGAAGGACTCTTCTGCAATCTAATAACATCAGTATTTTTCAAAGAAAGTAATTGAAAGCAAAGAGTCACCCAAAAGACAAAATCAAGTCCTTTATGTTTAGTATGCATCTTTTAAGGAAAAATATACACGAAGTAGAGGTTAAACAATCATTATAAAAGAATTAAGAAATTCGATACTGTCATAAGGTAAACTAAAAAGCAGAATCCATATTGTATAAAGCTAATCAAACTAGTATGAAATCCCTCAGCTCCTACAAGATCAACCAGAAAAAAGAACAGGTTGCATATGACATCACTCAGTATTATAAAGGAATATGAATCCTGCTATATATCTCTGCTATATAGTTTTTCACGACTCCCAGTCAGAATAATTGGTTTTCTACCTAACTGATGAAGTGTTGATCACAAATGAAAACTTATTAATTTAATCTTTATCTTGATGTTAGCACCCAAGAACAGCACTAAGGTTTTTAAAAAGAAAAAGAACAACTGTACCTTTTCATCTTATCAACCGCGTGTACATTTGCTTCTTTCTTTACTAAAAATTCCACCATTTGCTGTTTCCTTTCACTTATGGCCAATAATAGTGGTGTGAGGTCATCCTGTAAAACAGGAAAAACCATTTCGAATGTACCCAGTTAACCTATTTCTAAACTGAACTGAAAATCATGCAATAGATTCTCTGAACTTAAACATATAATTCAGAAAGCAAATAAACGGGAGCCCCTCCTCCTCTTCCCCCGGCGCACCTTCTATCTCTTCAAGATGCTCCTCCTCCTGGCCTTCCCTGGGGGTCCAGGGGCTAAGATTTGAGCTCCCAAGCAGGGGGTCCAGGTTCCATCCCTGGTCAGGGAACTAGAGTCCAAGTGCCGAAACGCAAGATCCCACCTGCCACAACTAGACCCAGTGCAGCCAAATACGTCTTTTGAAAAGGGAAAGAATAAAATGCTCCTCCTCTCCCTCTTCCAAAGATGAACCACAGAGTCATTCTCTAAAACCCACTTTCAACATTTACTGGTTCCAAGGATCTTTGCTTCTATCATAGTATTTATCAGGAATATTGTAGTATTTACTTGCTCTATTACTAGTCTCAACACTCCTCCAGAGAGAATCAATTAGCTACTTGATTTCGTAGCTGCATATTTTAGGAGCAATGCTGAGGCAGGAATACATCATATTATCTGTAGCATGCATAACCTATCCAAGGATGACCAAGAGTAACCTCATGAGGTTTACAGACATTCCAATGGGAATGTTATCCTCTACATGAACATGCAAAGAGAAAGGTTGTTTTCTTTTCTTCCAAAAAAAACAACTGTGGGCACCATGTTTATCGGCTTTCTCAGCAAAGTCTCTTGAAATTTAATCTTATTCATTCTCCTTTGCTTGTTCCTTCCCCCGCCCTTAAGTTAAACTGACAGGTCAGCATTAGCTAGATGCTGTTTGATGCAGAACAACACCGCTTATCTTCAAAGACCTTTCTTGACGGCTCTCATGTGATGACCTCCAGACCTCCAGGAAGAAGCTTCCTTAATCCCAGAGTTCTGGTCTCTGTCTTGCTTTACGGCTCTTAGTGAAGGATTACAAGGTAAGTTACCAATAAATATGCACTCAGCATTTTCTCGGGGAGTTGCTCTTCCGTGAACTCTCCCCACGCTCTCTCTCATAATCCTGTGTGTCTGGGAGACTCATTCAGTGTGAAACCGCCACAACCAACTTAAAAATTCTAATTTGAAAAATTCAATCCCATCCTTAAGAGATTCTTTTAAAATATGGAATCAATTATAGATTAATTAGACTGTCTTTAAAACTTCGAAATAGTTATCAAAATAAACTATATATCAAGAATTGGAAACTCAAATGCTTATGGAGGGGGAAACCTGGTGACCTAAGTGAAAAAGCCAGGTGAGGCTGGCAAACCCGCAAACACACGCCCCATACAGAAGGGGAGGCCTCCACATGCAGACCAAACAGTAGAATGGGCTCAAGGGGGACCAGATTTGGGTCTCTGAGAAGCCTGAAACACAGACATCAGCATGAGTTTGCTAAATTTTAAATGTTGACTCAGCTTGTGGAGGTAGGTAAGCTAAACATAACCAAGGACCACATTTGGTCTGTAGCCCATTTGTGCTTTTAAAACGTTTTGCTGTTTCCAAACAGGTGGGTATAAAGCAAATATTTGTATGTGAAAGCTTTCCTTTCTTGAGTATCATGTGGTTCACAAGAAAAGTGGGTCTCAATATGTAATAAAAATTGCTATTGACTCATAATTTTATTAAAATTAATTTAAAAAACAAGACTCAAAATTCCCACTTGAAGAATGTTTCCACTGCTTGTTAAAACTACAATCTCTTTCTAGAATTCTCCCAGATTATTAACCAAATAGTTAGTGAGTTCCTAAGACTGCTGAAAGTAAATGATTCAAACAATCCCCATCTGGACTAACTTCATGGGTTTTGATGTTTAAAGCTGTCCTCTCGCTTATGCCAGGGCTCAGCAAATCTAACAGACACACTGCAAGAGTCTGTCCTGCTGACACCAAAAGAAGGCTCATGAATTACTGTTACCGCAGTCAGGAAAACCCTGTTGGTAACAAACATTGTTGACCTAATGACCTGGTTGGTAACAGAAGGTGTAAAATTCTTAAAGGGTCAGACTCTACAGATGAAGTGACTTGGCCATGAGCAAATCTCTAAAGACGCTTGGAGTGTCACTGAATAATTAGTGGTTGGAAGAAAAAGGAGTTATATCACTCAAGCCAATAGATATTGCCAAAAATGTTCCTTTTAACTTCTCAATCACAGAGGCAGAGGAAAAAGTCAGGCTAATATTGCTGCAAAGGAGGGAGCTGATGGAAGTAGCTAGCATTGATCAAACTCCAACTCTTCTATAGATTACTTATTTTTGAGATAGGTGCACTAGAAATTATACTTAATCACTCCATAGTTCTTCACCAAGGATCCTATCAGAATCTCAAGGAAATATTTCTAAATACACAAGTCCAGGCCTTCCTCGATTTATTCCATCAAAATCTTCAGGGAACAGCCTAGGTTTGTAAATTTTTTTATAAACTTTCCCAACGGATTGTGGTTTTCACCAGCACAATCTAGCTGAGAATTAGCCCAGCAAACATTCCAGTCTCATCTCTAACCCACATGGCCAATCCCTTCTCTTACTTGAGGCTTTGAAGAAAAAAGAAAAGTGTAAGAGGCAAGAGTCATCAAAACAGAGTTAAATTTTCCTGGGTAAATAATGGTAGAACAGGGACTAATAAACACAAAAGGCAACCTGATCTCATTGTTTATAAACCCCTTCCCTTTCCATCAAGACCTTCTAGATTGAGAGCAGAGTCTAGACTCTTATCTAACTGGCTGTTTCTGCCAGAATAGGATAATATTTCTGTTCAATATTTGTTCTTCTCTCTTCTTTCCCACTTAATCACCACCTTTTCACTGCTGATCTGATTTCTGCAGAGTCTTCCTAAAACTGATACCTAGGCAAGTCTCCAACTCATTCAATCTCTTTCTCAAAATAACAACTATTATACCTGAAACTGAAAAGCACCTTAGCAAAATATATAAACTGAAGGGGGAAAACAACAAAACCAAAACCTCAGGACTTCTGTGGTGGTCCAGTGGCTGGGTCTCAGCGCTCACAGTGTAGGGGGTCTGGGTTCCATCCCCGGTCAGGGAACTAGACCCTGCATGCTGAAACTAAGACCTAGCACAGCCAAATACATATTAAAAAAAAAAAAAAAAAAAAAACCCTCTTCTTGGCATTTCCCCAACTGCCAAAATTCCAGCCTGATCTGTGTTTTTCAGCTGCTCGCTCCTTTTCCTTTCCTTTTAGCCTCTGAAGCCTTGGGCAATGAGAGAGAAATCATTTTTATATAAATCATTTCTTCATAAAATTGGAATGTGTTAACAACAGCAACATTTCTATTATGTTGTCAAATGCTTGTTTGAGTTTTAAGACAAAGTCTACTTCCCCAAGGCAAATTTTGCATTACTGTGTTATTTTAGACTAATTAGAAAAAAACTTTTTTTTTTAAAAAGGGAAAAATACTTGGAAAAAGTTTTACCTTTAACAATTGCTGTGTTATCACAAATATCTGCCATAAACACAAAAAAGAACGCTTTGCCCTCTAATGCTTCTTGAGTAATATCGTGATTTAAAGTGACATCGTAGACAATCAAGTGCTTTCAAAATATTTTCACTCAGGGAAGGCTGGAGCTTCCAAACAAGGAAAACTGAGCCCAGCTGTGAGAGTCGGGGAGCTCTCTCTGCAGCTCCTGGCGGGGCTGCAGCCACAGGAGAAAGAGCAGGAGTGGCAGCTTCACCATCACCAGGTCCCCACACTCAGCTGCAGCCCCGAGCTTCACCATCACCAGCTCCCCACACTCAGCTGCAGCCCCGAGCTTCACCATCACCAGCTCCCCACACTCAGCTGCAGCCCCGAGCTTCACCATCACCAGCTCCCCACACTCAGCTGCAGCCCCGAGCTTCACCATCACCAGCTCCCCACACTCAGCTGCAGCCCCGCCCAGCAGCCCCCCAGGGCTGAGTGTGGGAGACCCGAGGTGTGTACCTGGTGAACCAAGTGGTCACCAGCACAAGTGAACGCCCTTGCTGGTATCAAACATGACCTGACCCACTTCACCGGATCTCAGAACAGGGGTCCTGGAGGGCTCAGGGCTCCAGGCCTGCTGCCTCCCTGGCCCACTTGCACCCCCCAGCTCCCCCTGCTGGGCACTGGTTCTCCTTCCTCCTACCCCCATCCCTCCCCCAGCAGCTGTGCCCATTCCCTGAGCCCCTGGAAGCAGCCACCCACCACGTCACTTCACTCTCCCCAGGCCTTCATTCTTTGTAGGACTTGAGCCTACCACCCATTCCTGAGCACTTTCTAGTGGGAAAATCTTCCTTCTGGGGTAGAAGGTGGCTGAGAGAGACAGCGTTGCCCTTTCTGTGGGCTCTGACATGTTCCACCCAACCCCTGACTTGGCTTTGGAGTTGTTTCCATGGTAACAGGGCCTGCTGGACACTACTCACTCTATCTATTTATATCCTGTTATCAATAAAACACTACAGTTTAGAAAAATGCTTTGCCAATATTTTGTCAATAAAGTTAGTTGAGCTATACCTCGTTCCTGGCTTCTATATTGGCGTGATAGGAAAGCAGCTTTGCTGCGAGTGATATATTCTGGCAAAAGACAGCGTGGTGGAGCGCGGTGTTGCCACTGGCATCCGTGAGGTTTGGGTCGGCGCCGTGCTCCAGCAGGAGAGTCGTGCACTCCTCCTCTTGGCATTCTACGGCCTGTCAGCGTTGTGCCAAGAAACAAGAGTGTGAGTTCTAGGAATTCAAAGGAAATAGCCCACAAGTTCACCAGTTCCCTCTATTTCAACGAGATCAACTCATTGTTAGTCTCAGTGGTTAAATCACACCCGTCTCATGTGGACACGGGTCGCTGCCCCGTACCTTCATCAGCGCGGTCCTGTTTTCACTGTCACAGAGGTTAAGCAGGCATCTTCTCTCCAGGAGGAGGGCCACCACCGCGGGATGGCCATTGGCACAGGCCAAGTGGAGGGCAGTCCTACGAAAGCAAGACAAGTTCTTAGGAAAATGTAGTGTAACTGTTTCAAAACAAACAACTCTCTGTGTGATTGAAAACACTCAACAGCATAGTACTCGTATGCCTCTAAAACAAATATTTCATTTTCTTCTGGAGAAAGAGCAGGATATTATTCGTTTAGCTCCTCTTGTTGCCGCTACTGCTGCTAAGTCGCTTCAGTCGTGTCCAATTCTGTGCGACCCCATAGACGGCAGCCCACCAGGCTCCGCCGTCCCTGGGATTCTCCAGGCGAGAACACTGGAGTGGGTTTAGCTCCTCTTACACAGTAATGAAAGAACAGGCTACTTGAATAGAATGCGCGAGACCTTGAGATTCAGCTCAACTGGAGTTTAAATTTGACTTTGTCACTTATTAGCTGTCGCTCACCCTCTCTGTACCTCAATTTCCTCACCAACAAAATGAAGAGAGAGGAGTGGTTATCTCACAGGACGGCACTGCGATGCTTAAATGAGACCCATGCACAGGGTTTAGAACTGTTCCCGGCATAGATAACAGCTAGTAATTGTTAGATTATATTATCATACTTACTACTACTACTACTACCTTACAAGGACAACATCTGAATGAAGTCAAAGGACATTACACCTCCTTTGCAGATATGTTTAGAGGATTAGAGACAACATTGTACTTCGATGATTCTAATATGCTCCTTTTCTCACATTTTAACGTCTCTGACATTGGAATATAATTTATAATTCACAGACATTACAACTGTAAATTGTAGCATTTTTGTTTGTTCATTTCTCGTCTTTCCGGTTGTCTAATAACCATGAGGGGTTTTCGTCTAGTTTCCTTAGAGATGATGCATATTATATATTATTATATAATACAGGTGCACAACACAGTGATCCCCAACTGTGAACGGTTACACCGCATTTAAAGTGACTATAAAATATTAACTATATTTCCCATGTTGGACAATATATCCTTGTAGCTTGCACGATTTTAGTTCCCTCACCAGAGATCGAACCCTGGGCCCAGAGCAGTGAGCCTTAACCACTGGACGGCCAGGAAATTCTCAAGATTCCCTTGACTTCTGAAAAGGCTGAAAGCTGTCGCGGGATACCAATCCTCACAAAAAATTCTACGTTAAATTGAAAGTGACAAATAGTTTTTATCTGTGCCACATTCCTATGAGTGCCAGAAAGACAAGCCCTGTCTGCTCATCCGACTTCCCTACAGACAGCTTGCTCTACAGACATTTTTAAATTTGGGGGGTTGCTAAATCAACTTGCAGATTTCTGGTTTTCTTCTTTTTCTTTTTTGGTGCCGAAACCCAGGAAACTCCACAATTCTTGGCTTTGAAATCACTCTTAGAAAGGTCCTTGGGGTGGGATATATGTATATTCCCAACCGATTTATGATGTTGTACAGCAGAAACCAACACAACATTGGAAAGCAATTACCATCTAATTAAAAAAATATTAAGGTTAATAACCAGTAGAACTAGAAAAAAAAGAAGGTCTTTGTCAGTGTGCAAAATGTATAAGTAGGAATTTCAGTTGTCTTCTGGTACTTTTCTCACTCTGTGTGTTTAAAATTTTTGATCCATACTCCATTCGAAACTTTTTGGTGAGATAAAAAAATCTAGTTACTTTTATCTAAATAGTTACCAGGTTATTTCTACACCATCTACACACAATTTATCTTTTCTGATAGAAAATGTCATCCAGCAAATTTTGATATCTAAAAGGGCAAATCTTTGCCTACTACACAAAACTTTTAATTTCATCACAACAATTAAAGACAGCATGTCTAACCCAAAATCTTTAAAACCACGATCTGTGTCTTTAGTTTAAACATGGAAAGACCATATACCCTAGGAAAATGTCCTGCTCTTCAAGGACACAGCCAGCTTCCTACTTCAAAGCTGTCTTCTAAGGTCCTTCAGCAAGGAACATATACACATAAGCGTACACTGATATAAAACAGATATTGCATTGTATCTGAAGAATTTTTAATCCAGAAGTTGACCTGCCATGGAGATTATTTTTTCACTATGTACTTTTCTGTAATATGTAACATTATGGTATAAAAATGTGTACATTAAAAATAAGATGCCGACAACATCAAAAATCTGTCCACTGTCAATATCCACAATGGATGATCAGTGGGAAGAATTTTCATAAATCACATGAGAAAAACAATGTGAGAGCTAGGGAGTTCCAGAAGATTTCTTGAGGGCTATAGAACTTGAGAGCTCTTACTCAAGAGGAGATCATGTTAACGCATGCATAACAACAAATGAAGAGGAGGAAGAGGAAGAAGGAAAAAAGATGCTATTCATGTTTCATTTCAGTTCTGTGATTACTGACGTTCAGTTAAATAACTTTGAAACGACCAGTAAAGTGCTCTATAAGGGGAATTATTAGCAGATCTGAAAGTAACTAAGGCTTTTGCAGCCTATCAAGTCTGTGGGGCGCTGGATCCAACAAAGGTGTCTGTAAGCTTTGGAGGGGAAACTCACAGGAGGGACCTCTGCCAGGCCCTTCCTCCCCGCTTACCTGTTCCTCTTGTCCTTCTCGTTCAAGCCATTCTCTCCAAGCAACAGGACCTGCTGCACTTTAGCTACGTTGCCTACGCTGGCAGCTTTGTGAATCTTTCGGAGGTCCTTGTCTCGGATGTGGTACCAGGGCTGGAAGCTGGTTTTATGATGACCTCTGTCTCTCCCCAGGCTGATGGAGGAGCCGAAGGGTGACACGCCCTTCTTACTCCTGAAGCCAAAAAGCTTCTTCATCGCAGAGCCTACAGACTCCAAACACACCTCACCTCCCCCTCGGCTCTTCGCAGTCCCCTAAACCCAACACGAGCACTAGAGGTAAGCCAGAGCCGGCCCGCCACAACCTCCCAGCTGGGAAGCTCAACGGTTTGGAATCTTGCATCCCAGAATGATCGTCGCTAAGTGACGCCTCTAAACACACTGCCCGTGTGCCAGAATGCCCAGTGTGCATGTGCAAGAACTGGAAACGCATTTTTTGAAAGAAACAAACAATATCAATAAACCCGTACCTAAGGTAAGAAGGAAAGAGAGGAAACTGAAAGAAACAGAAAGGAAAGCGACATTACAACAGATACCTTAGAAGTAAAGGAGCATAATCATAAGGGACCATTATTATTGATGAACAATTGCAAACTGGAAAACCTAGATAAATTCTGAAAAACATACAATCTGTCAAGACTAAAACAAGAAAAAGTAGAAAAACTCAACACTCCAATAAGAAATAAGGAGATTCAAATATTAATTAAAAAAAAAAAACCTCCCAAAAGCTAAAAGCTTAGGACAAAATGGATTCAGAGAGCAATGCTACCAACATTCAAGTAAGAAGTAAAAGTAAGACTACGCTGAAAAAACACTTGAAAAAATTCACAACCCATTCATGATTTTAAAAAAATACAATAAAATAGAAATATCCTCAATACAATAAAGGCCATTTATAAAAAGCATGAAAAGTGAAAGTGATAGTCGCTCAGTCGTGTCTGACTCTTTGCTAAGGCATGGACTGTACACTCCATGGAATTCTCTAGGCCAGAATATTGGAATGGGTAGCCTTTCCCTTCTCCAGGGGACCTTTCCAACCCAGAGATAGAACCCAGGTCCCTCGCATTGCAGGCAGATTCTTTACCAGCTGAGCACCAAGCAATCCCAGGAACACTGGAGTGGGTAGCCGATCCCTTCTCCAGTAGATCTTCCTGACCCAGGAATCGAACCAGGGTCTCCTGCATTGCAGGTGGATTCTTTACCAACTGAGTTAACAGGGAATCTAGCCTACTTGGGGAAAGAGCGTCTGATAGGAGGAAAAGCAGGGACCAAGAAGCTTTGACCAGGATGGTGAGTAGAGGAAGGCTAATGATGAAGGGTCTCGACTGAAGAGGAGCAGGACTCAGGCCTAAACATTTCTGCCTGGACAAGACAAAGTACCAGTGGACCAGGGCCAAGGCATGTGCTGCCGGGGAGGGGACAGAGGGGAACCCATCTCCTGGTTCCTCCAGCAGAAGCTGAGGAGCTGCTCCCCTCAGGGAAGGTTAAGTAGCCTCACCAAAGCCATCTGACAGTAAGTGATGGATCCAAGGTGGAAAACTCAATCGTCTTTCCTACTGCATAGCACGGGCCACTCTGATCAATGGTATGTGGCAACCTTGGATGGGAAGGGAGTTTCGAATGAACACTGGAGTATGTGTATCTTTTTGAATTAGTTTTCTCCAGATATATGCCCCAGATTGGGACTTCTGGATCATACAGTAGTTCTATTATATTTTCATCTTTTTAAGGAACTTCCATACTGTTCTCCATAGTGGCTGTACCAATTTACAGTCTTACCAATAATGTAGGAGGGTTTCCTTTCCTCTATACCCTCTCCAGCCTTTATTATTTGTAGACTTTTGGATGATGGCCATTCTGACCAGTGTGATGTCATACCTCATTGCAGGTCTGTCGTGCATTTCTCTGATAATTTGTGATACTGAACATCATTTCATGTGCCTACTGGCAATCTGTATGTCTTCTCTGGAGAGCTGTTAAATGAATTTCTTAATAGTCTAGTCTTCAGAATTGTTAAAGAAGTTAATTGTAGGTAATTTAACATCAGAGACAGTATTGTCTGAAAAGCATTCCATGTGTTTAATTACAGCCCCTAAAATCCTGTATTAGATTTTTATGTACATTACAAAAAGTGTTTAAGTTAGTATGATATATATTTCATCTGTAATCCTATTATAGCAAATTGACTTCTTATAAAAGTGGAGCTTTAATTTTTACAGATAGTTTGCATTTAGTGAATGAGTAGTTATTACTTACTGTGTAGTGATTGGTCTCATTAAAAAAGTTACCATCGTTTAAACTGGGAACCTCAACAGTCCCTTCCTGGTAGGATAAGAAGTGATAAACAAGAAGAGCTGCAGTGCTGAACCAGTGTGCAGCATACCAGGAAGAGATTACTTTCGGAAGATACCTTCCAATAGTACAGCTCAGAAAAGCGATGCCTAGTTGAGAAGCACCGGTTATTTTGCCTATTGTGTCAACAAGGTCTCTATTACCAATTTTATTCCTCACAGATCCAAACAGAGTGAGATAGGTTGACTTCATTAGAACCAGATGTTTTCTTCTGTGTGTTGGATACTTGTCATGATAGTATAGTTTTGTAAGAACACCATGTTCTGTTGCCATTATTTAAAAGATGATCATAATAGATTTTCAAATAGATCAACTTGGGACTCCGCAGATTCTAATAAAAGAACCAACACACTTCACATGAGCAAAAACACCACCATGTCCCCTCGATGTGGCATCTAGCACACTGTACAAGCTGTCTGAGAACACCTTGAAACCTAGTTCACCTCTGTCTAATCAAAGGGGGCTTCCCAGGGGGCTCAGCAGTAAGGAATCCGCCTGCCAATGCCAGAGGTACGGGTTCCAGCCCTGGATCGGGAAGAGCTCCTGGAGAAGGAAATGGCAACCCACTCCAGTATTCTTGCCTGGGGAGTCCCATGGACAGAAGAGCCTGGTGAGCTACAGTCCATCGGGTCACAGAGAGGCAGACACGACTCAGTGACTAAACAGCAACAACATCCACCAAAGAACTTCTCTAGGTTGGTTTTACACGTTAGAGGAGATACAGAGATGACACAGAGTCTTGGTCTTCAGTATGCTCAGAATAGAATAGAGTTGTCCCTGGTTAATTTCTACAGTTTTTGAAACAGACTTTTCAAAGAAGACATTCTTGTTTATTTGTTCATTTGTTCACCAAAGAGATAACTTTCCAGTGTCTTTTGCGTCCTAAGCCTTGTTCTGATGTCACAGGGTGCAGACATGTAAAAGTCACTGCCCCTGCCCTCCAGGCTCGAGGTTGCAGCGCTCCCCTCCCCGTGGAGTCACTGCACGTGAGTCATCCCTCCAGCATCAGATCATGACGACGACACGCGTGAAACGTTGTCCAACAGCACCAGAGTCCATAGCTTCCTCTCTGCTTCCCTCCCTCCCCTTGTTCATCAGCTTAGGGTCTGATGACGAATGCCTTCCAAGCTGAAAAAGCATGATTTCTGCCAACCTTTGCCGTATAATGGGGAGGACTGATGTAATGATAGCCCTCAGTAGAACACAGCACTGTTTGGACCATCCTGCTCTAGGTGGTCCAGATACTCTTGAACAGTGGAAGGTGACAGTCTCAAGAGATTATCCTTTTCACATTTATTAGTATGTACACATAGATATTTAAAACATTAAAAATGCTCAGCCTCCGTGTACCCTGCGGCATGCTCACCACTACAAGTCCAGTCCCCATCCTCACCACCCAGTTGACCCCCTTTACCCATTTACCCTCCCCCACCTCCCTGTCAAGAGATTATCCTTGCTAAACCTGGAATCACTACATCTTTCATACTTCTCTTGCATTTGGCAAGAGGGCCAGGAAGACTTTGTTTCCTATGTTTTACCACGCTCTGAAGTTCGGCACCTGTAGACCACGCTTCCTTGTGATAGGGCATTTTCATCCTGAACTGAAGAGCCGGAGGATTTGTGTTATGTCCCAGCAAGACACCTGCAGGCTCTGTTCACTGCTCCAGGGGATGGAAGTCCGGAAATCCTGTGCTGTCCAAGTGTGCTATTGTCAGTTTATAGTACTGATTCTATTAACGGTGTAGTATCATTTTCTGTCAGTCTCCTAGAGGTTGGTTAGCATTATGGTCCTTGTATCAGCAGTTCTTTCTTTTTCTGTTCTGCCTTTGATGACCATGAAGGAGAGGAGTGGTTCTCAGGCATTAATGGCCCATGAGTATAGTACAATCACTGTTCCCTCTAGTGTGGTCTCCAGGTGTGGTTCCAAAGGAATACTTTTAAACAAAACATCAGTCTTGAGGTTTTAATAGTCTGTATTTTTCTTTTGTTGATTTAAAATGTGTCTTCCTTTTTTCTTCACTAGTGGATACGAGTTCTGAAGAAGACTCTTTAAGCAGGTAGGATTTGACGGATTTTTAAACTTGTATGTGTCACTAGGAGAACACACAGAGAAGAGAAGCTACTGTTTGCTGAGCGTCCTGCTCTGGGTCAGAGACTGCATCATGTGCGCAACGTCTGTGACCTCATGGAGTCACCAGAGCAGCGTCGTAAATCACTGTGTCCTGCTTTACTTAATCAGGCAACTGTGGTTCGGGGAGGTTGATGAATTGACCCATGATTCCAAGGTTAAAATGAGTTGACCTGTGATTTGACAGCTGGCCTGCCTGACTCCAGCATCCACTCTCGTGTCCCTCAGCAGAAATTGAGAAGTACCCGGGTAGCATATAAGTGAAACATATAAATTAGTTCTTTGACTTGTGTCCATTTTCAGTTTTAGACATTGCGGGGGACTCCTGTATCCCCTTTACAGTAAAGGGAGGAATGGGGCCTTCTCCATAAGTGATTCCCCTGCTGAAGGACCAAGACTGCCACTTTTGATGGACACAGATTAGTCTCTGAACCAGGGACAGACAATGGAGAAGGAACAGCATATCCTTCTGCTTTAAGTCATCAGGTTTATTCCACTTTGGGCAAACAAAAGTTATTTCAGTCCATCAATTAGATTTTCAGTTCAGCTATTAGGACTTGGTGAAAACATATTATTTTCAGGCTCTCCCAATATATTGGCTGTCAGTCTTTGTTAATGGAAACTAAGAATGAGTCTTCCCTAGATATGTCATAGGTTGGGAGAGATGGAAGCAGAAATAGGTAACTAACATCTCTTTTGGAGACTTCTCTGGGGGTGCAGTGGTTAAGATGGTTAATAAGACTTCTTCCAATGCCGGTGGTGTGCTTTCAATCTCCAGTCAGAGGAACTGAGATCCCACATGCCTTGGGATCAAAGAGCCAAAACATAAGACAGAAGCAACATGGCAACAAAGTCAATAAAGACTGTAAAAATGGTCCGCATCAAAATATCTTAAAAAAATTGCTTGAAAACAGAGGCCAAATTTTAATTATGTCAAGAAACTTCGTTTACTGCATAGATAGCCAAACTTTCATTTGCTTTTTTTCCCTTCATTTAAAGAAATGAACTCACTCATTTTTGTTGTATGTTTATGCTCTAAAGGTTTTCCAACAAACCTGGTGCTGACTCATGGCCTCCGTCAGATGATGAAGTCTTAGATTTTGAGACCAAGGTACAGTGCACTCCTGTGAAATCAGTTTCCGTACTCTGAATTTAGCTTCATGTAGTATTTACTCTTAACTTCAGCAATGGTGTCCCTCTCACTGTTTTATGTTTATAATGGAACGTTCTTCAGAGCAAACTACTTTATAGAAATATGACTGGTTGGTTTTTTTTTTCTCATTTTTAACTTTGGTGAATAATGAAGGTGGGGTGAAGAAAACAATGGGCTGGAAAATAGAGTGACAGGAAAATTGTATTGGAAAAGCTTTCCCACAATGAAGGAACTATGAATTTTGGTCAAGGATAAAGACTCTTACTGTGAATTTTAAACCATAAGGACATGACTTTTGCAATACTCACAGTGCAATACTCAAGACAGTCAAGAATCTGCCTACAATGGTGGAGACCTGGGTTCGATCCCTGGGTTGGGAATATCCCCTGGAGAACAGCTACCCACTCCAGTATTCTGGCTTGGAGAATTCCATGGACCGTAGAGTCCATGGAGTTGCAAAGATTCTGACACGACTGATCGACTTTCACTTCATAGAAGCAGAGACTTTTAATAACCGCGAGATAAAACTTGCAACTCGGGAGTTTTTTTCTATTGTATTTTTAAAAAGACCTACCCCGTGTCCTGTGTCAGAGTCTAAACCTTCAGATTTCAGACCTTTTGTGTTATTGTGATTTAAGTGTTCATCTTAGAGCCCCGTGTCAGTGTAAGCTAGTGGGGTTCAGGAAACAGTTGTGCATCTCCTGGAGCATGTAGCATAGGTCTCGAGTGTAAGAACCGTGTTAATAGTTATTGAATGTGAATAAATGAAGAGACAAACGGTATCCTATGTAATGTGACAGGTAATGTAGTTCAGTTGTGTTATGTTGAGGAAGGGGGTCCTGCATAACAAGGAAATAAATAAGAAATATGTGAAAAGTGAAAGGTTACAGTATTTTTTTCAGTGTCCACTGGTTGTGAGATGAGAAATTTAGGTGAAAATTTTTGACCTTTTTTGCCCCATCTTGTGTTCCATTAAATGTTTCTTTTCAAGCCATACATTCTCCCCAGAATTTTGATTACCAGTTCTTTTTCCCAGTGAATAGTTAGGAATATTTCTTAATCAATTTTTCTCTCTCTCAATGAATACTTTACAACATTCAGGTAGTGATAGATGACCATGTGTGACTAATCAAATGACACTTTTTATAGTGGCAAAATTGAACTCTAATACGGTAGTATTTATAAACAAAAAGTTTTGGAGTAATACAGATTGCTATATTAGAGATATATTATGAACAAAAGCCTCTGTCTTAAGTATATGTTTTATAGACAACATATGTTGATATTTTCATAAAATTTGCAGAATATAGATGTGTAATTTATATATTAATAAAAGCATACAAAACAGAGGCTTTGTTCATAGTATATCCTTAAGAATACTGATGTATTACTGATCTATTGTATATACATTTTAAAAGTACATGTTTTTCCACAAGCCTTATTATGCTTATTTTATTCCCTTAAGTTTGTACTTGACTAGGAATGTCTCTCTCTGGTTTCTTTTCCTCCCCCACCTTTTTTGCTTCTTTTTTTTTTTTTTTTACTGTTAACCTAATTTTTCCTTGCAGAATACTTTCCTTCAGTGTCTATTCTTTAAGTCCATCTCTCTCTGCCTCTGTTGTGAACATGTTTGATCGTGGCTTTCTGTTTAGTGTGTTTGTGGCTTTCATTCACGATCATTTCCCTACAGGTTTACTCTTGCTCTTTCTCCCTGTTTCTTCGAAGGAGCCGAATTGAAACAATCATTTGCCTTTAGCTGTTCAACAAACAGAAGGAGCTTATCCTGTTTGTACTTGTAACCTATCTAAATAAGGTTCTACTTACAGTCTAAACTTTCATATTTCCCTTCCCAAGGGATAATTCATACATGTAGAAATCATGCAAGCAAATTTCAGAATATAGCGATTAATTTAAATGTCTTGGTTCTTCAGTAGTGCTCTAAACTCCCAGGGATAATTTTTTTTTTTTCTAGAACATTTTGGTAGAGAAAATAATCTGGTGGGTGTCGTAGTATTTGTAGAGCAGTCAATTGGGGTAAGGAGAGGAACATCTGGGGTTTCTGATGTCATCTGTCATAATGCTTACCCCATGAGAAGGTTCAGTTGAGTCGCTCAGTCGTATCTGACTCTTTGCGACCCCATGAATCGCAGCACGCCAGGCCTCCCTGTCCATCACCAACTCCTGGAGTTTACTCAGATTCACGTCCATCGAGTCAGTGATGCCATCCAACCATCTCATCTTCTGTCGTCCCCTTCTCCTCCTGCCCCCAATCCTTCCCAGCATCAGGGTCTTTTCCAGTGAGTCAAGTCTTCGCATGAGGTGGCCAAAGTATTGGAGTTTCAGCTTCAGCATCAGTCCTTCCAATGAAAACCCAGAGCTGATCTCCTTCAGGATGGGCTGGTTGGATCTCCTTGCAGTCCAAGGGACTCTCAAGAGTCTTCTCCAACATCACAGTTCAAAAGCATCAATTTTTCGGTGCTCAGCTTTCTTCACAGTCCACCTCTCACATCCATACATGATCACTGGAAAAAGCATAGCCTTGACTTAGATGGACCTTTGTTGGTAAAGTAGTGTCTCTGCTTTTATATATGCTATCTAGGTGGGTCATAACTTTCCTTCCAAGGAGTAAGCGTCTTTTCATTTCATGGCTGCAATCAGCATCTGCAGTGATTTTGGAGACCAGAAAAATAAAGTCTGACACTGCTCCCACTGTTTCCCCGTCTATTTCCCATGAAGTGATGGGACCAGATGCCATGATCTTCATTTTCTGAATTTTTGCACTCTCCTCTTTGACTTTCATCAAGAGGCTTTTTAGTTCCTCTTCACTTTCTGTAAGAAGGGTGGTGTCATCTGCATATCTGAGGTTATTGATATTTCTTCCAGCAATCTTGAGTCCAGCTTGTGCTTCTTCCAGCCCAGCATTTCTCATGATATACTCTGCATTTAAGTTCAATAAGCAGGGTGACGGTGTACAGTCTTGATGTACTCCTTTTCCTATTTGGAACCACTCTGTTGTTCCATGTCCAGTTCTAACTGTTGCTTCCTGACCTGTGTATAGGTTTCTCAAGAGGTAGGTCAGGTAGTCTGGTATTCCCATCTCTTTCAGAATTTTCCACAGTTTATTGTGATCCACACAGTCAAAGGCTTTGGCATAGTCAATAAAGCAGAAATAGATGTTTTTTCTGGAACTCTCTTGCTTTTTCTATGATCCAGCCGATGTTGGCAATTTGATCTCTGGTTCCTCTGCCTTTTCTAAAACCAGCTTGAACATCTGGAAGTTCACCGTTCACGTATTGCTGAAGCCTTGCTTGGAGAATTTTGAGCATTACTTTATTAGTGTGTGAGATGAGTGCAATTGTTTGAGCATTCTTTGGGATTGGAATGAAAACTGACCTTTTCCAGTCCTGTGGCCACTGCTGAGTTTTCCAAATTTGCTGGCGTATTGAGTGCGGCCCTTTCACAGCATCATCTTTCAGGATTTGAAATAGGTCAAGTGCAATTCCATCACCTCCACTAGCTTTGTTCATAGTGATGCTTTCTAAGGCCCACCTGACTTCACATTCCAGGATGTCTGGTTCCAGGTGAGAAATCACACCATCGTGATTCTCTGGGTCGTGAAGATCTTTTCTGTACATTCCTTCTGTGTATTCTTGCCATCTCTTCTGAATATCTTCTGCTTCTGTTAGGTCCATACCATTTCTGTCCTTTATCGAACCCATCTTTGCATGAAATGTTCCCTTGGTATCTCTAATTTTGTTGAAGAGATCTCTAGTCTTTCCCATTCTGTTGTTTTCCTCTATTTCTTTGCATTGATCGCTGAGGAAGGCTTTCTTATCTCTCCTTACTATTCTTTGGAACTCTGCATTCAAATAGGACTATCTTTCCTTTTCTCCTTTGCTTTTCGCTTCTCTTCTTTTCACAGCTATTTGTAAGGCCTCCTCAGACAGCCATTTTTCTTTTTTGCATTTCTTTCCTATGGGGATATTCTTGATCCCTGCCTCATGTACAACAGTCTGCTATCCATGGTTCATCAGGCACTCTGTCTATCAGATCTAGTCCCTTAAGTCTATTTCTCACTTCCACTGTATAGTCATACGGGATTTGATTTAGGTGATACCTGAGTGGCCTAGTGGTTTTCCCTACTTTCTCCAATTTAAGTCTGAATTTGGCCATAAGGAGTTCATGATCTGAGCCGCAGTTAGCTGCCGGTCTTGTTTTTGCTGACTGTGTAGAGATTCTCCATCTTTGGCTGCAAAGAATATAATCAGTCTGATTTCGGTGTTGACCATCTGGTGATGTCCATGTGTGGAGTCTTCTCTTGTGTTGTTGGAAGAGGGTGTTTGCTATAACCAGTGTGTTCTCTTGGCAAAACTCTGTTAGCCTTTGCCCCGCTTCATTCCATACCTCAAGGCCAAATTTGCCCGTTACTCCAGGTGTTTCTTGACTTCCTACTTTTGGATTCCAATCCCCTATAATGAAAAGGACGTCTTTTTTGGGAGTTAGTTCTAAAAGGTCTTGTAGGTCTTCATAGAACCATTCAACTTCAGCTTCTTCAGCGTTACTGGTTGGGGCATAGGCTTGGATTACCATGATATTAAATGGTTTGCCTTGGAAGCGAACAGAGATCATTCTGTCATTTTTGAGATTGCATCCAAGTCCTGCATTTGGGACTCTTTTGTTGACCATGATGGCCACTCCATTTCTTCTAAGGGATTCCTGCCCACAGTAGTAGACAGAATGGTCATCTGAGTTAAATTCACCCATTCCCGTCCATTTTAGTTCGCTGATTCCTAGAATGTCAACATTCACTTTTGCCATCTCCTGTTTGACCACTTCCAATTTGCCTTGATTCATGGACCTAACATTCCATGGACCTAACAAAACATGCAGTATTGTTCTTTACGGCATCGGACCTTGCTTCTATCACCAGTCACATCCACAACTGGGTCTTGTTTTGCTTTGGCTCCATCCCTTCATTCTTTCTGGAGTTATTTCTCCACTGATCTCCAGTAACAGATTGGGCACCTATTGACCTGGGGAGTTCCTCTTCCAGTATCCTATCATTTTGCCTTTTCATACTGTTCGTGGGGTTCTCAAGGCGAGAATACTGAAGTGGCTTGCCATTTCCTTCTCCAGTGGACCACATACTGTCAGACGTCTCCACCATGACCCATCCGTCTTGGGTGGCCCCACACGGCATGGCTCAGTTTCATTGAGTTAAACAATGGTCCTGTGATCAGATTGGCTAGCTTTCTGTGATTATGGTTTCAGTGTGCCTGCAGGTTAGTCGGTGGCCGAACTGGGATCTGAATCCACATCTGAATGACTCCAGAGCCTGTGCTCTTTGTGTTAGATCATATAGTAATGGGGGGTGGGGGATTATAATTCTTTTATTCAAGTTGATACTTGTTATGCTTCAAGCTCTTATTTTCTTCTCCAGCATGTCCCGAAACCAAACTTAGCAAAGCTACTGAAGGCTTTTCAGCAATCCAAGAGAAACGGTAAGTTATTTGAAGACTGTCCTCCTGGTGTTATTCACTGATTTGCAATTACACAGGTTCTCATGTACTCTCCCCTGTTTTTACTGTATTAGAAGCAGAATGTGGTATTGTGAGACGGAACAGTCCCACCTCCTCTGAGAACAATAATTCTGATAGTGAAATTTAAGACGTGCTTGAAACCTTTCCCAAACCATCACCTGGAGTCCAGGGCTTCCCTCATCCTGCCTTTCCAAGGCCTGATCCTCTTCCAAAACCACTCAAGACTCTAGCAGGCCTTGGTCTTGCACAGGTAAGTTGTGTTGCTTTTAACTCTCGTTTTCCCCTGTACTTTCCCACACACCATTCCCTTGATCCTTATGATGAGCAAAAGGATTCCACCGTGGAAAGGGAAGGCTTCAAAGTCACGATACAAAATGATGTGATAATAAGAGCAATATATCTGCTTGATTCAGATTTATAAATGTTGGCATACTAAGTCTGCCATTTAGAAAGAAAAGAATTACAAAGCAATTAGGAAAAACAGCTAGATGAATCTGAAGATGGGGAGGGCGATGAAGGGGAAGAATTCATTTAAGAAGGATAAAATGAATATGAGATGGAATGAAGGTCAAGATGAAACAGATTATTTTACAAACACAACAGAAATGGTGAGGGTAAGTCAGATGAGGTACTCTATATTATAAATATGAGATGAATTATTTCAAATTCAACTTAGGAGAGAGTGAGGTCGTGAAAACTCAATACTTCGACTCTTCTGAATGACATATAGCTGAGTTATATGAAGAACTGAAAGAAAATTTGATCCTTAGGTTTTTTGGTTGTTGTTTTCGAGGTTGGTGGTGGTTTTTGTTTTTTTTTTCTTTAATTGAAGTGTAGTCATTTACAATACTGTGTTAGTTTCAGGTGTATTATGAATGAAGAGTTTGTGGCCCTTCCGTTTCTTGTGGTTACTAACTTACTGTTTGATACATACTTAATGTACTTAACTAATTTATCTTACTGTTTGGTATAGTCTTGGTGGAGGTTTTGGATCTTTTTGAAAAATAAAGAGGAAATAAGTAAGCATTTTATCTTCTCTTTTACTAAACTTCTAATTTATAATTATATAAGTGAGATTCTTAAACTCTCTTCATGACATAAGAAAATTTTAAACTGCAACAGTCTTAACGAAAAAAGTGTAGACTTCCCCCCTCCCACTCCATCTCCGGAGAGATTCTGATTTATCTTTTCCTAATATCTGCAAGTAATGGGCAATTACACATATTAAATGAATGAAATCACAGTTCATGATTTTTTTCTTATGTAGACTACATGTTATAAAATCATAAGGAAAGAAGAATTACCAACAGTTTGTAAAATTGTCTCAGAAAAGATAATTTTTTTACTTTGTAAAATATCTCTAGTAACATGTATATTCCATTTTAAGAATTTTATTAAACAATAAAATTTTAAGATGTTTTTTCTAAGAAGTTATTTTTAAGCTAACTTTTATTTTTAAGAAGTTTATGTTTTAGAAACTTTATTAGCTTCAGTATTTATAGGCGTTAAATTAGCATGTCAGTCCTTTGTTACACATGTTAAACAAAAATGCGAATTCTTCCATATCTAAACCTCAGTCATTGTGGTTACTTGATTTTTTCAGCTCATTTGTTCTTTCCTGATGTGAATATTGAATCCTGCTTGATAATCATAGATGTATTTGAAAACTTTGAAATCTCCAACTTGGATAATCATAGCTTTAGTACTTTTTTATATCTAGGTTGTTCCTTCAATCTTTATCTGCCATCTCAGAAGGCATAGATGGAAAATTCGAGCCGTTAGTGTGCTGTTTACAGGGAAAAAAGAAGAAAACGACGAAATTTTCAAATGTGGTTTTTAGAAAATGTGTTTATTCTTTAATTGAAGGATAATCACTTTCCAGAATTTTGTTGTTTTCTGTCAAACATCACCAAGAATCAGCCATGGGTACACCCATGTCCCCTCCGTCCCAAACCCCCTCCCCTCTCCCTCCCCATCCCACCCTTCTACATTGTCTCAGAGTCCCTCTCTGAGCTCCCCTGGTCATACAGCAAATTCCCACTGGCTCTCTATTTTACACATGAAATTGTAAGTTTCCATGTTACTCTTTCCATCCATCTCACCCTGTCCCTCCTCCCCTCCTCCATGTCCGTAAGTCTGTTCTCTATGTCTGTTTCTCCATTGCTGCCCTGCAAATAAATTGATCAGTACCTTTGTAGATTCAGAATCTTTGTAGATTCCATATGTGTGCGAATAGTACATGACATTTATATTTCTCTTTCTGACTTGCTTCACTCCAGAGCATAGGCTGTCAGCCTTGTTAGAGCTGACTCAGATGTGTTCCTCTTTATGGCTGAGTAATATTCCATTGCATATATTGTTCTAGTTCTGTGAAAAATGCCATTGGTACTTTGACAGTGATCACACTGAATCTGTAGATTGCATTTGGTAGTATAGTCATTTTCACACTATTCATTCTTCCTACCCAGGAATATGGAATATCTCTCCACCTGTTTATGTCGTCTTTCTTTTCTTTCCTCCGCGTCTTAGAATTTTCCATGTACAGGTCTTTTGTCTCCTTAGGTAGGTTTCTTGCTAGATATTTAATTCTTTTCGTTGCAGTGGCGAATGGGATTGGCTCCTTAATTTCACTTTCTGATTTTTCATTGTTAGTGTATAGGAATTCAAGTGAGTTCTGTGTATTGACCTTGTATCATACAACTTTGCTAAATTCACTGTTTAGCTCTAGTAATATTTTTTTTTACTAGAAAATAGTTTATTTTGGGTTTTCTATGTGTAGTATCATGTCATTTGCAAAAGTGAGAGTTTTGCTTCTTTTCAGATCTGGATTCCTTTTATTTCTTTCTCTTCTGATTGCCATAGCTAGGACTTCCAAACCCATGCTGAATAATCGTAGTGAGAATGGACAATGTTGTCTTGTTCCTGATCTTAGAGGGAATGCTTTTCATTTTTCCTCATCAAGAATAATGTTTTCTGTGGGTTTATCCTATATGGCCTTTACTATGTTGACATAGGTTCCTCCTGTGTCCATATTTTGAAGCGTTTTTGTCATAAACAGGTGCTGAACTGTGTCAAAGGCTTTTTCTGCCTCTATTGAGATGATCACATGGTTCTTATTTTTTAGTTTGTTAAGATGGTGCATCACATTGAAATTGGTTTGTGCATATTGAAGAATCCTTGCATCCCTGGCATAAACCCGAATTGATCATGGTGTATGAGCTATTGAATGTGTTGTTGAATTGTGTTTGCTAGTATTTTGTTGAGGATTTTTGCATCTGTGTTTGTCAGTGATATTGGCCTGTAATTTTCTTTTTTGTGTTGTCTCTGCCTGGTTTTGGTATCAAGGTGATTCTGGCCTCATAGAATGAGTTTGGAAGTGTTCCTTCCTCTGCAATTTTTTGGAAGAGTTTCAGAAAAGTAGGCATTAGCTCTTCTCTAAATGTTTGACAAAATTCCCCTGTGAAGCCATCTGGCCCTGGGCTTTTGTTTTTGGGAGATTTTGGATAACACTTTCTATTTCAGTGTTTGTAATTGGCTTGTTTGTCATTTTTCTTTCTCCCTGATTCAGTTTTAGGAGGTTGAACTTTTCTAAGAATCTGTCCATTTCCTCTCAGTTGTCCCTTTCATGAGCGTATTGTTGCTCATAACGTTCTCTTATGATCCTTTTCATTTCTGTGCTGTCTGTTGTAACCTCTCCTTTTCCATTTCTAGTCTTGTCAATTTGATTTTTCTCCCTTCTGTTCTTGATGAGTCTGGCTAGTGGTTTGTCCATTTTGCTTATCTTCTCAAAGAACCAGTATTTAGTCTGATTAATCTTTGCTATTGTTGCCTTCATTTTCTTTTTCATTTATTTCTGCTCTGATCTGTATGATTTCTTTCCTTCTGCTGACTTTAGGGGGTTTGGTTCTTTTTCCAGCTGCTTTAAATGTAGAGTGTTGCCTGTTCAGTGCTTTTCTTGTCCTTGAGGTAGGATTGTGCTGCTATCAACTTCTCTCTTGGAAGTGCTTTTACTGAATCCCGTAGGTTTTGGGTGGTCGTGTTTTTGTTGTCATCTGTTTCTAGGAAACTTTTGATTTCCCTGCTTATTTCTTCAATAACCTTTTCATTATGCAGTAATGAATTGTTTAATCTCCATGAATTTGTGTTTTTTGCCATTTTTCCCCTGTAGTTGATATCTAGTCTCATAGTGTTGTGGTCAGAGAAGATACGTGATACACATTTTCAATTTTTTAAAATTGCCTGTGCTCGCTTCGGCAGCACATATACTAAAATTGGAACGATACAGAGAAGATTAGCATGGCCCCTGCGCAAGGATGACACGCAAATTCGTGAAGCGTTCCATATTAAAAAAGAAAAAAAATAAATAAATAAAATTGCCTGAGGCTTGGTCTGTGGCCCAAGATGTGGTCTGTCCTGGAGAGTGTGCCATGTGCAGTTGAGAACAAAGTGTATTCTTCTGCATTTGGATGGATAGTCCTGAAGATATCAACTAGGTCCATTGGGTCTAATGTTTCATTGAAGTTTTGTGTTTCCTGATTGATTCTCTGTCTTGATGATGTGTCCATTGGTGTAAGTGGTGTGTTAAAGTCCCCCACTATGACTGTGTTGCTTTTGAATTCCCCTCTTATGCATGTTACTGCTTGCCTTGTGTATTGTGGTTTTTCTATGCTGGGGGCATAAATATTTCCAATTGTTATGTCTTCTTCTTGGATTGACCCTTTGATCGTTATCAGTGTCCTTCTTCGTCTCTTATGATATTCTTCATTTTAAAGTCTGTTTTGTGTGAAATAAGGATTGCCACACTGGCTTTCTTTTGGTTACCATTCAAATGGAATATCTTTTTCCACTCATTTACTTGCAGTCTGTATTTGTCTCTAGGTCTGAAGCGGGTCTCTTGTGGGCAGTATATATATGGCTCTTGTTTTTGTATTCATTCAGTTATTCTGTATCTTTTGGTTGGTGCATTGAATCCATTTACATTTAAAGTAATAATCGATATATATGTTCCTGTTGACATTTTCTTAATTGTTTCGGGTTTGTTTTTGTAGATCTTTCCTTTCTCTTGTGTTTACTGGCTGTAAGTCCCTTTAGTATTTGTTGTAAGGCTGGTTTGGTGGTGTTAAATCCTCTTAACTTTTGTTTCATCTGTAAACCTTTTGATTTCTCCATCAATTTTGAATGAGATCTTTTCAAGTAGGGTTTTCTGTTTCTCTCTTACGTCATAGTAGTACTTTAAAATGCCTCAGAATTCCATCCTCACATAAGCATTTCTCTTCTACAAATTAAAACTTGTCTTTTAAGATCAATTTTAAAACAGAGTCTTCTTGTAGCATCTTGAATGGGTGTTTTACAATTAAACCTTTTCATTAAACTTAAAAATGCTTATTATGGTAATATGACAGAAACGAGTATTTGCATATATTTTTAAAAGTATATTTTTATATCTTTGAAACATGTTGAAATATATAATTGACCATTTTAATCTCATAGTTTTCTTCCCCTGGTATTGTTTTATTTTCAAAAGTTCAGAATTCTGCCTAGGTTTGCATTAATTATACCAAGTTAGTATCTTTTACAAATAATTAAAGTATATGTTTTTCCTGAATAAGTTTATCTCTTTCTAATTCAAATGTTTGTACCCAAATCCTTTCTTCTGAGTCCCTTGCATGCGTCAAAATAATTTATTATACCCCAAACTGAAGGCATTATCCCTGACGCTTCCCTCATCCCTGACTCTTTATAAGCTATCCCTTCATCCGTCCTCCCCATCCTAGTAGACAGCATCACTGAATTTCAGCCACAGTAGGAAAGATCCTGGACTCCAAACTTCCTTGAAATTACCAGCTCCAGTCACTCAGGAAGTTCAGTATTTTCTGCCTGCTTATCAGTTTTCATATCTTATCACCATAACTCACTGTCTCACCTATAATCTTGAAATATTCTTTTCTCGTTTGGATACCCTGATGTCCTTTTTTATGTTGCTGCCAGAGTAATCTTTCTAAAATATACTTGTTAATCTTTTCATTCCTCCTGGCTGTGCAGTTTGTTTTAGAATGACTGTTACCATTTCCGTTTGGCTGTTTTTAAAGCCAAATTAGCTTTTTAATTGCAGTTTCATGGACACTTTGGGTGATGCACAGTGTCTAGTGTGCTTACTGTCCAGTCTGGAGATTTGCTTATAGGTTTTTGGTTTTTGTTTTTCTCTTTAATGCCCTCCTGTACGATACTGTCATATTTGGTACTTCCTTCAATGTAAGTCTGAATTTGGCTATAAGGAGTTCATGGTCTGTGCCACAGTCAGCTCCCGGTCTTGTTTTTGCTGACTGTATAGAACTTCTCCATCTTTGGCTGCAAAGAATATAGTCAACCTGATTTCGGAATTGACCATCTGGTGATGTCCGTGTGTAGAGTCTTCTCTTGTGTTGTTGGAAGAGGGTGTTTGCTATGACCAGTGTGATCTCTTGGCAGAACTCTATTAGCCTTTGCCCTGCTTCATTCTCTACTCCAAGGCCAAATATCCAAACAGGGAAAGGAGTACATCAAGGCTATGTATTGTCACCCTGCTTATTTCACTTATGTGCAGAGTACATCATGAGAAACGCTGGGCTGGATGAAGCACAAGCTGGAATCAAGATTGCTGGGAGAAATATCAATAACCTCAGATATGCAAATGACACCACGCTTATGGCAGAAATTGAAGAACTAAAGAGCCTCTTGATGAAAGTGAAAGAGGAGAGTGAAAAGGTTGGCTTAAGACTCAACATTCAGAAAACTAAGATCATGGCATCCGGTCCCATCCCTTCATGGGAAATAGATGGGGAAACAGTGGAAACAATGACAGACTGTATTTTCTTGGGCTCCAGAATCACTGCAGATGGTGACTGCAGCCATGGAATTAAAAGACACTTGCTCTTTGGAAGAAAAGTTATGACCAATCTAGGCAGCATATTAAAAAGCAGAGACATTACTTTGCCAACAAAAGTCCATCGAGTCAAAGCTATGATTTTTCCGGTAGTCAAGTATGGATGTGAAAGTTGGACTATAAAGACAGCCGAGTGCCAAAGAATTGACGCTTTTGAACTGTGTTGTCGGAGAAGACTCTTGCGAGTCCCTTGGACTGCAAGGAGATCCAACCAGTCCATCCTAAAGGAAATCAGTCCTGAATATTCATTGGAAGGACTGATGCTGAAGCTGAAATTTTGGCCACCTGATGCAAAGAACTGACTCATTAGAAAAGAGCCTGATGCTGGGAAAGATTGAAAGCAGGAGGAGAAGGGGACGACAGAGGATGAGATGTTCGGATGGCATCACTGACTCAATGGACATTAGTCTGAGTAAACTTTGGGAGTTGGCAATGAGCAGGGAGGCCTGGCGTACTGCCGTCCATGGGGTCACAAAGAGTCGGACATGACTGAGCGACTGAACCGAATTGAACTTGCTACTTCCTCGTGCAGGGCAGTCTTTTCCCTTTCATTTGAATAAAAGCATGGCACCAAATAAAATATTTTTGTGATGATGTAATGCCTTTACTTGTTTAGTAGATCCCCGTCACTTGAAGGAAGAAGATGACACTTGCTTTTTCCTGTGTGAACCTGGTCCTCCAGTTTTGTCTCGATACAGTTCCCAGTAACTGTGATCTCGTTTCCCACATGACTTGTTGACGTTGGTGCACACCGCATCTGTGGGTTCCGGCCGCCCACCTAGAACCCCCCTCCCGTCTGCCTACAATGTATTAGAGAAAGGTTCGATCCCTGGGTCGGGAAGATCCCCTGGAGAAGGAAATGGCAATCCACTCCAGTACTCTTGCCTGGAAAAATCCCATGGCTGGAGGAGCGAGGCGGGCTACAGTCCATGGGGTTACAAAGAGTCGGACATGACTGAGCGACTAAACTTAAGTAGCAGGGCAGAGTACCTTTATGGCAGCCATACCTGAGGTAACATAAAGTAACGATGCCCTGTTTGAAGGTGGCAGCTATGGAAGGAGATAGGAAGGGCTTGATGTCTTCATTGCTGACAGCCACTGCCTGGTGATCCAGCAGTGTATGAAGTCAGCATCCAGGTTCTGTCAATTGGCAGCTGTGAGATCTTGGCAAAACCTGTCTTAACTGGGTTAAATGTAGGCAGTTTTTAAAAGTAGGGTGTTTTCTTAGGAAGACATTAGGAAACCTTCATGGAACTCAATATTCATTTTAGCAGAGTATCTCTGAGAGTGTTCCACAGACGTTTCTGGATCATTTACCTGGAGATCAAAGAGGAAAAAATACATCAAATGGACAAGCAGAAGGTAAGAACTGTATTTTATAGAAAGGTTATTTGACAGAACATTGATTTATAATGGGAATATTCTGACAGGCAAAAAAAAAAAAAACACCTGTCAGATGCGTAGGGAGGAAAAAGATGAGGAGAGGAGGGAAATTGTGTATCTTATCAGGTGTCAGGCACAGATGAAATTGAGAATCCAGTTTAAGGAGCTAAATTATTAGTTCCTGGACTTCTTGGAGGTCCAAATGTTAAGACTGTCCAGTGCAAGGGTGGAGGCTCGATCCCTGGTCAGGGAACTAAGACTCCACATGGCACATGGACAAAAGAAAAAATTATTGGTTCTGTTTCAAGATACTCAACAACCGAAGGAAGGTTGAGAAATAAGAGGAAAGAGGGAATGGAGGATGACAGAGGCAGAGGGCAGAGGGAGGAAATGAAGGAAAAAGAAGCAAGGGCCTATGGGGGAGGGGGCCATAAGTAAGATAGGTCTTTAGGAAAAGGGAGTATTTGACGTGGACGGTGAATGTGAAGTGAGCTTCCAGCACCTAAACTTATCAGAGAAGAGCAGCAAAATTTTCCCCCCTTTCTGTTTTCCTCATTGTTATGGAGGATTCAGGATTGAGGTCCCTAGGCATGCAGAGCTGTGCATTATCCTTTGTGGAGGAACATGGGCATAGGTGCTCAGCTGTAAATGTTTGCAAATTGATGTCATGCAAAATGTCGCTGCTTTATAGGATGGTGTCCCATAGGCCAAAAGAAGAGACCTGGAAAGAAGGAGAGAGCGGGGGACATGATAGGGAGATCAAGGCACCTACAGCCTGATCGAGAGTCCACTGCAAAGTTTCCAACTTGTAATACAGTTTCAGTCTGGGGGGATGTGTTAGAGTGAGGAAGTTGAGGCTAAGATTTCAGGAGAACAAATTAAGTTGAAGTCATGTAGAAGCAGACTCTGTATAGACCAGAGTTTCTCAAATTTTAATTAGGCGCCTGGGACCCTGTGTGAAGTGGACATGCTGAGCACGAGGTCTGAGATTCTGCGTTTCTAACAAGCGAGGGTGTAGCCTTGCATTTAGAGAAATCTGGAAGAAGAGAACTGGCTAGTGCAGGACATCACAGGATCAAGGAAAAGCATTATTTTGTTTTTCTTTCTGAGCATGTCTATAGCCAGAGGGAAGCAAAGAGTCGAAGTACAATTATAGGTGTGAGATACCATTGCCAAGCAAAGAAGGAAAAAGAAGTGGTGGGATGATCCATAGAAAGAATGTAAAGGGGGAAAAATTAAGACCACGGATGCAGAGATTACCCTTTATAGAGGAAAGACTCTAGTGAAAGGACAAAGGGAGGAAAGGAAGGCTTTAGGGAGGTGAGTTTGGAGTTGATGAGGACACTTGAGAGAACGCCTTCTAGATGACTTGAGTGTATTTACCCTGAAAAGAGATAAGATCATTATTGCTCCAGCGAATCCTGGAGGTGGGAGCGGGTGCTAGAAGTAGGGTCAACCCCAGCTACTCCAAGTAACTATAGACATCAAAGATGTATGTTGTACTGGTATTTGTTATTCAAATTCGATTAATTTGAATATGGAGGGATTGACTTGTTTTTTTATAAGATAACTGCTTTTTTTGACAGTTGTTTCACAGAAATCCTTTTAAGCATTAGCATGATGTACCCAACCAAACTAAGTTTTGAAACAAAACAGATTGATAGGGTTCATTCCCTAAATGCTAGAATTGCTATTTTCAAGAAATACTACACTGATTTTAAAACATGCAAGATTTTTAACGTCTAATAATTGTGTGGCAATTAAATTTATTATTTTCTTTTTGATCATTGTATTTCAATGTTGAAAATCTTTCGGGCATTATTTCGTAGGTGTGTCTTTCATGCCTTCTTGCGTGAGTGGATTGAGAAACTTTAAGATGGCTGAACTAGGGGAGCCCAGACATGCAGGCATAGCAGTAGCCCACGTGGGTATGGAAAAAAATGAATACTTTTGTGAAACGTTTTTCTACAAGTGTATATTGGAGCTAATCAGGTCATTGCTTTCTCTGATGAGAAATGAATTACATTTTCGGCTGAACTGCCATCCCAACTGTGCACTTCTTAAATGACTGGACAGATTGAAGAACATGTTAAATGCTTGTGTAACGGTGTAACTGTTACTGTTGTATTGGATTCAAGATACACTGTTGCATTTTACCATCAGCTTTCACATGTATCTTCTTGGGGTCATGATTTGCTCCTCTGATTAAGATTAATTTTCTCCTCATCAGTCAGCATGTTCACATTGGTCTGTGTGCTCTTTAATATTTTCTAAAGTCATTGAAAACATGATGTTACTTTTGAAATCTTACTGCATGTTTTGTTAAACCTGTATTCCTATGTTTTTCTTCACTATCTATAATGGATTCATATGTCTGTCTTGCCAGTGTCCTAACATCTCCCTAAAAACAAGACACTGAAACCAAATGTATTCAGTGTCAAGGCGCACGAGGATTCTGCTCGGTACTAACTCTGCATGAATGTACGGCTGGCTTTCATATTTACATGTGATTAACTCTATGTCCCTTTTGCCTTTTAGAGTCTCCTGAGAAATATCCTAATGTGAAGGTAAAAATGTTTATGCTTTTATCTTGATTTATGAACTGTGGATTGTATCATATGCACATTATTTATTAATCAACTTGTTTCCAAACCCATTCAGCCCGCAGTCGGAGTGAAAGATTCTGTTCCTAATAAAACAGTAGGAACGAAAGATCCACAAACATCTAATTCAGGTAAATTTTGCGATACACACTTAACTCTGGCTCCTGCATTGCAGGCAGACGCTTCACCATTGAGCCATCAGGGAAGTCCCGTCTGGAAAGAGGAACACTGAAATATTTCAAATGCTAGCTCTTCATACTCTTAACTTCTTTTTGCAAATTTAATTGAAGAATTGGACATACATAAGGCAAACATAATTGTTGGTTTCCACGTTTTCAAAAAAAAAAGATATTTACAAGCATATGAACAAGAAATGTTTAAAATGTAAGCTTGAACTCAAGATGTTTCTGTATATGTTTCGATACCCCTTAAGTTCTCAGTTTGGAATCTCTATACTCTCCGGAATTCTCAGAGATTAATTATTAGACCCTAAGATTTTTCCAGTGTCCAAAAATTCTTATTTGAACTCTGATCTTTACCTAGAGTAAAGCTTCACTTGCTAACATGTCAGTTGTATTTCAACTTACAATTATTTCAGCTTAGTTTTGTTACACAGATGAATGTAGGCCAATCAGATGTTTTGATTAGCAGACTGTGTGTGTGTATGTTTGTGGTGTCTTTGATTATGAGAAGTAGGGGAAATAATCATACCTTAAATTCGATAGACATAATCTTTCAAAACAGTGATTCTGAAAGTTTTTGGCTATAGGATCCTTTTATACTTCTAAAAATTATTGAGAATTCCGAGGAACTTTGTTTAAGTCTATTGTTGTTCACTGTATTGGAAAATAAAAACGGAAAAACTTAAAATACAAGCACACACCATCATAGTTGCTAATTCCATTAGTCCTTAGTGTTATGATATCACACATCGTGTCTCTGAAGAACGCCACTGTGCCCTCAGAACAGCATGAGAATGGAAGTAACGTTTAGTGTTGTTGTGAAAAGAGTTCTGACTTCTTGGACCCCCTGACCCGATGGGTCTCTGGACTTCAGCAATTCTGAGCAGACACTTGAGAACCACAGTTTTAAACCATTGAAGTGATTCGATGTAAAATGATAAAGGGGCCCTTGTGTTGACACAGGGTTTTACGTTTCACTTTTACATTTCTTGCTTGTTTCTTTGACTTCCCTTAAGAAATGTAGGTCTAACAGTTTTAGCTTTTTGTGGTGTATTCATTCCTGTCTCATGGCCCTCTGTGCTCCTTGGGTCCAGTGTGGTCCTAGACTTAGCTATTTTCACATGGAAACAATTAGTCACACACAAGGCTATCATTTCTTATGTGAGTTTATGATGTTTCTGTTTAGTCGCTAAGTGGTGTTCAACCACTGCGACCTCATGGACTGTAGCCCTCCAGGATCCTCTGTCCAAGAGATTTTCCAGGCAAGAGCCAAGAATACTGGAGTGGGTTGCCATTTCCTTCTCCAGGGTATAATGTTTCTCCAAGGCTTTAAAAATGAGTTCTGAAGACATATGTACATTGAGGAAAGACCATCTCATTGAAATTAAAGTAGTTGTTGATGGTGTGGTGTTCAGTCGCTAAGTCGTGCCTGATTCTTTGTGACCCCATGGACTGCAGCCAGGCCTCTCTGTTCCTCACCATCTCCCGGAGTTCGCCCAAGTTCATGTCCATTGAATCAGCGATGCTGTCCAACCATCTCATCCTCTGCCGCCCCCTTCTCTTCTTGCCCTCCCCTTCTCATCCTGCCCTCAGTCTTTCCCAGCATCAGGTGCTTTTCCAGTGAGCCAGCTGTTCGCATCAGGTGCGCAAAGTATTGAAACTTCAGCTTCAGCATCAGTCCTTCCAATGAATATTCAGGGTTGATCTCCCTTAGGATTGACTGGTTTGATCTCTTTGCTGTCCAGGGGACTCTCAAGAGTCTCTCCAGCACCACAATTTGAAAGCATCAATTCTTCGGCACTCAGTCTTCTTTATGGTCCCACTCTCACATGTGACTACTGAAAAGAACAGACCTTTGACTGTATGGACCTTTGTCAGCAAAGTGATGTCTTTGCTTTATAATACGTTGTCTAGGTTTCTACCATTAATTAAAGTAGTACCATTCATTAAAAGTGTTTTTAAAACCATGGTCTCTAGAAGACACAAAATCATCATGCAAAATTAAACATAAAATAAATTAGAGATAAATTTTGTTAATAAAATATTTGTATGTTGAAGGAAAATAATAAAGTTCTTATGAAATACAGAGTATGTAATAAAGATTGAGTGAATCAAAGTAATACTAGAAAAGTAAAAAGTAGAAGAAATGAGACACACTAGGTAACATCTCTTCATGAATGACAGTGACAGGTAAGAGAGAGGAACCTCTGAAGGAATAGTGAGTTTCAGGGGAAGGAGGAAGTGGGATTGATTCTCTGAAGAAAGACTTTGTACGAGGTAGTCAGAGTTGTTTCTTCCTCAGATCCTGATAAATGGAGACTTTGTTTTCACATTTTTCAGACTGGGATTCGACTAGTTTGAGCCTCAGTAGTGAGACTTGTCAAAGAGCCGGGCATTTGAAAGCTGATGATCGGCGTCCGTTGGTGTCCCAGTCAGTGACCAAAAATCAGTCAGCACCCACAGAACTCGGACAGAAGACCGCAACAGATAAAGAAAAGATGAAAAATGCAGCGATGTTTCTGGTAGGGAATTCCATGCCCCATCACCCAGGCCAGTCTCCGCTGCCAGAAAACAGAGAAAGCAAACAAGGTAATGCAGAAGCCCAGGGCACTCAGCCGTGCGCCACCTGGGCACGGCCTTACCATCATTCTGACGGATCCGGATTCGAGTTTGTGGCAAAACCTACCTTGTGCTGACTCCTTTTATGCAACCTACAGCCAAACACTACCTCTTAGCAAGGTGTCTGCGTTCTCCCTCTGACCATAGGATTATAATAAATAACAAAGAGAGTTTGGAGAAGCAAGTTCATTTAGGCTAGTATTTAGCATACATCTGAGAGTGGATAGCAGGATTATATTTAGAACTCTGGGACTCTTTGTGAGACCTAGGTAGACAATTAATTATTGAAAAACATAAAGACTATTCATACTAAGGTGATTTTTAACAGCTTGCCCTCTGCAGTCTAGAAGCCAAGAGGATAGACATGTCAAGAAATAATTTACAGTTTAGATGTATGTCTATCACTAGAGAGGTCTATAAAGATGCACTAGAAAAAAGTACTAAGGTAGCTACAAGGAAAGAGATAGCTGTTTATCTGGGGAAAGATAGCTGTAATCAAGGGCAACTTCACAAAGCAGGTTGAGTCTGAAAAGATGAAAAGTAATTTGTCAGAAGAGCACAGGGAAGCATTTCAGATGAAGGAATTGATGAAAGCATAAAAAGTAAGAGGAATTTGTAAACTAAGAAGAATAATGCAGTTGAAGCTTGGCATGTTGTTAAAAGGTACTGTGATGAAGTAGAGAAGAGAATATACTGTGACTTTATATGTCTGTCCTGTATTTTGAAACCTTGTTTGGTTTCTGAGTGTTTTTTTCGCTGATGCTTGGATGAATTCATGAATGAAGCTTTGAGGTGTTTGTGTGCCTGTATCCTGGTGACATCTGGTGTTTCCCAAATGGTTTGTTGAAGTTTTTGATCATTGGAAGTATTTCTTAAACAAGTAAATATTCATCTGAAGATAAATTTCGACTTAAGCTGTCATTTGGTACAATGTTTTAAATCTGTGTTTTAAATAAAGATTATGTCTTTTATCTAAATATTCTAAGGAATTTTAACTAAACATGCAGATTTGTCAGGAGAACTAGATGTGGAAGTGATGTTAGAGGAAGAACAAGAAAAACTTCATGGAAATGAAAATAACGATTCACAGGCAAGTAAAACTATAAATTTAAATTTCTGGTTTAATTCCATTTTCTGTGCTTTACCAATACAATACAGTGTATAACAGAGTCCATAACAAATAAAATTGCCTTTCAAAATTACCCTTTTAGAATTGATAGATAATAATTTAATAGTTTTTATAGCACTTTAATTATACAACTTAAAATACTGTTAGAATCTATTATAATTTATAGCTCGTCTTTGGAATTGAGGGAAAAAAATTTCCTGACTTGTTTACTTTTGCCATTTTTATAACTTCATTACATGATTAAGAAGGTGATATCAAAGACTGAATCGTAAGATTAAGCAGTTGAAATTCTGAACAATATGACGGCCCCTGACCTAGATATATGTAAAGAGAAATCATTCCCAGTGGCTCAAGGCTTTCCATTGAAAGCGCCAGTCACTGACATCAAGATAAAAGATTCATTCTGCCTGTGATCTCGGCATAATCGACTTAGGGATGAACATTCAGGGAGAGATTGGGGTCATAGAATCAACCCAGTTGCCTATTAAGAGAATCGAACCTTCTAGATTGGACCTTTGTTTTTAGGGTGCAAATAATAACGTTCGAATTTATTTCTCTTCAGGGTGGGAAATCAGTAGATATTACTAAAAATGCTTTATCTACTTTCTTTGGTGGATATTAGAACATAATATAACTGAATGTTGGGGCTTCCTGGGTAGCTCATCTGGTAAAGAATCTGCCTGCAATGCAGGAGACCCCGTTTCAATTCCTGGGTCGAGAAATTTCCCTGGAGAAGGGATAGGGTACCCACTCCAGTGTTGTCGGGCTTCCCTGGCGGCTCAGACAGAAAGAATCCGCCTGCAATGTGGGAGACCTGGGTTCGACCCCTGGGTTGGGAAGGCATGGGTTGAGGAGGGTGTGGCAACCCACTGAAGTCTTCTTGCTTGGAGAATCCCCATGGCCAGAGGAGCCTGGTGGACTACAGTCCTTGGGGTCGCAGAGAGTCAGACACGACCTAGCACACACATAGCTGAATGTAAGCAGGCAATATGTATTGATGTATAGCACTATCATAATATATAATTTACATGAAAATTTAGGAATTGGTTCCTCTTTCTGATTAGTGTTAATTGAGTTTGGCTCCTGGTCATATAAAGTTTGTCTGTTCTCCAGATATTAGTCCTTAAAAAAGAAAACCAAAACCTTAGCAGACATGCCGTAGGGACTCCCCATATACGGTATTGTGAGGTGAACTATTTTTAAGGGAAGAAGCATTTATAACATTAAAAATCATCTAATTGATTTTTGGTAGATTTAACATGTATGAATTGTTTAATTCAGTCAAGCAGTGACAAAATTGGGTTTGTGAGTTAATGTTTTTCTCCTATTTTCCGGTAAGGCAAGTTATTTTTCACTTCTTAGTTGTGACCTGGTGATTTGTCAGTGGTTACATATAAATTAAGACATTTAACAGTGAAATTTTAATGATTTTCTGACTTTTACTTATCCATACTGGATTAGTTAAGGATTATATTATTTTGCACACATGTACCCTGACAGAAAAGACACCTGAAAATCAAATCAACCCAATTAATCTTCCACTTTTGCAGCTGCAAAAATTGCCTCAAGAACCAGAAATAAATAAGGAATGTGGTAGACAGGACGGATCTGTATGTTCAAGGCCTCCTTGTGTGGAGAAGTATGAAAAAATGTGGATCAAAGATGGCAAATTAGAATGGAAAGAGAAGTTAGAACCATCACAAATGACTTAAAGCAGAAGTTAGGTGAGATTTGTGAGAAATACAAAATTATCATCTGTCCTAAGGAGGAGCCACTATATGATCACCTTAAAGAAGGAGCAAACAGAAAGGAAATACCTCCTAACACGACAAATAATATAGCTGATTGTGGGGAGAAAGATGCATTTGGAGTATCTGTCTCTCTAGTATTCCAAGTATGTCCTGAACAAAAAGAACCCAGTCTCGAAAATGGTTTTTCGTCGCATGAACTATGGGTCCCCGGGATACACTTGTCAGTCATCTTCAAAGCTTTGTTTCAGTGAAAATAAAATAGACCTTGAAAGTGATAAACTAGATATTGAACATGTGTTTATCAAAAATGAGGAGAGTTTTTATAATGATGCAGAAAACAAAAAAGTAGGGGAGCAGGTAGTTACATTTGAAGTGAAAGAAGCCCAAGAATTTGATATGCAAATATCAGACAATATGAGGCAAAATCCCACAAATCGGAAATTAGACATTGGACAGACACGTCAGTCTAGTCTGTGGCTTGTCTGCTCCGGTAAGATGAAACACATAATTCAAATAAAAAGTCACGGTACTCCTGCTGTCATGAAAAATACTGATGAGAAAAGCAAACCAATACAGGACGGGTTCCAGAAGCTACTGCATGCAGGTAATTGCAGTGCTAGAGACGATGAAAGCGTGGAACCCGAATTTGAAAATGGGAATTCTCCTCCACCGAATAGTCACAGAGCATCCAAAGTGTATCTAAGTGAAGAATGGACAGAAGGATATGCAGAGGTTTAAGAATGAAATAGACATGTTACAAGTCGTGTTGTCAGCTTTGGGAAAAGAGAAAATTCAGCTTCCGAAAGAGGTAGAGGTTCATTTGCTCTTGCTTTGGTTTTTCCCTTTCTGGATGATCTGGTCCATTTTGATTTTCTACTTATGAATAAAGTGGGGTCATCTAAATAGGTACTTGTGTAGAAATAGATTATTTCTGCCTTCCACATAATAGGAATTCAGGAAACTTTTCGTAGCTTTTGTCCTTCAATCAATCAAATTCTGTCTCTGTCAGTCTTGCATATGGACTGGGAAGCTCATTTAGCTCCTTCGCATGTGACCTTCTGAGCCAGAATAAGCACCAAGGAAAGTGTTTAAGGAGTATGATCAACGAGGGTTTTGCAGTTGTTGTTTTTTTTGACTCTGTTGGATTAAATAGAAGTTGTATTTCCACAGAATGGGAAGAAAGCAGAAACTGAGAGAAGGGACATGAACACGTGTTCCCTCTAATCTCTTCATTGTAGTTGAATCTGTGTGATCTTCTCTGCTTTCTGCAGTCCCTGGGCACTTAGATTTCCAACATGGCCACTTCAGGATGTTTTTAAGAACAAATACATGCACTCCCACATACGCTTTAATCACCACTCGCAGATGTCTCTTTTGAGAGAGACCGCTTCACTCTGTTGTTTACTAAAATGTAGTAAGTTTTGACATGTGTGATTTTGTCACATAGGTAGTGTGTGTGTGTGTGAGGGTTGGTCAGTCGTGTCTGACTCCTTGTGACCCCATGGACTGTAGCTGGCCAGGCTGCCCTGTCCACGGATTTCTCCAGGCCGCAATATCATTGGAGTGGATAGCTGTTCCCTTCTCCACGGGATCTTCCCGACCCAGGGATCGAAGCCACGTCTCCTGCATTGAAAGCAGATTCTTTAACATCTGAGCCACCAGGGAAGCCCATAGATAGTATAAAACTCTCAGCAAAAAAACAGAGAAAATAATCCAAGTGTTTATCTCCAAAGGAAAAACTGAGGTTTGAGATGCTGTGAGATTTTTCTTTCTTCAGTAGTAGGTGTTTAAACGTGCTTGCTCTTCTGTGTAAGACAAAAAAAGAGGAAAATGTAGCCATTCTCCTTTAAAGAAAAAGGAGAATGAACCCTACCCCCAATTAACGAATTAAATTACTTTGCCAAAGTCACGCTTTTAACTTACCTGATTCATTTGAGGAATTCATTTGGTAATTTTATCAGATTCAAGATGACAGAATTGTATCATCTCTTTTGGTGCCATAAAATGTTAGGGAATGCCACTTTAGGGGCTTTGAACAACTCATTTAACCTTTTTTGATTTTAAAACTGCTACTGGTAAATAGTGGGGCAAAGATAGTTCTTTCTATACCCTCTAGCTATAAAATTGGATGGTTATTGAATGTGGGATTGGGAAGCATTCCTTATATTCCAGAATTCCACACTAACACCTCCTCAGTTTCATTCTGCTCCTTGTGTTTTGGTAAACTTTGGTTCACATATTTCAGTGAACACCATCAGGTTTTTGCTGTCTCCTGGATCCAAATGAAAAAAGAATGGGAAAAGGCAGTGGGGAAAGAATAGCTTTAGTGCAGAAAGAAGAAAGCGGCTTTTCTGTTTCTGAGGCACTAAGGTGTCGCATCCTCCACACCTGACTGTTCCGTGGAAAACCCAGGTGGTAAAGACTGAAGAGGACACATGTGGTGTGTCCTCCATCTCTGTTTCTCCATCTCTGCCAGTCAGATGGGGAAGACTGGATGGAATAATTGTATCTTATTTAGAAAGCCTTTCTTGAAATTTTGGGAATTTTGTTTCTTTCCCTCAAAGAGAAAGAAGCACATTTTACAAAACTTTCAGTGACTTGTGATAAAATTAATGTAAGCACAAAAGTATATTTATCACTTCAAATCCAGGCAAATGCTGAGTCAAATAATAAATTGGAAACAAGGATCTTTATAATAAATACATAGCAATTATTCTTAGTGTCAAACTTTCATTAAAGGTTGAAGAAGAAAAGAAGCACAAAAGTAGTGAAGTGGAAGTATCAGACAACGTATGCGATGCTGCTGATGAGAGTCGATTGAGTCAGCAGAGAAAGAGTGGAGGAAATAACAAGCAGGAGTTTCCTGCTATGCAGAATAAAGGTCCTGATGGGTAAGCCTATATCAATACTTAACAGTAGATCATTTGTTATTTTCCGGTAAAATGATTTCTAACTTGAGCTAATGTTTGTGATTTACGAATTTTATATTTTACTAGGGGTATAGTTATTTTGAATGCTCTTATCCTTTAGCCTTAATACTAGTTACTTTGTTAACATACCACCATGTTACATATTAGAGTATTCTGGATTTGACTGCATACTTGCCTTAACCAGTGTGCTGTATGTTTAAATTTATTTTATGTCACTATTGAACATCCTTTCATTTCAGTGTGAGGACTTCTTTCAGCATTTCTTATGAGGCGAGACTAGTGGTGATGAACTCCCTCAGGTTTGCTTTGTCTGGGAAAGTTTTTGTTTCTCCTTCATTTCTGAAAGACAACTTTTCTGGATCGAGTCCTCTTGGTTGGCAGTTTTCTCCTCCTAGCACTTTGAGTATGTCCATGGATGGAGGCCAAATTGCTGTTGGTGGCAGGAGAACTGATGAGGCACCTGCCTTTCATCCATGATGCTGACGTCACCCCATCATGTGGGTGGTTTACAAGTAAACTGCCCCACCCCCCGCCCCACTAAATTTGATTTCTTCTTTCATGGTGGATGTGCCACATGTCATTTTAAAAACCATCTAAATTAAGTGTTACTTTTTTCTTTGAGGTTCTTTTTTTTTTTCTTTCTGTAATTTATTTGGCTGCGCTGGTTCTTTGCAGCTGCAGTGCTTGGGCTTCTCATTGTGGTAGCTTCTCTTGATGCTGAGCGTGGGCTCTAGGGTGCTGGCTTCAGAGGTTGTGGAGCACAGGATTCATTGCTCTGCATGAGGCATGTGCTGTCTTCCCTGACCAGGGATCGAACCTGTGCCCCCTGCATGAGCAGGCAGATTCCTAAGCACTGGAGTACCAGGGAAATTCCTAGATTAAACATTACTGTTTTTAAAAGCAAAGAATTATATATAGTGTAAATCTAATCATGACTCCCATGTCTAAGTATCACAGTGCTTAGCCAGTGGACTTGAGGTTTTCAGTGTAGCCCTTGAGGTTCTTCCCAATGTCTCTCCAGGTGCATCCCTCTACTTTCTTTCATGTGTTTTGTACTTTTCCTTCCAGGTTCCTAGGAAACAACCCAGATGCCGTGTGCCTGATCTGTGTACTGACATTCTACTCTCCCAGTAGAACGATTTCTCGGTTTTCTCTTCCTTTTGACCTCCTCTCTTCACTTCTTCCATAAAGCTTCCTTATTTCACTTATCACTTTCATATGTCAACTCTTCCATATCATATTGTATCATAATTGTGTATCTGTGTTTGAAGGAAGAATTTGTTTTCTTGCATATGGTTGGTACTTCATAACTGTTTTGTGAATTAATCAATGACTTAAGATGGGTAAGAGTTGGAATTTTACAAGAATTGTTTTTTTATTCTTTATTAGTCGAATTATTTGAAAACATTGGCTTTTTTGTGGATTTTTTCAAGTAGTGAACCTGGCATGCCCAGGAAGGAAATAGAGAGAAAGAACAATGACAAATGGACACCAGAAGAATGTGTGATTGCACCAGTATTTGAAAAGACCAATTCACTGACTGATGGTCTGCTGCACGTGAACGATGACAGCATTTTAAGGAAGGTGGATCAAGATGACAGCAGGTAACATGGACAGATTCTTTATTTCTAGGGGAAGAAATATTAGCACTGAATACTTCTTCTGGAAATAGAGCAGCATAATATAGCATACCGGCCAAGAGAAGAGAATCCTCAACTCTACTGGGTGAACACGGCGGAAAGGTGAAGGAGAGGACCCGTGCCTTTGGCCGGAAGTTGTTTCAGTAGAGTCCACTTGGAAGCTGGACTGCAGTGAACACACATAAACAACTCCATAGGGAATATTTCCTGGGCCAGAAATGGAGACCTGGATGGTAACTGAAGAGGAATGTGGAGTTGAAAGGAGTTTCTTGTTTCACGTTGAGAGGGGAGCTTGTAGAGTGTGTATGCTTTTGGAAAAGAACCAGAGGAGGAAGTGTCTATTGAGTGTAGTCTTATTTGCATTTCCAATATTAGAAAGCTTATTGATTGTATGACATTATCTTTAAACTGTTATGATAAATTAATTGTACATTATTATTATTGTACATGATTATTATGTACAAATGTACTCCTGTTCATATATAGCTTTTGGTAAGGGCTCGTTCATTGGCTCTGAAGTGTAATATTCTTAGGTAAATGAATATATAGATGATTACTTAAGTTAATTCTATCATACATACATTTAAAAAAATGATATAATCATGAATTTACAAATGCTTAGGTTATACTGAATAGGATTTAATCATTCCTTGTTGATTCTAGTTGATAGTATCATCGTGGGTAGCTATGATTTTGTAAGGTACTCTGAAACATCACATCATATTAACTTCATAGTTGTTTATAGCTTCCAGGGAGAAGGGGAGGATTTTGTTTATTTTCAATAGAAACAATTCACAATCTTTTACAGTTTATTACTTTGGATGATAAGGATCTAAATGACAAAAACCATGCTTCCTGTACTAAAAGTGTCGTTGACACATATTATGTGCTCAGCAAGTGTATGTCAGATGCATAAAGAATCAGCAGAATGGTTGAATGAATGTGTATTGGTGAAGTTCTTTACAAAAAACAAATCTTTATTGAAAGTAGATTTCCAATATTGCCTACATCTAGCCTTTTTGTTTGTTAGAAATATGTTTTTAAGATTCAGAATTATCATTTGTAGTTATAGCTAGACATGAAATAATAATATAGATTCATTTGGTATCATGTTACTTAAAAAGACTTTTCAATATCACGTTCTCAGCATATTTTGGAACAGTAGAGTTCAGGCCAGATTCCCAGGGTTTGAATTCTGGGCTCTTGGTGAACTGCTGTGTGGTCCTGGGCACATTCCTCAGCCTTTCTTTGCTCCATCTCTTCCTGTCTAAAGGGTCTAATATATTACCTCTCTCCCAGAATGATCGTGAGGATTAAAATGCATAATATGCATAGCCGTTGCATAATAAGCCCTCAAAAACCTAATATCATGGTGATAAAAAATGGGTTTCTTTCTTATAAGGACTTAGGGAATACTTCCGAGATAGGTTTTATTGCCATAAAAGTTAGTTCTCATTAAAAATGACAACTGCAAAAAACCCTGGTAAACTGCTTCTATCACATAACGCAAGTAATGTTAGGTTTTTCCTTTTCCTTTAATCTAAATTTAATGTTTTATTAATATTACAGATATATTTTCTTTGTCCTTTAATGCTACTCTTTTTTATTGTTTCATCCTTTCTATAAATTACTTTTCTATAAATTACTTATGAATGCAAAGATGTTATATAAAAAAACATTTAGGTATTGTTTATATTTTTGAGTTATTAAATTTTAGCCTGAAAAGAATCATTTTTTTTTTTTTTTAGGCCTGCAAGGAAAACAGCATATGAAAAGAAGAAGGTAAAGTAAAAAAAAAAAAAAAATTAACTTAAAAATATATTATCCTCTAAAAAATAGTTTGTAAAAGGAATAGTGGCAACATAGAAAATCTTCCTTTGTTGAAGGGACATTTACTTTGAAAACATAATTTAGAAACTCTGTTGATAAAGTTATCCTGTTGATAAAAACCTGTTCTTTTAAGAAGCCTCTGCTTTTGCTTTGATTAAGATATTTATCACCTTTGTACACTTGGTATATTTTATACATATTTTAAGGACATTGTGAAACAGTATTATTTATGTGTAGGTCAAAGACCAAATTAATTACGTGAATGACCTTGATGACTTAACTCAGTCATCTGAAAGTGCTTCCGAGGATGGCGACATGCTTTACTCTAAAAATTCCCCCTTGCCATCTGGCAGGTGGCTGAGGGTCGTGGACCCCCTCCCTCTGTGCCCGTCAGCCCTCAGTCCACCTGCCCCATGAACAGCTCAGAGCTGGCTCCAGCTTTCCCAGCTGGGTTCTCCCTCACAGTAGAGTCCTCAAGGACAGCTGGGTTTAACTGGCGTCCTCTAGAGGTGCAGGAATGTTCCCCGTGGATTTTTCCAGCAGTTGGTAGATACCAGACACTCTTGAAGTTGATTGTCCTTCCTTCTGCAGAGTTCTCGAGTGGCATCTCAGAGCAGAGGAATTCAGTCCCCACCCAATGTCCCTCTCAAACACAGACCGGGTCCCATCCCCGAGGTCCTAGCAGCAGATCTCCCACAACGAAAAGCTCTTGGGAAGAGCTTGGGAAAGTGCTATTTGTAATTCAAATCCATTTGTCTACAGCAGTCAGGTAGGGACACACCATGGCCTCATCCAAGGAGAGGCGTTTAATATTTTCCATAGGAATTAATCTCAAAGTTCCGGCGACTGTCTCGAAGGAGCAGGCACCCTGACTGCGGTTTAGGCCAGGCAGACCGCGTGTGCTTCCCCGTCGACTGCGCTGCGCACATGTCCTTGTGCTCTGCGGGGAGCGTGTGCGTCCCTCCTCGGCCGCGTCACCTCCGGTGTCTCAGTCAGAGTCCGCCCCGGCTCCACTCTCGTTTCTGTAACCAGTGCCCTGTCAACGGCCTTTTCACATCGTTTACAGTTTTTCAGTTTGTAAAAACTGCGACATCAGTTGTAAAAATACTTTTGTACACTTTAAAAAATTGTTTCTTTGGAATAAACTTATAAAAGTCCCCTCCCACCAATGAAAAAAAAGTAAAAAAAAAACTTGCTACTAACAGTAGCTGTTCTGGTATTTAGTAGTGATTTCCCTTCCTTGATCATTAGGTTAATTTATCACTTCCACTGAAGGTAAGGAGGGAAAGTACAGGCAGTTCAGAGACCATACTTTGGAAGTCATTCTTGTACTTCTGAGAAAACGAACCCTCTGTTCTGTGCAGTGTCCTCCTTCAGTACAAGGAACTTTCGAAAACAGTGATAGATATGCCATAGTATACATCTAGTGATGATTATGTTTCTCATTGTATTCCCCCATCTTACTATTTTAAACAGTATAAAGAGATAATGAAAACAGCAGAAAACAATCTCATGATTCTCTGAGAAGAGCTCTCTGAATTTTACCTTATTTACCATTAGTGTATGTACCATGAATGAAATAGGAGGATTAGTTTGTGTTGATATGTTTGTACTAGAGAAGTGACTGTGGTTTGATGTAAGAGGACTAGTAGAGGCAGAAGACCTGGTGAAAAGCCTGCAGCTTACTTCCATAGTTTTAACTTCTTCCTTTCCAGAATCATTATCGCTAATGAGTTAATTGATGTTTGTAGAAGTGCTTAGTACAGTTGTCAATAGGTATAAGCCTTGCAATTGCCTATTAAAATGTTAGAAAGGTAGCATATTCTCAAGAAAACAATTTTTGCATGAAATTTCATCTATTTAAATATGTACAGAGCTAAGGCTCTTACTTGAAGTAGCTGCGTAGGAGCTATCAGATGCAGTGTTTTAAAGGTAGCGAGTGGTGGTGTTATGGAATTGTAGTTGATTTACAATGTTGCGTCAGTTTCAGGTACACAGCACAGTGATTCAGACATATATGTATATGTGTGTGTATATTATGTACATGGGGCTTCCCTGCTGGCTCAGACTGTAAAGAATCCACCTGCAATGCAGGAGACCTGGGTTCAGTCCTTGGGTCGGGAAGATCCCCTGGAGGAGGAAATGGCAACCCACTCCAGTATTCTTGCCTGGAGAATCCCATGGACAGGGGAGCCTGGCGGGCTACAGTCTGTGGGGTCGTAAAGAGTTGGACATGACTGACTAACACACACACACACACACACACACACACATATATTCCTTGCCAGATTCTTCTTGTAGAATATTAAATGTAGTTCCTTATGTTGTACAGTAGATCCTTACTGGTTATTTTATATACACTTGTCTGTATATAATGGTATCTGTTAAACCCAACCTCCTAATTTATCCCTTCCCCTACCCCCTTTCCCGTATGGTGAGTAAGCTTGTTTCCTATGTCGGTGGGTCTCTCTCTGTTTTGTGAATAAGTTCATTTTAGATTCCACATATAAGCAGTATGACTTGTCTTTGTCTGACTTACGTCGCTTAGTGTGATCATGCCTAGGTCCATCTTTGTTACTGCAAATAGCATTATTTCATTCTTTTTTATGGCTTTGTAGTTTTCCACTATATAAATATACCACATCAGATGCAATTTTTAAGTGTAGTTAGATCTATAAATCTTTTATTTTAAGCTTTCTGGGTTTGTTGTAATTCAGAGAAACCCTTTCCAGTTCTGAGCTTCTTGTGAAGTTCCTTGGGGTTTCTTTTTCCTTTCATGGATTCATTGTCTTCAATTAAATTTTTGAACCTTTGGGAATTTCTGCTTGTATAAGGTCTGAGGTTTGTATCGAACCTTATTTTTTCCATTTGGAGATCCACTTGGTGCAGTCTTTTCATTGTCTAAACATACAGGTTAGTCTTTCATTTCAGAGGAAATGGTGAAATGTCATTTTATTGAGTACTAACTAAAAGTCTCTTTTGTCTCACTTAGGTTTCTGATAGTGGTAGAAAAGCAAAAGGTCTGTTGCGCAAAAGCCACATGCAGGATGAAATTGCCATGCCAAGCTTAGAAATAGACACAGTGAAAAATCAGAACCAGGAGAAAGAAAAGAAATGTTTTGAGGATACTGAAATTGTAAAAGGAGAGAATGATTATCCTCAGAAGGCAATAAAATTGAACAAGGAAACATTGACAGAGACCGTATTCCAGCATACTGGCCAGCTTAACGTTCCGGTAGCTGAAAATAGAATGCTAAACCCTGAGCTGGAGAACGCAAAGCGAAGCAAAGAAAGACTAGAAACAGAAGTGGAATCCTACCACTCTAGACTGGCTGCTGCCATACACAATCATGATCAAGGTCAGATATCACAAAGACACCTGTCACTTGCCTCCCAGAAAGCAAAAGACAAGAGGTTACACTTGCAGGACCCAGTGAAGTTTGATATGGCTAAGCTGAAAAGTGACAATGAGATGCTTTCCCAGCAACTTTCTAAAGTGGAAAATAAATTCAATAAGCTAAAAATCAAGCTGCATCAGACGAGAGATGATCTCAGAGAAAAGACTTTGATGTTAGAACGTGTCCAGAGAGACTTACGCCAAGCAGAGTGTCAAAAGCAGGATATTGGACACATGTATCAGAACGAACGAGGCAAAGTGAAGGAATACCTTGGAAAGCAGGAATCCTTAGAGGAGAGGTTATCCCAACTCCAGAGTGAAAACATGTTGCTCCGACAGCAGCTGGATAATGCACAAAATAGAGCCGACAGTAAAGAGAAGACAGTCATTAGCATCCAAGACCAGTTTCAGCAGATCGTGAAAAATCTTCATGCTGAACATGAGAAACAGGGTCTGATGCTGGAGGAAAGAAGCAAGGATTTAATCAACAAATTGAATCATTTAGAAGAGAGAATGTGTCAGTATGAAAATGAGAAAGCAGAAAGAAAAGTAAGTATCCAGAAGGAGAAATAATTCTCAGACTTCCTGAAAGAAAATTCAAAGTGATTCTTAATTCTGGCTAAATGTTGAATCTAGCTGAATATAAAAAATACACAGGCTATGAATCTGTAGTCTGTAAAACAGACTAAAAAGCACACCTTGTATCCAGCAAATAAAAACTAGACCCGAGAGATGCTTCACTTTGAGTAGAGACATCGTGTCGCTTATGAAATGTTAAGAGATTAAATTCTAAATTTTTAATATAGACAGGTATTAGTAATTTACTCTTTTACTATTCAGAAAATAATTTTAATCTCTATGTAACCACATGTCAGTATCATGATGAAGCGGATAAAAGAAATGCTCAAACCTAAACTGAATATTTTGAAATTAAGCTTCAGTTACATGGATTACCTTGACAGTCAATTCCGTGTTTCCCAGATGCTATCACTTATATGTAGTACTTTGGCTTCAGTAGCTTGTCATACCTTTCTGTCATATTTGTTGGTGTAACTTTGGTTTTATTCATGTAAGTTTGAATTAGCTTGGAAAGCATTTCAGACTTGAATCATTTATTCTTATGACCTCTCAACTCTATAAAATAGAGTTGTCATTAAATTGAGAATTCATTGACAAGCCATTTAAATATACTTGTCATTAAATCATAATGTGGGACTCAGGTGGTGAGCTTTAACCAAGCTCTTCTTGTTTTAATCTTCCCACTGCCATTTATGCTATTTACTTAGAATATGTTTACAAACAGTTTACTCATAATTCTCATTTTCAGCATCAGTTACTACCATTTAGATACAAGCGTGTCCACTAAAAATGAAGCGTGGCAGGACTTGAGAGCAGCAGGAATGGAGGGAGTCAGGGGGCGGGCTGTAGGGGCCGCGGCCCAGAGGCAGGTGGAGGCCAGGCTGTCGAGGCTCCCTGAGGGCCATGGGAGCAACCTCATTTGCAGATTGTATTTTTCTTCTGTGTTGGAGTGTAGTTGGTTTATACTTCTGCGTCAGTTTCGGGTGCCCAGTTTTTGTAGATCTTTCCTTTCTCTTGTGTTTACTGGCTGTAAGTCCCTTTAGTATTTGTTGTAAGGCTGGTTTGGTGGTGTTAAATCCTCTTAACTTTTGTTTCATCTGTAAACCTTTTGATTTCTCCATCAATTTTGAATGAGATCTTTTCAAGTAGGGTTTTCTGTTTCTCTCTTACGTCATAGTAGTACTTTAAAATGCCTCAGAATTCCATCCTCACATAAGCATTTCTCTTCTACAAATTAAAACTTGTCTTTTAAGATCAATTTTAAAACAGAGTCTTCTTGTAGCATCTTGAATGGGTGTTTTACAATTAAACCTTTTCATTAAACTTAAAAATGCTTATTATGGTAATATGACAGAAACGAGTATTTGCATATATTTTTAAAAGTATATTTTTATATCTTTGAAACATGTTGAAATATATAATTGACCATTTTAATCTCATAGTTTTCTTCCCCTGGTATTGTTTTATTTTCAAAAGTTCAGAATTCTGCCTAGGTTTGCATTAATTATACCAAGTTAGTATCTTTTACAAATAATTAAAGTATATGTTTTTCCTGAATAAGTTTATCTCTTTCTAATTCAAATGTTTGTACCCAAATCCTTTCTTCTGAGTCCCTTGCATGCGTCAAAATAATTTATTATACCCCAAACTGAAGGCATTATCCCTGCCGCTTCCCTCATCCCTGACTCTTTATAAGCTATCCCTTCATCCGTCCTCCCCATCCTAGTAGACAGCATCACTGAATTTCAGCCACAGTAGGAAAGATCCTGGACTCCAAACTTCCTTGAAATTACCAGCTCCAGTCACTCAGGAAGTTCAGTATTTTCTGCCTGCTTATCAGTTTTCATATCTTATCACCATAACTCACTGTCTCACCCATAATCTTGAAATATTCTTTTCTCGTTTGGATACCCTGATGTCCTTTTTTATGTTGCTGCCAGAGTAATCTTTCTAAAATATACTTGTTAATCTTTTCATTCCTCCTGGCTGTGCAGTTTGTTTTAGAATGACTGTTACCATTTCCGTTTGGCTGTTTTTAAAGCCAAATTAGCTTTTTAATTGCAGTTTCATGGACACTTTGGGTGATGCACAGTGTCTAGTGTGCTTACTGTCCAGTCTGGAGATTTGCTTATAGGTTTTTGGTTTTTGTTTTTCTCTTTAATGCCCTCCTGTACGATACTGTCATATTTGGTACTTCCTTCAATGTAAGTCTGAATTTGGCTATAAGGAGTTCATGGTCTGTGCCACAGTCAGCTCCCGGTCTTGTTTTTGCTGACTGTATAGAACTTCTCCATCTTTGGCTGCAAAGAATATAGTCAACCTGATTTCGGAATTGACCATCTGGTGATGTCCGTGTGTAGAGTCTTCTCTTGTGTTGTTGGAAGAGGGTGTTTGCTATGACCAGTGTGATCTCTTGGCAGAACTCTATTAGCCTTTGCCCTGCTTCATTCTCTACTCCAAGGCCAAATATCCAAACAGGGAAAGGAGTACATCAAGGCTATGTATTGTCACCCTGCTTATTTCACTTATGTGCAGAGTACATCATGAGAAACGCTGGGCTGGATGAAGCACAAGCTGGAATCAAGATTGCTGGGAGAAATATCAATAACCTCAGATATGCAAATGACACCACGCTTATGGCAGAAATTGAAGAACTAAAGAGCCTCTTGATGAAAGTGAAAGAGGAGAGTGAAAAGGTTGGCTTAAGACTCAACATTCAGAAAACTAAGATCATGGCATCCGGTCCCATCCCTTCATGGGAAATAGATGGGGAAACAGTGGAAACAATGACAGACTGTATTTTCTTGGGCTCCAGAATCACTGCAGATGGTGACTGCAGCCATGGAATTAAAAGACACTTGCTCTTTGGAAGAAAAGTTATGACCAATCTAGGCAGCATATTAAAAAGCAGAGACATTACTTTGCCAACAAAAGTCCATCGAGTCAAAGCTATGATTTTTCCGGTAGTCAAGTATGGATGTGAAAGTTGGACTATAAAGACAGCCGAGTGCCAAAGAATTGACGCTTTTGAACTGTGTTGTCGGAGAAGACTCTTGCGAGTCCCTTGGACTGCAAGGAGATCCAACCAGTCCATCCTAAAGGAAATCAGTCCTGAATATTCATTGGAAGGACTGATGCTGAAGCTGAAATTTTGGCCACCTGATGCAAAGAACTGACTCATTAGAAAAGAGCCTGATGCTGGGGAAGATTGAAAGCAGGAGGAGAAGGGGACGACAGAGGATGAGATGTTCGGATGGCATCACTGACTCAATGGACATTAGTCTGAGTAAACTTTGGGAGTTGGCAATGAGCAGGGAGGCCTGGCGTACTGCCGTCCATGGGGTCACAAAGAGTCGGACATGACTGAGCGACTGAACCAAATTGAACTTGCTACTTCCTCGTGCAGGGCAGTCTTTTCCCTTTCATTTGAATAAAAGCATGGCACCAAATAAAATATTTTTGTGATGATGTAATGCCTTTACTTGTTTAGTAGATCCCCGTCACTTGAAGGAAGAAGATGACACTTGCTTTTTCCTGTGTGAACCTGGTCCTCCAGTTTTGTCTCGATACAGTTCCCAGTAACTGTGATCTCGTTTCCCACATGACTTGTTGACGTTGGTGCACACCGCATCTGTGGGTTCCGGCCGCCCACCTAGAACCCCCCTCCCGTCTGCCTACAATGTATTAGAGAAAGGTTCGATCCCTGGGTCGGGAAGATCCCCTGGAGAAGGAAATGGCAATCCACTCCAGTACTCTTGCCTGGAAAAATCCCATGGCTGGAGGAGCGAGGCGGGCTACAGTCCATGGGGTTACAAAGAGTCGGACATGACTGAGCGACTAAACTTAAGTAGCAGGGCAGAGTACCTTTATGGCAGCCATACCTGAGGTAACATAAAGTAACGATGCCCTGTTTGAAGGTGGCAGCTATGGAAGGAGATAGGAAGGGCTTGATGTCTTCATTGCTGACAGCCACTGCCTGGTGATCCAGCAGTGTATGAAGTCAGCATCCAGGTTCTGTCAATTGGCAGCTGTGAGATCTTGGCAAAACCTGTCTTAACTGGGTTAAATGTAGGCAGTTTTTAAAAGTAGGGTGTTTTCTTAGGAAGACATTAGGAAACCTTCATGGAACTCAATATTCATTTTAGCAGAGTATCTCTGAGAGTGTTCCACAGACGTTTCTGGATCATTTACCTGGAGATCAAAGAGGAAAAAATACATCAAATGGACAAGCAGAAGGTAAGAACTGTATTTTATAGAAAGGTTATTTGACAGAACATTGATTTATAATGGGAATATTCTGACAGGCAAAAAAAAAAAAAACACCTGTCAGATGCGTAGGGAGGAAAAAGATGAGGAGAGGAGGGAAATTGTGTATCTTATCAGGTGTCAGGCACAGATGAAATTGAGAATCCAGTTTAAGGAGCTAAATTATTAGTTCCTGGACTTCTTGGAGGTCCAAATGTTAAGACTGTCCAGTGCAAGGGTGGAGGCTCGATCCCTGGTCAGGGAACTAAGACTCCACATGGCACATGGACAAAAGAAAAAATTATTGGTTCTGTTTCAAGATACTCAACAACCGAAGGAAGGTTGAGAAATAAGAGGAAAGAGGGAATGGAGGATGACAGAGGCAGAGGGCAGAGGGAGGAAATGAAGGAAAAAGAAGCAAGGGCCTATGGGGGAGGGGGCCATAAGTAAGATAGGTCTTTAGGAAAAGGGAGTATTTGACGTGGACGGTGAATGTGAAGTGAGCTTCCAGCACCTAAACTTATCAGAGAAGAGCAGCAAAATTTTCCCCCCTTTCTGTTTTCCTCATTGTTATGGAGGATTCAGGATTGAGGTCCCTAGGCATGCAGAGCTGTGCATTATCCTTTGTGGAGGAACATGGGCATAGGTGCTCAGCTGTAAATGTTTGCAAATTGATGTCATGCAAAATGTCGCTGCTTTATAGGATGGTGTCCCATAGGCCAAAAGAAGAGACCTGGAAAGAAGGAGAGAGCGGGGGACATGATAGGGAGATCAAGGCACCTACAGCCTGATCGAGAGTCCACTGCAAAGTTTCCAACTTGTAATACAGTTTCAGTCTGGGGGGATGTGTTAGAGTGAGGAAGTTGAGGCTAAGATTTCAGGAGAACAAATTAAGTTGAAGTCATGTAGAAGCAGACTCTGTATAGACCAGAGTTTCTCAAATTTTAATTAGGCGCCTGGGACCCTGTGTGAAGTGGACATGCTGAGCACGAGGTCTGAGATTCTGCGTTTCTAACAAGCGAGGGTGTAGCCTTGCATTTAGAGAAATCTGGAAGAAGAGAACTGGCTAGTGCAGGACATCACAGGATCAAGGAAAAGCATTATTTTGTTTTTCTTTCTGAGCATGTCTATAGCCAGAGGGAAGCAAAGAGTCGAAGTACAATTATAGGTGTGAGATACCATTGCCAAGCAAAGAAGGAAAAAGAAGTGGTGGGATGATCCATAGAAAGAATGTAAAGGGGGAAAAATTAAGACCACGGATGCAGAGATTACCCTTTATAGAGGAAAGACTCTAGTGAAAGGACAAAGGGAGGAAAGGAAGGCTTTAGGGAGGTGAGTTTGGAGTTGATGAGGACACTTGAGAGAACGCCTTCTAGATGACTTGAGTGTATTTACCCTGAAAAGAGATAAGATCATTATTGCTCCAGCGAATCCTGGAGGTGGGAGCGGGTGCTAGAAGTAGGGTCAACCCCAGCTACTCCAAGTAACTATAGACATCAAAGATGTATGTTGTACTGGTATTTGTTATTCAAATTCGATTAATTTGAATATGGAGGGATTGACTTGTTTTTTTATAAGATAACTGCTTTTTTTGACAGTTATCCTTTTAAGCATTAGCATGATGTACCCAACCAAACTAAGTTTTGAAACAAAACAGATTGATAGGGTTCATTCCCTAAATGCTAGAATTGCTATTTTCAAGAAATACTACACTGATTTTAAAACATGCAAGATTTTTAACGTCTAATAATTGTGTGGCAATTAAATTTATTATTTTCTTTTTGATCATTGTATTTCAATGTTGAAAATCTTTCGGGCATTATTTCGTAGGTGTGTCTTTCATGCCTTCTTGCGTGAGTGGATTGAGAAACTTTAAGATGGCTGAACTAGGGGAGCCCAGACATGCAGGCATAGCAGTAGCCCACGTGGGTATGGAAAAAAATGAATACTTTTGTGAAACGTTTTTCTACAAGTGTATATTGGAGCTAATCAGGTCATTGCTTTCTCTGATGAGAAATGAATTACATTTTCGGCTGAACTGCCATCCCAACTGTGCACTTCTTAAATGACTGGACAGATTGAAGAACATGTTAAATGCTTGTGTAACGGTGTAACTGTTACTGTTGTATTGGATTCAAGATACACTGTTGCATTTTACCATCAGCTTTCACATGTATCTTCTTGGGGTCATGATTTGCTCCTCTGATTAAGATTAATTTTCTCCTCATCAGTCAGCATGTTCACATTGGTCTGTGTGCTCTTTAATATTTTCTAAAGTCATTGAAAACATGATGTTACTTTTGAAATCTTACTGCATGTTTTGTTAAACCTGTATTCCTATGTTTTTCTTCACTATCTATAATGGATTCATATGTCTGTCTTGCCAGTGTCCTAACATCTCCCTAAAAACAAGACACTGAAACCAAATGTATTCAGTGTCAAGGCGCACGAGGATTCTGCTCGGTACTAACTCTGCATGAATGTACGGCTGGCTTTCATATTTACATGTGATTAACTCTATGTCCCTTTTGCCTTTTAGAGTCTCCTGAGAAATATCCTAATGTGAAGGTAAAAATGTTTATGCTTTTATCTTGATTTATGAACTGTGGATTGTATCATATGCACATTATTTATTAATCAACTTGTTTCCAAACCCATTCAGCCCGCAGTCGGAGTGAAAGATTCTGTTCCTAATAAAACAGTAGGAACGAAAGATCCACAAACATCTAATTCAGGTAAATTTTGCGATACACACTTAACTCTGGCTCCTGCATTGCAGGCAGACGCTTCACCATTGAGCCATCAGGGAAGTCCCGTCTGGAAAGAGGAACACTGAAATATTTCAAATGCTAGCTCTTCATACTCTTAACTTCTTTTTGCAAATTTAATTGAAGAATTGGACATACATAAGGCAAACATAATTGTTGGTTTCCACGTTTTCAAAAAAAAAAGATATTTACAAGCATATGAACAAGAAATGTTTAAAATGTAAGCTTGAACTCAAGATGTTTCTGTATATGTTTCGATACCCCTTAAGTTCTCAGTTTGGAATCTCTATACTCTCCGGAATTCTCAGAGATTAATTATTAGACCCTAAGATTTTTCCAGTGTCCAAAAATTCTTATTTGAACTCTGATCTTTACCTAGAGTAAAGCTTCACTTGCTAACATGTCAGTTGTATTTCAACTTACAATTATTTCAGCTTAGTTTTGTTACACAGATGAATGTAGGCCAATCAGATGTTTTGATTAGCAGACTGTGTGTGTGTATGTTTGTGGTGTCTTTGATTATGAGAAGTAGGGGAAATAATCATACCTTAAATTCGATAGACATAATCTTTCAAAACAGTGATTCTGAAAGTTTTTGGCTATAGGATCCTTTTATACTTCTAAAAATTATTGAGAATTCCGAGGAACTTTGTTTAAGTCTATTGTTGTTCACTGTATTGGAAAATAAAAACGGAAAAACTTAAAATACAAGCACACACCATCATAGTTGCTAATTCCATTAGTCCTTAGTGTTATGATATCACACATCGTGTCTCTGAAGAACGCCACTGTGCCCTCAGAACAGCATGAGAATGGAAGTAACGTTTAGTGTTGTTGTGAAAAGAGTTCTGACTTCTTGGACCCCCTGACCCGATGGGTCTCTGGACTTCAGCAATTCTGAGCAGACACTTGAGAACCACAGTTTTAAACCATTGAAGTGATTCGATGTAAAATGATAAAGGGGCCCTTGTGTTGACACAGGGTTTTACGTTTCACTTTTACATTTCTTGCTTGTTTCTTTGACTTCCCTTAAGAAATGTAGGTCTAACAGTTTTAGCTTTTTGTGGTGTATTCATTCCTGTCTCATGGCCCTCTGTGCTCCTTGGGTCCAGTGTGGTCCTAGACTTAGCTATTTTCACATGGAAACAATTAGTCACACACAAGGCTATCATTTCTTATGTGAGTTTATGATGTTTCTGTTTAGTCGCTAAGTGGTGTTCAACCACTGCGACCTCATGGACTGTAGCCCTCCAGGATCCTCCGTCCAAGAGATTTTCCAGGCAAGAGCCAAGAATACTGGAGTGGGTTGCCATTTCCTTCTCCAGGGTATAATGTTTCTCCAAGGCTTTAAAAATGAGTTCTGAAGACATATGTACATTGAGGAAAGACCATCTCATTGAAATTAAAGTAGTTGTTGATGGTGTGGTGTTCAGTCGCTAAGTCGTGCCTGATTCTTTGTGACCCCATGGACTGCAGCCAGGCCTCTCTGTTCCTCACCATCTCCCGGAGTTCGCCCAAGTTCATGTCCATTGAATCAGCGATGCTGTCCAACCATCTCATCCTCTGCCGCCCCCTTCTCTTCTTGCCCTCCCCTTCTCATCCTGCCCTCAGTCTTTCCCAGCATCAGGTGCTTTTCCAGTGAGCCAGCTGTTCGCATCAGGTGCGCAAAGTATTGAAACTTCAGCTTCAGCATCAGTCCTTCCAATGAATATTCAGGGTTGATCTCCCTTAGGATTGACTGGTTTGATCTCTTTGCTGTCCAGGGGACTCTCAAGAGTCTCTCCAGCACCACAATTTGAAAGCATCAATTCTTCGGCACTCAGTCTTCTTTATGGTCCCACTCTCACATGTGACTACTGAAAAGAACAGACCTTTGACTGTATGGACCTTTGTCAGCAAAGTGATGTCTTTGCTTTATAATACGTTGTCTAGGTTTCTACCATTAATTAAAGTAGTACCATTCATTAAAAGTGTTTTTAAAACCATGGTCTCTAGAAGACACAAAATCATCATGCAAAATTAAACATAAAATAAATTAGAGATAAATTTTGTTAATAAAATATTTGTATGTTGAAGGAAAATAATAAAGTTCTTATGAAATACAGAGTATGTAATAAAGATTGAGTGAATCAAAGTAATACTAGAAAAGTAAAAAGTAGAAGAAATGAGACACACTAGGTAACATCTCTTCATGAATGACAGTGACAGGTAAGAGAGAGGAACCTCTGAAGGAATAGTGAGTTTCAGGGGAAGGAGGAAGTGGGATTGATTCTCTGAAGAAAGACTTTGTACGAGGTAGTCAGAGTTGTTTCTTCCTCAGATCCTGATAAATGGAGACTTTGTTTTCACATTTTTCAGACTGGGATTCGACTAGTTTGAGCCTCAGTAGTGAGACTTGTCAAAGAGCCGGGCATTTGAAAGCTGATGATCGGCGTCCGTTGGTGTCCCAGTCAGTGACCAAAAATCAGTCAGCACCCACAGAACTCGGACAGAAGACCGCAACAGATAAAGAAAAGATGAAAAATGCAGCGATGTTTCTGGTAGGGAATTCCATGCCCCATCACCCAGGCCAGTCTCCGCTGCCAGAAAACAGAGAAAGCAAACAAGGTAATGCAGAAGCCCAGGGCACTCAGCCGTGCGCCACCTGGGCACGGCCTTACCATCATTCTGACGGATCCGGATTCGAGTTTGTGGCAAAACCTACCTTGTGCTGACTCCTTTTATGCAACCTACAGCCAAACACTACCTCTTAGCAAGGTGTCTGCGTTCTCCCTCTGACCATAGGATTATAATAAATAACAAAGAGAGTTTGGAGAAGCAAGTTCATTTAGGCTAGTATTTAGCATACATCTGAGAGTGGATAGCAGGATTATATTTAGAACTCTGGGACTCTTTGTGAGACCTAGGTAGACAATTAATTATTGAAAAACATAAAGACTATTCATACTAAGGTGATTTTTAACAGCTTGCCCTCTGCAGTCTAGAAGCCAAGAGGATAGACATGTCAAGAAATAATTTACAGTTTAGATGTATGTCTATCACTAGAGAGGTCTATAAAGATGCACTAGAAAAAAGTACTAAGGTAGCTACAAGGAAAGAGATAGCTGTTTATCTGGGGAAAGATAGCTGTAATCAAGGGCAACTTCACAAAGCAGGTTGAGTCTGAAAAGATGAAAAGTAATTTGTCAGAAGAGCACAGGGAAGCATTTCAGATGAAGGAATTGATGAAAGCATAAAAAGTAAGAGGAATTTGTAAACTAAGAAGAATAATGCAGTTGAAGCTTGGCATGTTGTTAAAAGGTACTGTGATGAAGTAGAGAAGAGAATATACTGTGACTTTATATGTCTGTCCTGTATTTTGAAACCTTGTTTGGTTTCTGAGTGTTTTTTTCGCTGATGCTTGGATGAATTCATGAATGAAGCTTTGAGGTGTTTGTGTGCCTGTATCCTGGTGACATCTGGTGTTTCCCAAATGGTTTGTTGAAGTTTTTGATCATTGGAAGTATTTCTTAAACAAGTAAATATTCATCTGAAGATAAATTTCGACTTAAGCTGTCATTTGGTACAATGTTTTAAATCTGTGTTTTAAATAAAGATTATGTCTTTTATCTAAATATTCTAAGGAATTTTAACTAAACATGCAGATTTGTCAGGAGAACTAGATGTGGAAGTGATGTTAGAGGAAGAACAAGAAAAACTTCATGGAAATGAAAATAACGATTCACAGGCAAGTAAAACTATAAATTTAAATTTCTGGTTTAATTCCATTTTCTGTGCTTTACCAATACAATACAGTGTATAACAGAGTCCATAACAAATAAAATTGCCTTTCAAAATTACCCTTTTAGAATTGATAGATAATAATTTAATAGTTTTTATAGCACTTTAATTATACAACTTAAAATACTGTTAGAATCTATTATAATTTATAGCTCGTCTTTGGAATTGAGGGAAAAAAATTTCCTGACTTGTTTACTTTTGCCATTTTTATAACTTCATTACATGATTAAGAAGGTGATATCAAAGACTGAATCGTAAGATTAAGCAGTTGAAATTCTGAACAATATGACGGCCCCTGACCTAGATATATGTAAAGAGAAATCATTCCCAGTGGCTCAAGGCTTTCCATTGAAAGCGCCAGTCACTGACATCAAGATAAAAGATTCATTCTGCCTGTGATCTCGGCATAATCGACTTAGGGATGAACATTCAGGGAGAGATTGGGGTCATAGAATCAACCCAGTTGCCTATTAAGAGAATCGAACCTTCTAGATTGGACCTTTGTTTTTAGGGTGCAAATAATAACGTTCGAATTTATTTCTCTTCAGGGTGGGAAATCAGTAGATATTACTAAAAATGCTTTATCTACTTTCTTTGGTGGATATTAGAACATAATATAACTGAATGTTGGGGCTTCCTGGGTAGCTCATCTGGTAAAGAATCTGCCTGCAATGCAGGAGACCCCGTTTCAATTCCTGGGTCGAGAAATTTCCCTGGAGAAGGGATAGGGTACCCACTCCAGTGTTGTCGGGCTTCCCTGGCGGCTCAGACAGAAAGAATCCGCCTGCAATGTGGGAGACCTGGGTTCGACCCCTGGGTTGGGAAGGCATGGGTTGAGGAGGGTGTGGCAACCCACTGAAGTCTTCTTGCTTGGAGAATCCCCATGGCCAGAGGAGCCTGGTGGACTACAGTCCTTGGGGTCGCAGAGAGTCAGACACGACCTAGCACACACATAGCTGAATGTAAGCAGGCAATATGTATTGATGTATAGCACTATCATAATATATAATTTACATGAAAATTTAGGAATTGGTTCCTCTTTCTGATTAGTGTTAATTGAGTTTGGCTCCTGGTCATATAAAGTTTGTCTGTTCTCCAGATATTAGTCCTTAAAAAAGAAAACCAAAACCTTAGCAGACATGCCGTAGGGACTCCCCATATACGGTATTGTGAGGTGAACTATTTTTAAGGGAAGAAGCATTTATAACATTAAAAATCATCTAATTGATTTTTGGTAGATTTAACATGTATGAATTGTTTAATTCAGTCAAGCAGTGACAAAATTGGGTTTGTGAGTTAATGTTTTTCTCCTATTTTCCGGTAAGGCAAGTTATTTTTCACTTCTTAGTTGTGACCTGGTGATTTGTCAGTGGTTACATATAAATTAAGACATTTAACAGTGAAATTTTAATGATTTTCTGACTTTTACTTATCCATACTGGATTAGTTAAGGATTATATTATTTTGCACACATGTACCCTGACAGAAAAGACACCTGAAAATCAAATCAACCCAATTAATCTTCCACTTTTGCAGCTGCAAAAATTGCCTCAAGAACCAGAAATAAATAAGGAATGTGGTAGACAGGACGGATCTGTATGTTCAAGGCCTCCTTGTGTGGAGAAGTATGAAAAAATGTGGATCAAAGATGGCAAATTAGAATGGAAAGAGAAGTTAGAACCATCACAAATGACTTAAAGCAGAAGTTAGGTGAGATTTGTGAGAAATACAAAATTATCATCTGTCCTAAGGAGGAGCCACTATATGATCACCTTAAAGAAGGAGCAAACAGAAAGGAAATACCTCCTAACACGACAAATAATATAGCTGATTGTGGGGAGAAAGATGCATTTGGAGTATCTGTCTCTCTAGTATTCCAAGTATGTCCTGAACAAAAAGAACCCAGTCTCGAAAATGGTTTTTCGTCGCATGAACTATGGGTCCCCGGGATACACTTGTCAGTCATCTTCAAAGCTTTGTTTCAGTGAAAATAAAATAGACCTTGAAAGTGATAAACTAGATATTGAACATGTGTTTATCAAAAATGAGGAGAGTTTTTATAATGATGCAGAAAACAAAAAAGTAGGGGAGCAGGTAGTTACATTTGAAGTGAAAGAAGCCCAAGAATTTGATATGCAAATATCAGACAATATGAGGCAAAATCCCACAAATCGGAAATTAGACATTGGACAGACACGTCAGTCTAGTCTGTGGCTTGTCTGCTCCGGTAAGATGAAACACATAATTCAAATAAAAAGTCACGGTACTCCTGCTGTCATGAAAAATACTGATGAGAAAAGCAAACCAATACAGGACGGGTTCCAGAAGCTACTGCATGCAGGTAATTGCAGTGCTAGAGACGATGAAAGCGTGGAACCCGAATTTGAAAATGGGAATTCTCCTCCACCGAATAGTCACAGAGCATCCAAAGTGTATCTAAGTGAAGAATGGACAGAAGGATATGCAGAGGTTTAAGAATGAAATAGACATGTTACAAGTCGTGTTGTCAGCTTTGGGAAAAGAGAAAATTCAGCTTCCGAAAGAGGTAGAGGTTCATTTGCTCTTGCTTTGGTTTTTCCCTTTCTGGATGATCTGGTCCATTTTGATTTTCTACTTATGAATAAAGTGGGGTCATCTAAATAGGTACTTGTGTAGAAATAGATTATTTCTGCCTTCCACATAATAGGAATTCAGGAAACTTTTCGTAGCTTTTGTCCTTCAATCAATCAAATTCTGTCTCTGTCAGTCTTGCATATGGACTGGGAAGCTCATTTAGCTCCTTCGCATGTGACCTTCTGAGCCAGAATAAGCACCAAGGAAAGTGTTTAAGGAGTATGATCAACGAGGGTTTTGCAGTTGTTGTTTTTTTTGACTCTGTTGGATTAAATAGAAGTTGTATTTCCACAGAATGGGAAGAAAGCAGAAACTGAGAGAAGGGACATGAACACGTGTTCCCTCTAATCTCTTCATTGTAGTTGAATCTGTGTGATCTTCTCTGCTTTCTGCAGTCCCTGGGCACTTAGATTTCCAACATGGCCACTTCAGGATGTTTTTAAGAACAAATACATGCACTCCCACATACGCTTTAATCACCACTCGCAGATGTCTCTTTTGAGAGAGACCGCTTCACTCTGTTGTTTACTAAAATGTAGTAAGTTTTGACATGTGTGATTTTGTCACATAGGTAGTGTGTGTGTGTGAGGGTTGGTCAGTCGTGTCTGACTCCTTGTGACCCCATGGACTGTAGCTGGCCAGGCTGCCCTGTCCACGGATTTCTCCAGGCCGCAATATCATTGGAGTGGATAGCTGTTCCCTTCTCCACGGGATCTTCCCGACCCAGGGATCGAAGCCACGTCTCCTGCATTGAAAGCAGATTCTTTAACATCTGAGCCACCAGGGAAGCCCATAGATAGTATAAAACTCTCAGCAAAAAAACAGAGAAAATAATCCAAGTGTTTATCTCCAAAGGAAAAACTGAGGTTTGAGATGCTGTGAGATTTTTCTTTCTTCAGTAGTAGGTGTTTAAACGTGCTTGCTCTTCTGTGTAAGACAAAAAAAGAGGAAAATGTAGCCATTCTCCTTTAAAGAAAAAGGAGAATGAACCCTACCCCCAATTAACGAATTAAATTACTTTGCCAAAGTCACGCTTTTAACTTACCTGATTCATTTGAGGAATTCATTTGGTAATTTTATCAGATTCAAGATGACAGAATTGTATCATCTCTTTTGGTGCCATAAAATGTTAGGGAATGCCACTTTAGGGGCTTTGAACAACTCATTTAACCTTTTTTGATTTTAAAACTGCTACTGGTAAATAGTGGGGCAAAGATAGTTCTTTCTATACCCTCTAGCTATAAAATTGGATGGTTATTGAATGTGGGATTGGGAAGCATTCCTTATATTCCAGAATTCCACACTAACACCTCCTCAGTTTCATTCTGCTCCTTGTGTTTTGGTAAACTTTGGTTCACATATTTCAGTGAACACCATCAGGTTTTTGCTGTCTCCTGGATCCAAATGAAAAAAGAATGGGAAAAGGCAGTGGGGAAAGAATAGCTTTAGTGCAGAAAGAAGAAAGCGGCTTTTCTGTTTCTGAGGCACTAAGGTGTCGCATCCTCCACACCTGACTGTTCCGTGGAAAACCCAGGTGGTAAAGACTGAAGAGGACACATGTGGTGTGTTTCTGTTTCTCCATCTCTGCCAGTCAGATGGGGAAGACTGGATGGAATAATTGTATCTTATTTAGAAAGCCTTTCTTGAAATTTTGGGAATTTTGTTTCTTTCCCTCAAAGAGAAAGAAGCACATTTTACAAAACTTTCAGTGACTTGTGATAAAATTAATGTAAGCACAAAAATATCTTTATCACTTAAAATCCAGGCAAATGCTGAGTCAAATAATAAATTGGAAACAAGGATCTTTATAATAAATACATAGCAATTATTCTTAGTGTCAAACTTTCATTAAAGGTTGAAGAAGAAAAGAAGCACAAAAGTAGTGAAGTGGAAGTATCAGACAACGTATGCGATGCTGCTGATGAGAGTCGATTGAGTCAGCAGAGAAAGAGTGGAGGAAATAACAAGCAGGAGTTTCCTGCTATGCAGAATAAAGGTCCTGATGGGTAAGCCTATATCAATACTTAACAGTAGATCATTTGTTATTTTCCGGTAAAATGATTTCTAACTTGAGCTAATGTTTGTGATTTACGAATTTTATATTTTACTAGGGGTATAGTTATTTTGAATGCTCTTATCCTTTAGCCTTAATACTAGTTACTTTGTTAACATACCACCATGTTACATATTAGAGTATTCTGGATTTGACTGCATACTTGCCTTAACCAGTGTGCTGTATGTTTAAATTTATTTTATGTCACTAATGAACATCCTTTCATTTCAGTGTGAGGACTTCTTTCAGCATTTCTTATGAGGCGAGACTAGTGGTGATGAACTCCCTCAGGTTTGCTTTGTCTGGGAAAGTTTTTGTTTCTCCTTCATTTCTGAAAGACAACTTTTCTGGATCGAGTCCTCTTGGTTGGCAGTTTTCTCCTCCTAGCACTTTGAGTATGTCCATGGATGGAGGCCAAATTGCTGTTGGTGGCAGGAGAACTGATGAGGCACCTGCCTTTCATCCATGATGCTGACGTCACCCCATCATGTGGGTGGTTTACAAGTAAACTGCCCCACCCCCCGCCCCACTAAATTTGATTTCTTCTTTCATGGTGGATGTGCCACATGTCATTTTAAAAATCATCTAAATTAAGTGTTACTTTTTTCTTTGAGGTTCTTTTTTTTTTTCTTTCTGTAATTTATTTGGCTGCGCTGGTTCTTTGCAGCTGCAGTGCTTGGGCTTCTCATTGTGGTGGCTTCTCTTGATGCTGAGCATGGGCTCTAGGGTGCTGGCTTCAGTGGTTGTGGAGCACAGGATTCATTGCTCTGCATGAGGCATGTGCTGTCTTCCCTGACCAGGGATCGAACCTGTGCCCCCTGCATGAGCAGGCAGATTCCTAAGCACTGGAGTACCAGGGAAATTCCTAGATTAAACATTACTGTTTTTAAAAGCAAAGAATTATATATAGTGTAAATCTAATCATGACTCCCATGTCTAAGTATCACAGTGCTTAGCCAGTGGACTTGAGGTTTTCAGTGTAGCCCTTGAGGTTCTTCCCAATGTCTCTCCAGGTGCATCTCTCTACTTTCTTTCATGTGTTTTGTACTTTTCCTTCCAGGTTCCTAGGAAACAACCCAGATGCCGTGTGCCTGATCTGTGTACTCACATTCTAATCTCCCAGTAGAACGATTTCTCGGTTTTCTCTTCCTTTTGACCTCCTCTCTTCACTTCTTCCATAAAGCCTTCCTTATTTCACTTATCACTTTCATATGTCAACTCTTCCATATCATATTATATCATAATTGTGTATCTGTGTTTGAAGGAAGAATTTGTTTTCTTGCATATGGTTGGTACTTCATAACTGTTTTGTGAATTAATCAATGACTTAAGATGGGTAAGAGTTGGAATTTTATAAGAATTGTTTTTTTATTCTTTATTAGTCGAATTATTTGAAAACATTGGCTTTTTTGTGGATTTTTTCAAGTAGTGAACCTGGCATGCCCAGGAAGGAAATAGAGAAAGAACAATGACAAATGGACACCAGAAGAATGTGTGATTGCACCAGTATTTGAAAAGACCAATTCACTGACTGATGGTCTGCTGCACGTGAACGATGACAGCATTTTAAGGAAGGTGGATCAAGATGACAGCAGGTAACATGGACAAATTCTTTATTTCTAGGGGAAGAAATATTAGCACTGAATACTTCTGGAAATAGAGCAGCATAATATAGCATATCGGCCAAGAGAAGAGAATCCTCAACTCTACTGGATGAACACAGCGGAAAGGTGAAGGAGAGGATCCGAGCTTTTGGCCGGAAGTTGTTTCAGTAAAGAGTCCACTTGGAAGCTGGACTGCAGTGAACACACGTAAACAGCTCCGTAGGGAGTATTTCCTGGGCCAGAAATGGACACCTGGATGGTAACTGAGGAGGAATGTGGAGTTGAAAGGAGTTTCTTGTTTCATGTTGAGAGGGGAGCTTGTAGAGTGTGTATGCTTTTGGAAATGAGCCAGCGGAGGAAGTGTCTATTGAGTTTAATCTTATTTGCATTTCCAATATTTGAAAGCTTATTGATTGTATGACATAATCTTTAAACTATTACAATAAATTAATTGTACATTATTTTTATTGTACATGATTATTATGTACAAATGTACTCCTGTTCATATGTAGTTTTTGGTAAGGGCTCGTTCATTGGCTCTGAAGTGTAATATTCTTATGTAAACAAATATGTAGATGATTACTTAAGTTAATTCTATCATACATACATTTAAAAAAATTATATAATCATGAATTTACAAATGCTTAGGTTATACTGAATAGGATTTAATCATTCCTTGTTGATTCTAGTTGATAGTATCATCGTGGGTAGCTATGATTTTGTAAGGTACTCTGAAACATCACATCATATTAACTTCATAGTTGTTTATAGCTTGCAGGGAAAAAAGGAGTTTTGTTTATTTTATTTATTTATTTTCAATAGAAACAATAGAAAATTTGTTTATTTTCAATAGAAACAATTCACAATCTTTTACAGTTTATTACTTTGGATGATAAAGATCTAAATGACAAAAACCATGCTTTCTGTACTAAAAGTGTCCTTAACACATATTATGTGCTCAGTAAGTGTATGTCAGATGCATAAAGAATCAGCAGAATGGTTGAATGAATGTGTATTGGTGAATTTCTTTACAAAAAACAAATCTTTATTGAAAGTAGATTTCCAATATTGCCTACATCTAGTCTTTTTGTTTGTTAGAAATATGTTTTTAAGATTCAGAATTATCATTTGTAGTTATAGCTAGACATGAAATAATAATATAGATTCATTTGGTATCATATTACTTAAAAAGACTTTTCAATATCACTTTCTCAGCATATTTTGGAACAGCAGCGTTCAGGCCAGATTCCCTGGGTTTGAATTCTGGGCTCTTGGTGAACTGCTGTGTGGTCCTGGGCACGTTCCTCAGCCTTTCTTTGCTCCATCTCTTCCTATCTAAAGGGTCTAATATATTACCTCTCTCCCAGAATGATCGTGAGGATTAAAATGCATAATATGCATAGCCGTTGCATAATAAGCCCTCAAAAACCTAATATCATGGTGATAAAAAATGGGTTTCTTTCTTATAAGGACTTAGGGAATACTTCCGAGATAGGTTTTATTGCCATAAAAGTTAGTTCTTATTAAAAATGACAACTGCAAAAAAAACCCTGGTAAACTGCTTCTATCATATAACGCAAGTAATGTTAGGTTTTTTCTTTTCCTTTAATCTAAATTTAATGTTTTATTAATATTACAGATATATTTTCTTTGTCCTTTAATGCTACTCTTTTTTATTGTTTCATCCTTTTATAGAAATTACTTATGAATACAAATATGTTATATAAAAAATCAGTTAGGTATTGTTTATATTTTTGAGTTATTAAATTTTAGCCTGAAAAGAATCATTTTTTTTTTTTTAGGCCTGCAAGGAAAACAGCATATGAAAAGAAGAAGGTAAAGTAAAAAAAAAAAAAAAACAAATTAACTTTAAAATATATTATCCTCTAAAAAATAGTTTGTAAAAGGAATAGTGGCAACATAGAAAATCTTCCTTTGTTGAAGAGACATTTACTTTGAAAACATAATTTAGAAACTCTGTTGATAAAGTTATCCTGTTGATAAAAACCTGTTCTTTTAAGAAGCCTCTGCTTTTGCTTTGATTAAGATATTTATCACCTTTGTACACTTGGTATATTTTATACATATTTTAAGGACATTGTGAAACAGTATTATTTATGTGTAGGTCAAAGACCAAATTAATTACGTGAATGACCTTGATGACTTAACTCAGTCATCTGAAAGTGCTTCCGAGGATGGCGACATGCTTTACTCTAAAAATTCCCCCTTGCCATCTGGCAGGTGGCTGAGGGTCGTGGACCCCCTCCCTCTGTGCCCGTCAGCCCTCAGTCCACCTGCCCCATGAACAGCTCAGAGCTGGCTCCAGCTTTCCCAGCTGGGTTCTCCCTCACAGTAGAGTCCTCAAGGACACGTGTGTTTAACTGGCGTCCTCGCGAAGTGCAGGAATGTCCCCCGTGGATTTTTCCAGCAGTTGGTAGAAACCAGACACTCTTGAAGTTGATTGTCCTTCTTTCTGCAGAGCTCTCAGTGGCATCTCAGAGCAGAGAAACTCACTCCCCCACCCAATGTCCCTCTCCAACACGGACGGGGTCCCATCCCTGAGGTCCTAGCAGCAGATCTCCCACAACGAAAAGCTCTCGGGAAGAGCTTGGGAAAGTGCTATTTGTAATTCAAATCCATTTGTCTACAGCAGTCAGGTAGGGACACACCATGGCCTCATCCAAGGAGAGGCCTTTAATATTTTCCATAGGAATTAATCTCAAAAAAATCTCGAAGGAGCAGGCACCCTGACTGTGGTTTAGGCCAGGCGGACCGCGTGTGCTCCCCCGTCGACTGCGCTGCGCACATGTCCTTGTGCTCTGCGGGGAGCGTGTGCGTCCCTCCTCGCCCGCGTCACCTCCGGTGTCTCAGTCAGAGTCCGCCCCGGCTCCACTCTCGTTTCTGTAACCAGTGCCCTGTCAATGGCCTTTTCACATCGTTTACAGTTTTTCAGTTTGTAAAAACTGCAACATCAGGGTCTGTGGGCAGCATGGCGGCGGCATCGAGCGGCGAGAAGGAGAAGGAGCGGCCGGGCGGCGGCTTAGGAGATGTCGGCGGTAATAGCACGCGAGAGCGGCTGCTGTCAGCGCTGGAAGATCTGGAGGTCTTGTCGAGAGAACTTACAGAAATGCTGGCAATTTCGAGAAACCAAAAGTTGCTACAGTCTGGAGAGGAGAACCAGGTCCTGGAGTTGTTAATTCACAGAGATGGGGAATTTCAGGAGCTAATGAAATTGGCACTTAATCAGGGAAAAATCCATCATGAAATGCAAGTTTTAGAAAAAGAAGTAGAAAAGAGAGACAGTGATATTCAGCAACTACAAAAACAGCTAAAGGAAGCAGAACAGATACTGGCAACAGCTGTTTACCAAGCAAAAGAAAAACTCAAGTCAATAGAAAAAGCAAGAAAAGGTGCTATTTCCTCTGAAGAAATAATTAAGTATGCACATAGGATTAGTGCAAGTAATGCTGTGTGTGCCCCACTGACCTGGGTCCCACGGGACCCACGGAGACCATACCCAACTGATTTGGAGATGAGAAGTGGATTACTGGGTCAGATGAACAATCCTTCCACTAATGGAGTAAATGGTCATCTCCCAGGGGACGCACTTGCAGCGGGCAGACTGCCAGATGTCCTTGCTCCACAGTATTCCTGGCAGTCAAATGACATGGCGATGAACATGTTGCCACCAAACCACAGTCATGACTTTCTGTTGAAACCTCCAGGGCACAACAAAGAAAACGAGGATGATGTAGAGGTTCTGTCAACGGACTCCTCAAGCAGCAGCAGTGACTCTGATTAGAAACCGTAAGATGAAAAGCACACAGAATTGAATACTATAGAAATCTGTTTCTTAAATGGCAATGTGGAAAGCTAGCCAGGTGATGTTGGCTGTAGAATTGTTCTGCCCATTAAAAATCATAGTGGACTTTTTTTTTTAAAGCCAAAAATTAGGTTTCAGTTCTAAACCACTAGGTTAATACTTAAAGAAAAATCACACTTTACTGTTGGGGTAAAGCTTTTTCAGTTCAATGCTGTCTTACCTTGTTCTGTTCCAATTGTGTTGGACTTGTGCATAGTACTGGAAATAAGATTTGAGGGAAATGACCTATGTACCTATCATTAGTAGGCCTCCTGCTGTTATTTAGAAAAGCATAAACAAGAGCAGCTGACCACTCAGTGTGCATTATATAACAGAAACCCTCATCTGAAAGTAAAGGCTATTACTTTTTATCACAGGAAGAGGAGACATCATCTCAATTTATACTCTTTGTAATTATTGTATTTTTTGTAAATAAACTAATTTTTGTTTGTAAAAAAAAAAAAACCTGCAACATCAGTTGTAAAAATACTTTTGTACACTTTAAAAAATTGTTTCTTTGGAATAAACTTATAAAAGTCCCCTCCCACCAAGGAAAAAAAAGTAAAAAAAAACTTGCTACTAACAGTAGCTGTGCTGGTATTTAGTAGTGATTTCCCTTCCTTGATCATTAGGTTAATTTACCACTTCCACTGAAGGTAAGGAGGAAAAGTACAGGCAGTTCAGAGACCATACTTTGGAAGTCATTCTTGCACAGCTGAGAAAATGAACCCTCTGCTCTGTGTAGTGTCCTCCTTCAGTACAAGGGACTTTTGAAAACAGTGATAGATATGCCATAGTATACATCTAGTGATAATTATGTTTCTCATTGTATTCCCCCATGTTACTATTTTAAACAATATGAAGAGATAATGAAAGTTACTGCAGCAGAAAACAATCTCATGATTTTCTAAGAGCTCTCTAAATTTTACCTTTTTTACCATTAGTGTATGTACCATGAATGAAATAGGAGGATTAGTTTGTGTTGATATGTTTGTACTAGAGAAGTGACTGTGGTTTGATGTAAGAGGCCTAGTAGAGGCAGAAGACCTGGTGAAAAGCCTGCAGCTTACTTCCATAGTTTTAACTTCTTCCTTTCCAGAATCATTATCGCTAATGAGTTAATTGATGTTTGTAGAAGTGCTTAAACAGTTGTCAATAGGTATAAGTCTGTAATTGCCTACTAAAATGTTAGAGAGGTAGCATTTTCTCAAGAAAACAATTTCTTTACAAAATATAATCTATTTAAATATATACAGAGCTAAAGCTCTTGCTGTGAAGTAGCTGTGTAGGAGCTATCAGATGCAGTGTTTTTAAAGGTAGCGAGTGGTGGTGTTTATTGAATCACAGTTGATTTACAATATTGCATCAGTTTCAGGTATACAGCACAGTGATTCAGACCTATATGTGTATGTGTGTGTATATTACGTAAATGGGGCTTCCCTGCCGGCTCAGACTGTAAAGAATCCACGCGCAAAGCAGGAGACCTGGGTTCGATCCTTGGGTTGGGAAGATCCCCTGGAGAAGAAAATGGCGCCCTCTCCAGTATGCTTGCTTGGGGAATTCCATGGACAGAGGCGCCTGGCGGGCTACAGTCTGTGGCGTTGCAAAGAGTTGGACATGACTGAGTGAATATCACACACACACACACACACATATTCCTTTTCAGATTCTTCTTGTAGAATGTTAAGTGTAGTTCCTAATGTTGTGCTGCTACTGCTAAGTCACTTTAGTCGTGTCCGACTCTGTGCGACCCCATCCCTGGGATTCTCCAGGCAAGAACCCTGGAGTGGGTCGCCATTTCCTTCTCCAGTGCATAAAAGTGAAAAGTGAAAGTAAAGTCTCTCAGTCATGTCCGACTCTTCGCGACCCCATGGGCTGCAGCCCACCAGGCTCCTCCGTCCATGGGATTTTCCAGGCAAGAGTACTGGAGTGGGGTGCCATTGCCTTCTCCGTAATGTTGTACAGTAGATCCTATTGGTTATTTTATATACACTTGTCTGTATATAATGGTATATGTTAAACCCAACCTCCTTATTTATCCCTTCCCCTACCCTCCTTTCCCCCATGGTGACCATAAGTTTGTTTTCTATGTTTGTGAGTCTCTTTCTGTTTGGTAAATAAATTCAGTTTAGATTCCAGACATATTAGCAGTATGGTATACTATTTGTCTTTGTCTGACTTACCTCACATAGTGTGATAATGTCTAGGTCCACCTCTGTTGATGCATATTGCATTATTTCATTCTTTTTCATGGCTATGTAGTTTTCCATTGTATAAATATTCCACATCAGGTGCAAGTTTTAAGTGTACTCAAATCTATAAATCTTTTATTTTACGCCTTCTGGGTTCGCTGTGGTTCAGAGAAAAGCCTTTTCAGTTCTGAGCTTCTTGAAAAGTCGCTTGGAATGTCTTTCTCCTTTCATGGATTCATTGTCTTCAATTAAGTTTTTGAACCTTTGGAAGTTTCTGCTTGTATGAAGTTTGAGGTTTGTATCAAACCTTTATTTTTCTGTTTGGAGAGCCACTTGTTGTAGTCTTTTTATTGTATAAACATACAGGTTAGTGTTTCATTTCGGAGGAAATAATGAAATGTCATTTTACTGAGTACTAACTACAAGTTTCCTTTCTTTCACTTAGGTTTCTGATAGTGGTAGAAAAGCCAAAGGTCTGTTACGCAGATACCACATGCTGCAGGATGAAATAGCCAGCCTAAGACTGGAAATAGATGCAATAAAAAATCAGAATTGGGAAAATGAGAAGAAATATTCTGAGGATATTGAAAATCTTCAACAGGCAATGAAATCGACAGAGGAAATATTCACACAGACTATATTCCAGTATACTGGTCAGCTTACTGTTCTGGGAGCTGAGAATACAATGCTCAACTCTGAGCTGGAGAGCAATAGACAAAGCAGACACAGACGGGAGACAAAAGTGGAATCCTACCGTTCTGGACTGGCTGCTGCCATTCACGATCATGAGCAAGGTCAGACATCACAGAGAGACCTGGAACTTGCCTTCCAGAAAGCACACGATGAGAGGTTATGCTTGCAGGACCAAATGAAGTGCCATGTGACTAAGCTGAACAGTAACAGGGAGACGGCTTCCCAGCAACTTCCTAAAGTGGAAAGTAAATTCAATAAGCTAAAAATGAAGCCGCATCAGACGAGAGATGATCTCAGAGGAAAGACTTTGAAGTTAGAATGTGTCCAGAGAGACCTACGCCAAGCAGAGTGTCAAAAGCAGGAAATTGAACACATGGATCAGAATGAACAAGGCAAAGTGAATGAAAACCTTGGAAAGCAGGAATCCTTAGAGGAGAGATTATCTCAACTCCAGAGTGAAAATATGTTGCTCCGACAGCACCTGGATGATGCACAAAACAAAGCTGACAGTAAAGAGAAGACAGTCATTAGCATCCAAGACCATTTTCAGCAGATGGTGAGAAAACTTCATGCTGAAAGTGAGAAACAGCGTCTGATGCTGGAGGAAAGAAACAAGGAGTTAATCAACAAATGCAATCATTTAGAAGAGAGAACGTGTCAGTATGAAAATGAGGAAGCAGAAGGAAAAGTAAGTATCCAGATGGAGAAATAATTCTCAGACTTCCTGAAAGAAAATTCAAAATGATTCTTGATTCTGGCTAAATGGTGAATCTAATTGAGTGAAAAAATACACAGGCTGTGAATATATGATCTCTAAACAAGCCTAAAAGTACATCTTGTATCCAGCAAATAAAAATTAGACCCAGAAGATGCTTCACTTTGAGTGGAGACATCATGTCACTTGTGAAATGTTAAGAGCTTAAGTTCTAAATTTTTAATATAGACAGGTTTTAGTAATTTAATCTTTTACTATTAAGATAATAATTTTAATCTTTATGTTACCACATGTCGGTATAATGATGAAGCAGATAAAAGAAACGCTCATACCTAAAATGAATATTCTGAAATTAAGCTTCAGTTACATGGGTTACCTTGACAGTCAATTCCATGTTTCCCAGATGCTATCACTTATATATAGTAGCTTGGTTTCAGTAGCTTATCATACCTTTTTGTCATACTTGTTGGTATAATTTTAATTTTATTCATGTAAATTTGAATTAGCTTGGAAAACATTTCAGTCTTGAATCATTTAGTCTTATGGCCCCTCAACTCTTTAAAGAGTTGTCATTAAATTGAGAATTCATTGACAAGTCATTGAAATATTCTTGTCATTAAATCATAATTTGGGACTCAGGTGGTGAGCTTTAACCAAGCTCTTCTTGTTTTAATCTTCCCACTATTTATGCTATTAACTTAGGATATGTTTACAAACAATTTACTCATAATTCTCATTTTAAGGATCAATTACTGTCATTTGAATACCAGATTGTCCAGTAAAAATGAAGGGTGGCAGGACTTGAGAGCAGCAGGAATGGAGGGAGTCAGAGAGCGGGCGGTAGGGCCTGCGGCCCAGAGGCAGGTGGAGGCCAGGCTGTCGAGGCTCCCTGAGGGCCATGGGAGCAACCTCATTTGCAGATTGTATTTTTCTTCTGTGTTGGAGTGTAGTTGGTTTATACTTCTGCGTCAGTTTCGGGTGCCCAGCGTGGTGGTGCAGTCACACACGTATCCATTCTCTCCCAGGTCCTCTCCCAGGCAGGTGACTGCAGGGCACTGAGCAGAGCCCCCGTGCTCCGCAGGGGCGCCTGGTGGTCAGCCACGGGCAGAGGCGGGGGGCAGGGGGAGATTATCATAGTCTGGGATTAACATAGACACACCACCAGATATCAGACAGATAAGCCCCAAGGGAATGGCCTCATTTTTCTGCTGGGATAGGAATCTGTTGGCAAGATCTGAGCACTGGTTGCAATATGTGAAGATGTCTGAAGTTAACCAAAGCCTCTAATAAAGAAAGAGGGAAAATGTTCCACAGGGTGGAATTTTTCACCACTTCTTGCACATTCACACTCATTTCTTTCTGGTTGTGAGGTGGTGAAGCTCTGCAGATTTATTGGGAGGGGTAGGGCATGGACAGTGGGTCTGCATCTTCTGTCTGAGTAACTTAATATCAGGAAGGCAGAGGGTGGCCCCTTCTGTGTCTGTAACCAGATTCAGTGAGGAGGCAAAAGAAGGTGAGTTGCTGTGTATGGTCGTGGTTTTCTTTTCTTTTCTTTTTTTTTTTTGCGAGTTACGTTTTATTTGGGGCAGAATGAGAACTGCAGCCCTGGAGGCAGCATCTCAGATAGCCCTGAGAGACTGTTCCAAAGCGGCAGTGGGGGAAGGTCAATATATGAGGTTTTGGTGAAGGGGGAGTTCAATACCATGAAGCACTCACTTTACAAGAGGTTTTTTGTTAGTCATGAGGGTCTGATGTCACCATGAAGGCATTTAGTGCTTCTCTAGACATGAGGAGAGATGCAAGGATTGAGACCATGAAATCTGTTCCTAATAACATCCAACTATCTAAAGACCTGCCCCATCAGATTCCCTGGAGCACAGAGTGCCTCACTCCACCCTGACCTCCCTCAGGGACTGTTGAAGGTCAACAGCTATAACAGCATGGGGTTCAATCTCCATAAAGGCAGATGGCAAATGCCTTTGTTGTTCAGTCTTTGGCAATGCTCTCGGTCAGGCCAGTTTGACCCGGCCCCCTTGTGGTCATAAATCCGACCGTACTTTGGGGGGCATTTCATGACCATTTTGTCCCGCGTTGTTGGGCAGGCTCATTCCCAGTTCTGAAGAAAGTTTTTGTTGATAGGCCACTCGGTGTGCTATTACTGGACTAGGTTTTAATAGTCAAAGGTCTCTGGTCATGGTTTTCAAAGTCCGTATGTTGGAGTTACCTATTATTAACACAACGTCATAGTAAAGTGATTTGATAAACTCAGTGACAGAGAATCTTATTAGGCAGATATGAGACAACTTCGGCAAGAACTGGCTGATGGCCTCAAAAAGTGGTCTATGTCGGAGGCTGCACGGGAAGGCATGGCACGTAGCTGTGCCAACTTAGAAGATGAGATACAGGATTTAAAGAGCAAGTTCCGTCAACTCCCAAGTCAGGTACGTGTGAAAGTAAATGTGTCGACAGTTAATGTATAGGATAAAGTGTTTTAGGACACTCATTTTCATAGCTTTCTTTTGTATTCTCATTACAAGTAATTTACTACAGTTTTATTTATCTTTAGAATGCACTCATTTCTTAGACTCTGACTTTCATTCTGCCATTTGCATTATATATTATTTACTTATGTTATTTACTCTTAGGAAAGTGGAGAAATGTGCATCATTGTTCACAGAAGTTGAGAGACTTTTTTTTCTATTGAACAATATTTTTTTTTTAGTGATAGCTGTATTACCGTGATGAAGCAAGCCAGATAAAATCAGAGGATAATGTTTAATGGAAGTTTCCGGAAAATTATCATTTCTCATCTTCCCTTTGGTGAATGGCTGTAGAGTTCTGTATATATTTATTTCGTGAATTTCAGAATAACTTGTGCAGAAAGGGTATTATACAAACCAGTTGAATATAGGCATTGCCTTCTTTTCTATGTATTTTAGATATATTGTAAAAGCAAGGAGGTACTCAGATGGAGTATAGTATGTACATGCAAAATAATTAAGAACATTATCTAGATCGTGCCTTTGGATTTTTTAAAAAGCTCTTGAGATATAATTGACATATCATATAATTCACCCATTCCAAGTGTGTAGTTCAGTATCTCTTAGTCTAGAGAGGTGTCACCTGTGAGCACAGTCAATTTGAGAGCATTTCCATCACCCCCCAAAAGAAACCCTGCATCCCTTAGCCACCACCTACGGCCCCCTCCTCTCCCTCAGCCCCAGGCATCCCCCAATCTAATATCCGTCTGTGTGGACGTGCCTCTTCTGGGTAGTTCACATAAATGGAATCACACAGTGTGTGATCCTTTGTGGTTAACTTTTCCCATTTGATGTCATGTTTTCGCTCTTCATCCATGTTATAACACGTTATCAGTTCTTCCATTTCTGTGGATTGTCAAACAAGAAACAGTACGTGGCTAAGCCATTTATCCATTCATAAGCTGATGGAGATTTGGGTTGTTTCCACTTTGCGGCTACAAATAATCCTGCTGTGAGCACTGACTTACACATTTCTGGATGGACATGTTTTTATTTCCCTGTGGTTGGATTTTATCCTCAGAGTTCACTGGCTGATTTCTCCTTTTCTTGCCTTTGTTCAGACTGTCCTTTCTGTCTTGACAGTTTCTATTCCTCTTGGGTAGTCCTCCATTTATTCAGACCTGGTGCCCAGTCTGTCCCCCTCCAGAGCTTTCCTGACTGTCCAGTTCTCACTGAGCCTTTTCTCTTCAGCCCTGTCATCTAGTCTGTGAAGTACAGTATAGCCCTTCATTTTGCATTGCCATTTTTTTCATGAGGGGGAATCTTGTCTAAGTATACATTAGTCTAACAGGGAGTATTTCTTAATATGCAGAGCACTTGTCTTGCATAAATGGAAAATAGTTTAGCTTAACAGTTGTTAAGATACAACTAGGAACTTCATCCATACCAATAATTTCTTCTTGGAGATGCTGGTATAGTAAAACTTTTATTAAAATGTATTTAAAGTAATTAACTGTAAAATTGAAAGTGCTTAGTCTAATAGAGAATTGTTCAATTAAATGCTCATTTTCCCCCCCTGACTCAGGAAGTAAAGTGTAAATTTGGGTTCCTTCATTATGCAGCCAGAAGTGGGATTTATGGATATCTAGCCTTTCAGGCCTCTATGGATTTCTAACCTTCCCAGCCTCAGTTTCTGGGGATGGCTTCTCTGATATCCATACCTGGTAACCTTAATTTTCTCATCCGAGTACTTGCTAGACATTACCAGTCGCTGGGAATGAATTGATTCAGAACTTTGATTTAGCAGTCGGGTAATGTTTCCATGGCAGTGACTTCACCCTTGCTCTGACGGTCAGGTAATGTTCTGTACCACTCTGTTCGGGAGGTGCTATTTGCATATTAAGTGGTGGTCATTGTCCACTGAGTAGGACAGAGAGGAAGTAAGTTACCAATTATTGTAAGTGGAGAAGAGTACTGAAGTCCTCGTTGGTTAGTGGAGTCAGTGAACGTTTTTCAAGTATTGGACACGTGTGTTCTGGGCCTCATGCCTCCCCCTTCCTGCCCCCTTGCAACGGTATGGAGAGTGAGTTCACTGTGACTTGTGTAGAAGACCACTTCCGTTGTCATGCCGTCTGCCTGAAATACCAAATTGGTTTACAGGTAAAATACAGCGACCATAATGACGCCAATTACAAACAGCTCTTACTGTGTGCCACGTCCTCTTCTCAATACATTATGTATAGTCCCCAGTTTAATCTTCCCAGCATCCCACTGAGGTTGATGCTACCATTATCTCCATTTTCTGGATGGAGAAACTGAGATGCAGAAAGGTTAAGTAGTTTGCCCCAGGACTCACAGCCCAGAACTGGAGCACAGGCCCAAGCATTCTAGCTCCTGTGTAGCTCCTGCCTCTCGCACTAGTCCCTGAAGCTCTTGTCACCAAGAGCAGTGTTAGCTCTCGTAATCACTGGAAGATCCGTGGTCATTCACATATGTGGGTATTTAAAATGATGGCTGATGTGGTGCTTGGAATAAAATAAAATATGTTACCATAAGGTTAATTTTCTGTCTTTCCCCATTTGTCCAGTTTATAAATTTGTGTGTTTATTTCAGAAAATCTATTTTAAAGCATGGATGATGTTGTATTTGAGTGCTAGAGGAGAGGTCAGTAACCTGCAAAGGGCAGACAGTAAATATTTTCAGTTTGTGGACTGTAAGGTGTCTATTGTAACAACTCAACTCTGCTGTATGGCAGGAAAGCAGCTGTAAGCAATATGCAGACGAAAGGGAAAGTGATGATGGCGGATTCGCTAGGTTATCAGTAGTTACAACAGTTGTTTTCCTTTTGTTTCTCTTTTTAGTTGCAAGAAGCACAGGATCAACATACAGAGGCCGTGAGATGTGCTGAAAAGACACAGGATCACATCCAAAGGTACGATTTAAAGCAGCACAGAAAACAACTGAAGTATAGAGCAGATAAACAGTATACTATGAGAATTAAATCAGTAATGATGATAAACACATCACTGTGAAGCTGGGTAACATTTCGGCTTTGAGCTGTTTTGAGATGCATATTTTCCCCCCATTGTTTCCATATTTTTCACATTATCCACAAGTGAAAGGTGAAAGTGTTAGTCACTCAGTCGCATCCAACTCTTTATGACCCCATGGAGTATAGCCCACCAGGGTCCTCTGTTCATGGAATTCTCCAGGCAAGAATCCCAGAGTGGGTTGCCATATCCTGGTCCTGGGGATCTTCCTGACCCAGGGATCGAACCTGGATCTCCTGTATTGCCAGCAGATTCTTTACCGTTTGAGCCACCAGGGAAGCCGATTGTCCACAAAACACAACTAGAAAAACAGTGCAGTTGCCAAATCCTTTACTTTTCAAAATACTGAGATCCTCTATAATTGAACTGCAGATGTTTGTTCAGGAAAAAAACCTATGTGTGAAGTACTTCCTTGAGAGTTCAGGGGTTAAAACTCTGCCTTCCAAGGCAGAGGGTATGGGTTTGTTTGATCCATGGTCAGGGAGCTAGGATCCCACGTGCATCACAGCCAAAGATCCAAAACGTAAAACAGAAGCAGTGTTATAGTAAATTCAATAAAGACTTTTAAAATGGTCCATATCCAAAAAAAATCTAAAAAAAAAAAAACCCAAAACCTATGTGTGAGAATAATTATTTTAAATCTGCATTTTAGACTTGAAATTGAAAATGCCAAGTTACAAACTACAATCAAAAAGCAAGTGGGCAAAGTTGAACAACTTCAGAAAACCCTTTCAAATACAAGATTGGTAAGTCAATCTCTTAATTTCTGTCATACTGAGGAAGAATTTTAATTTTTTTTACTAGTAATATATGACAATATTTTGGACAGTGTGAGAAACCTCTTTGATTAAAGAGTTTATTGTGAGAGAACAGCATCGAAACATGTATATTATCAAGGGTGAAACAGACCACCAGCCCAGGTTGGATGCATGAGACAAGTGCTCAGGGCTGGTGCACTGGGAAGACCCAGAGGGATGGGATGGGGAGGGAGGTGGGAGGGGGGTTCAGGATGAGGAACACATGTAAATCCATGGCTGATTCATGTCAATGTATGGCAAAAACCACTACAATATTGTAAAATAATTGGGGGAAAAAAATAAAGAGTTTGTTGTATTTTTACTGATATTGCCTGCTACTGGTAGCATAATTCCTCTTTATAGAAGAAGTGGACTGAAGTCATAAAATTAATGACTTTTGTAGTAAGATTTTAATTTAAAATATTGTGAGAATCCAGTCGAAAAGCAATATTTTATACAGACCACATTTTGTTTGTTCATTCCTCTGTCAATGAAATTGGGGTTTTTCCACTTCCTGGCTGTTGTTAATAATGCTGCCATAAACATTGGTACACAAATATATTTGAGTCTAGAAATTTTAGCAATGGTTTGATTGAGAATTCTGAATTTCTCTTGTAATCCAAACCCTTCTGTGAGATTTTAGAGAATGAATCATTTTTAATACTGCAGTTTGTTCTCTTCACCAGGAATTAATACTATGTCTCTATAGAACACTTCTTTCTGAAAGAATATAGTTTTTCCTAGGTTGGATTTCTCTTTAAAGAGGTGGGGTTTGCATAGGATTTTTTCAAAGATTATTTTAGTAAGATGTGTAAATTATTTTACACATCTTTAATTTAAAGTACACATGCTTTAATTTAAAGTAAATTATTTTAGTAAGTAACAAAACCTGGAATATCTTGAACCACTGATGAAAATTAGTTTAGAGCATCTTTAGAAAGTAAAATGTCATTATAGCCACACTTTAAAAAACTTTCATTAGCATTTAGTATTTTATGTGTCAGTTCAGTTGCTCCATTGTGTCCAACTCTGCAAACCAATGGGCTGCAGCAAGCCAGTCTTCCTTGTCGATCACCAAATCCTGGAGCCTGCTCAAACTCATGTCCATCGAGTCAGTGATGCCATCCAACCACCTCATTCTCTGACGTCCCCTTCTCCTCCTGCCTTCAGTCTTTCCCAGCATCAGGGTCTCTTCCAGTGAGTCAGTTCTTCATATCAGGTGGCCAAAGTATTGGAGCATCAGCTTCAGAATCCATCATATGAATATTCAGGACTGGTTTCCTCTAGGACTGACTGGTTGGAACTCCTTGCAGTCCAAGAGACCCTCAAGAGTCTTCTCCAACACCAGAGTTCAAAAGCATCAATTCTTTGGTGCTCAGCTTTCTTGATGGTCCAACTCACAAATCCATTCGTGATTACTGGAAAAACCATAGCTTTGACTAGACAGCCCTTTGTCAGCAAAGTAATATCTCTGCTTTTAATATGCTGTAAAGGTTGTTCATATCTTTTCTTCCAAGGAGGAGGCGTCTTTTAATTTCATGGGTACAGTCACCATCTGCAATGATTTTGGAGCTCCCAAAAAGAAAGTCTGTCACTGTTTCCATTGTTCTCCCATTTATCTGCCATGAACTGATGGGACTGGATGCCTTGATCTTCGTTTCCTCAATGTTGAGTTTTAAGCCAGCTTTTTCACTCTCCTCTTTCTCTTTCTTTAAGAGGATCTTTAGATCCTCTTCTCTTTCTGCCATGAGGGTGGTGTCATCTACATATCTGAGGTTATTGATATTTCTCCCGGCTATCTTGATTCCAGCTGGTAATTACTCCAGCATGGCATTTCGCGTGATGTACTCTGCATATAAGTTAAATAAGCGGGTGACAGTACACAGCCTTGACGTGCCCTTTTCCCAATTTGCAACCAGTCCGATGTTCCATGTCCAGTTCTAATTGTTGCTTCTTGAGCTACATACAGGTTTCTGAGGAGGCGGGTAAGGTAGTTGAGTAGTCCCATCCCTGTAAGAATTTTCCAAAGTTTGTTTGATCCACACAGTCAAAGGCTTTGACGTAGTCGATGAAGCAGAAGTAGATGCTTTCCTGGAATTCTCTTACTTTTTCTGTGATCCTAGGGATGTTGGAAATTTGTACTCTGGTTCCTCTGCCTTTTTCACATTCAGCTTGAACATCTGGAAGTTCTCAGTTCAGGTACTATTGAAGCCTCACTTGGAGAATTTTGAGCGTTACTTTGCCAGCATGTGAGATGAGTGCAATTGTGCAGTAGTTTGAACATTCTTTGGCATTGCCTTTCGTCGGGATTGAAATGAAAACTGACCTTTTGCAGTCCTGTGGCCACTGCTGAGTTTTCCACATTTGCTGGCATATTGAGTGAAGCTCATTCACAGCAGCATCTTTTAGGTTTGAAAGAGCTCAACTGGAATTCCATTACCTTCACTATCTTTGCTCATTTCTTAAGGCCCACCTGACTTTGCACTCCAGAATGTCTGTCTCTAGGTGAGTGATCACACCATCATGGTTATCTGGGTCATGAAGATCTTTTTTGTACAGTTCTTTTGTGTTCTTGCCACCTCTTTTTAATATCTTCTGCTTTCTGTTAGGTTCATACCATTTCTGTCCTTAATTGGCCCATCTTCTCATGAAATGTTCCCTTGGTATCTCTAATTTACTTGACGAGATCTCCAGTCTTTCCCAGTCTGTTGTTTGCCTCTGTTTCTTTGCATTGATCGCTGAGGAAGGCTTTCTTATCTCTCCGTGCTGTCCTTTAGAACCCTTTAGCTGAAGTTGAGCAGTTCTATGATGACCCACAAGACCTTCTAGAACTAACATGGGAAAAAAAAAACAGTGTACTTTTTATCATAGAGGACTGGAATGCAAAGTAGGAACTCAAGAGATATGTGGCATAACAGGCAAGTTTGGCCTTGGAGTACAAAATGAAGCAGGGCAAAGGCAAGCAGATTTTTGCCAAGAGAACACACTGGTCGTAGCAAACACCCTCTTCCAATAACACAGTAGGTGAGTCTATACATGGACATCACCAGATGGTCAATTTTATGTGTAAAAACCTCTCTGTTTAACAAATAAATGTTGCCAGTTTAAATTCCAGAAAAATGATGAAATGAGGAAAAATCATTTTAAGCTGTTTGAAGCAAAGTCATTCATTTTGAAATCTGTCCTTACTGATATCAGGTTTATAAACTCCGTTGACTACAAATGCTTATCCCTCGTGAACTCATGAAAGATAATATTATTTTTTTATTTCTGTGCTTGCAGTCTGAGCTCTGTGCTGTCCTTTTCATAAGAAATGCCCTCTGTCTGTAGGTGACTCATATTTCCTGAGCCAGATTCCTCTTTATTGAACTTCTAAGAAAATCCCAAGGCCTCTTCTCATTTTGTATGTCTTGGTCTCTCGGTTGGACTTCCCTGGTGTCTCAGACAGTAAAGAATCTGCCTGCAATGCAGGAGACCCAGGTTTGATCCCTGGGTTGGGAAGAGCCCCCGGAGAAAGTGAAAGTGGAAGTCAGGTCTTCTGCATTGTGGGCAGATTCTTTACCAGCTGAGCCACAAGGGAAGCCCAAGAATACTGGAGTGGGTAGCCTATCCCTTCTCCAGTGGATCTTCCCGACCCAGGGATCAAACCAGAATCTCCTGTACCGCAGGCGGATACTTTACCAACGGAGCTATCAGGGAAGCCCTATCCCCTGGAGAAGGAAATGGCAACCCACTCCAGTGTTCTTTCCCAGAGAATCCCATGGACAGAAGAGCCTGGTGGGCTTCAGTCTATGGGGCACAGAGGCAGACATGAGTGGGCGGCTCACACTTGGTCTCTCTGTTAGGTCAAACAAACAAGCAGTGTTTTTGCTGCCAAGGTTCTCTTTAAAGCTCTTAGTGTCCTGTGAATTTGATTGGGGTTCACGCCGTTGGAAAAGTTACCCTCCAAAATCTTTTCTCAAGGAAGCCCTGCACCTTGGGCTTCCTGTGAAACTTTGCAGGATGACACTTTTAGCGTTCTTTTCCTCTTAAGATCCTTTAAGGAATCTGAGGCACCACCTTAAGTCTTTCCAGGGTCTTACACTTACAGTCTACAGGTTTTACCTTTAGACCGTGTTTTCCTGGCAGCACCCGAGATTTGATCTTAGCCCAGAAGCCATTTCTGTCCTTTAGCATCCTGTGACAATTGGACATGTGGAGATGCTGTAAAGGGGATACAGATATTGAACCCAGTGAGTCTTGGTTCCTTTATATTTAATAGCACTTTTAAATTTTTCTGATAGCTTATCCCTCTCATTGATTTACTTTCAGCTGCTTTAGAGCAAGAGTCTCCACCTCCCATGTTTCAGTGTCCGTTTCTTCTCTTGCCTAGAAGCCATCATCGGCAGCATCTTCAAGGACCATCAGGCTTCTGTGTACAATGTGATGAAGCCCATTACGTTTTCATTTCTTTCTCTGCATCCATTCAAGTGCAACCTACCTCCAGGTTCAAAGGCATTCTCACATGTTTCAGCTCTTTTTTAACAGCAGTACCTCATTTGGGGGCATCACCGACTCGATGGACACGAGTTGTGCAAGTTCTGGGAGTTGATGGTGGCCAGGGAAGCCTGGCGTGCTGCAGTCCATGGGGTCACAAAGAGTCAGACGTGACTGAGCAACTGAACTGAACTGAACCCCATGTTTAATATCAGTGTCTGTGCCAGTTATTTATTGGTAACAAACTGCATTAGAAACCACCTCAAAGCCCAGTGACTCAGAACAGCGTTTCCTTTGTTCACAAGTCTGCGCTGGCGCAAGGCTCAGTGAGTGAGCCCCGCTCATTTCTTCTCCAGTTGCATCAGCCGGGATGTCGTGAAGGTGGGGACCAGAGTCATCTGAAGACTTCCCCGTGCGCACGTCTGGTGTTGGAGCTGGCTTTTGGAGGGGCCATTAGGTGGGGGCGGTCAGTGGGGACACTGACATGTGCTCTGTGTGTGGGCTGTGCTTCTTCACAGCGTGTTGACTGAGTCTAAGAGTTGGCTTCCCCACAGAGCAACATTCAGAAGCTATTTAGCTTTAAAACTCACACAGCAGTTTCCCCAGACTCTGTCCAGGAGGAATCAGTTACTAGGACTAACGCATACTTAAGGAGAGGGAATTTCATGAGAAAAGTGTCAAAGAATTTGGAGACATGTTTGAAAACCACGAGCTCCAATCACGTCGACTTACCAAGTAATCATTCTGTCTAAAGGAAAGTTCTTTCCAATTCAGTGTCACTGATATTCCAGTAAATATTTTTTCTTTCTTTTGTTTGGTATGTCTCTTATTCTGTGGAAAGTAAGAAAGGGTTACAAGAATGAGGCATTTTTTTGTTGTTCAGAAAAATGTATGGATCATCTCACTAAACTCTTAGGAGATGGGATTTCTTTAACCTTTCTTTAACCTTGTGAATCATTTCTCTTTGGAATGCAGTTCAAATTAGCAAAAACTGTTTGTAGTTCAGGAAAAGGCTTATTGGATTAGAATCCACATTTACAAGATTTAACCATTAGAGTCTTATTTTCACAATCTTCTTTTGGGAGACGTTTACTAACTCGGCCCTAGATAACTCAATACAGGATACCTCAAACTTCTTTAAAAACCATGGGATAAGATGGGAGAAAGGGGTAAGAGACATTCTACTAGGAGGTGGCTTGCAGTCATTCTACAGAGGAAAGATAGAAAAGTATTACTGTAGAACAATAAAAGAGTGTAAAATCAAGTGCAAATGTTGTGAGACTGAGATGATAGTGAAGAGTATATTTTGTGACTCTTGGTGGTTTGAACTTCTTTCTTGATTCTCTGAGTTATTCCAGGCCCTACATTCTCCAATACAGATACCATGGTATATATTTGATCCTCGGTTTGAGCGAGGCTGTGCTCAGTCCACTTTCCTCAGAACTAAATGGTGTTGTTTTATTCTTGCAGACTGATCATCTTCCAGCAGAGCTGGGAGCTGCGTGTTCACAGTGTCTGCACCTGGATGCAACATATCAAGTTCTTCAACGGGAGTTGTTATCAATGAAAGGATGGCAAAGGAAGTGTGAGAAACTAGAGAAAGAGAACAAGAAGTTGGAGCAAGAAGTAGTGAAACTCAAAAGTCCTATGGAACTGAAGATGATAGAACACCCTCAAGTCGAGCAGTATAAACGGGAGATTGAAGAAAGAGTGAGACGGGACTTCCTAGAGAAATGGAAAGAAGTCAACCTATTTTTGCAGGTTAATTTGTTGATCTGTCATGTGCTTGAATTCACCTCAGTGTAAATTACATTTTGGATGGGTACAGCTAATGTGTTTCCTCTGCTTCCCTTAGAGCAGTGTGTTCTGTAGATTTCTGGAAGGAGGGGCACACTTGTTTCTCCTTGTAAATATTTCAGTTTCCATCACAGTTATCACTAAATTGATCTTTCAGAATGCTTCTCACTAGAGAATCCTTTTACTTATAAGACCAATTGGTATACACAAGACTATGAGGGGGGAAAACAAATATGTGGTTTAGAACTGGTACCATCCTCTTGAATTATTCTTGTCTTGTTCAATTTCTAAATTTTCACTTCATCCTCTTAGTCTTTGAATCATCCGGTTCCTTAAGTACTACTATAACATTGATTCCACGTTTATTTTATAATTCAGATTTAATTCATGTCACATTGACGATGATTATTTTAAAGTTCCTCTTTTCTTATTTTCACATTTAAAATCACTCTCTGAATTCCTGACTCAAAACTAAATGGAACAAATATCATTATTCAGGTTATAATCATTTAAAAAATGTATCTTTTTAAATTTGACTTAGACACGAGCAGCATGTCAAGAAATCTCAGAGCAGTTCCGAGAGGGGCGTATTGCTTCCGTAAGAAGTCAGATGGAACTCAGAATTAAAGACTTGGAATCTGAACTATCCAGGATGGAAACTTTTCAAGATTATAAGAAAGCAGAGATGGAAAAATATAAGAAACTCTGCTTAGAGGAACTAAAAGTTAGAGAGTCATTGGAAAATGAACTAGACATGTAAGTCAAAGCACAGAATCACAGAAGATAAATTTAGTCCATTAATTTGTCTCTGAAGCCTAGTTTTTATAGAGCCAGGTTCCTGAGATTAGTAGGAAGTGAAGCTAGCTAGTCAGTCACTGCTAGAGGGCATCCTAAGAAAAATGAGTAATAAGATATCCTTGTAAGTTTTCCTACACTAAGCAAAAGCATGCTTGTGAAATCAGGGAAGATTCACACAGGGGTGAAAGGCAGGGTACTTCACAGAGTGGCTGACGCTGGCATGGTGACCTGAGTGAGGGTTTGTATGGAGGCTGGAAAGGGCAGATCCCACCTGCAGCCGAGTCCAGGCTTCCCCGCCTCTGAAAGCAGAGCACTCCTAGGACACCTTTCACAAGCCCAGAGAGCACAGCAAAGGAGCAGGGACCCGAGGACACGTTCTGCTAGTCGATGCCCAAAATAAGCACACACAAGGGAAGCCCAGGTGCTCCCAGAGAGGGTTCAGGGCTGTGGGACTTGATGCTGGGGTGTGGGGTGTGGCTTCCGGGGAAGGAGGTCGCTGGGACCGGCCTCCCTGCTTGGGGAGCGCGATGCCTCTCATTGTAAAAACATACACTGAACGCTGTTTTGACTTTTTGCCTTTTGAAATGAAACCAAAAATTCTCTTCAGATTTTTTTCTTTGTTTTGATTATGAGATACAGGTGCTGATGTAGGCCCTTCGTAGAAATGAAGTAACATAAAATGAACTTTGGAAAAGCAGAGCATACTTGTCATTGTTCCTGGGGCTGTTTTAGCCCTTTTGTCACCCATTGCCCTCAAGGTTGTGGCTCTAGGTGATTCCTCAGAGCCAAGTGCTTAATTTCTCCACGGTCATGAGTGGAAGGTATATATAAGAATGGTGAAAGGAAACGCTTGAAAATGGATTTGTGGGATGGCGTGTTTCTTCATCCCTGTTTCCTGGGGGCAGGCGTGTCCCAGAGGCGGCAGGCGTCACTGTGAGCCCAGCTCCCTTTCTCTCTGACGCCCTTTCTCTCCTCCCCCAGCTGTGACTTGTTACCTGAGGAGCCCAGACACACGTGAGCTTCTTTAGAACAAGGTCAGAGCTGTCACTGTTTACAGCAGGTCTGCTCTCTGCTTCCAGTGCTCACACGGTGTGACGGGAATTCCATTTACTGTGCAGCAGCTTACAAAGTGCAAATCCTTTAGGGAATCGTGAACAAAACTGGTGTTTTCCATCTTCCCCAGGACTAATTGGAGGCTGGCAGAGATGAGCACCGAACTTGAGGTGGAGAAACAGCAGAACAGATCTTTACTGAGCACTCTCACCACGAGGCCAGTCCTGGAGCCGCCCTTGCATTGGAAATGTCAATACTTCATATGACTCTTTCTCCAAAAACAAACGTAGGATTTTCTACCTCATTTCCATGCCCTTCAAATAACAGCATGGCAACTTACTTGATCAAGTTTAGTTCTACTAGCTTTTTTTCCTTGGGTTTAGGATTTCTGATATGAATGATTCTTATTTTCAACTTCTGAGCTGTTTATTTGACTTATGTGCACTAAGTAAAAGCCATAATTATCTGTGCTAACCAGGAGACAAAAATTTTATGGTTTTTTTTGTCCTAGATTTCTATTTTTAAGAGATACTTATTAACTTCTTAAATTTCTTGAAAAGCTACATTTAAATTCTACTTTAGAAATGAAATCTTATTGCCTGGTAACCGAACATATACTTTCAGATATTTGACCTCCTTTCTAATTGATTTCACCTTGGCAAGTGTTCATAATCATCTCCAAGCTCTGCTGAACCCACTGCAGTTTTTCTACCCCTAAGCATAAGTGAATGACTGGCATCTAAACACTAGCCATATATGGATGTTTTTGTATTTGAAGGAATCCTAGATAAATCCTTTTTATGAATTAAACAAACTTGTAGCACTATATCAGAAGATTAATTTCTAGTTTTCGGTCAACATTTTGGTCATTTTCTTACACAAGAATGCATCTTTAATCGCTATTTTACTTAGAGCCTTGTTACTTAAATTTCTAAAAAATATTTTCTGAGCAATTGTAGAACATTTCTAAGTTTGTAGTCAAAGCAAACATTAAAAAATTTTAAATGAAGCTCACTTTTGTCTCTATCTCAACAGCACCTGGATGATTGATGACTAAGAGCAATGATGGGGAGTCTAAATTGCAGCTAGTTTTCGTTGTGTAATCGTTGTGATTAAAATATCCATTTTAGTCAGAGCACACGGGTTTGTGGTTTTGATGGTGTTTTCATGATGGTTATGGTGCAGATAAAAATAGCCCTTGTTAAATGCAGTCTCAACCTGTGTTCCCATTTGGCTTCTTGCCATCATAGAGCAATCTGAGGTTTCTTCGACAGCACTGCGGCTACGTTGGGTCTTAGTCCTTGAGAGCCATGAACCTGGAGGACGTGCTTTAGCTGTGCAGTCACAGCGGGCCTCCAGACACTTCATCCCAAGTCAGACACTGCCCCACGCAGGCCTCAGGGGAGGAAGCAAAGGCTCAGTCCCCAGCCCAGGGGCGGGCTGCCTACCGCAGACCCAAGGTCACGGTGCTGTGAGCACACACATCTTTTCAAAGAAGACATTGGGAACCAAGCAAGCACTTCTTAGTTCCTTCTCCCAAACTCACCCGTTGGGTAAATCTCGCTTCTCATGAGGAGGGTAGGAGTATAAGTGCTCCCCTTGAAACTTCAGCCTGAGGAGATGAAGTTCAACTGCAATTTCTGACCAGATTTAGCTTATAGTTGAGATTACACTCATGCTTTTTGTATATACCAATTAATTATGACAGCTTGGATAGAAGTATGCTAAATAGTAAAGAGAGATCTTATTTGTGTTTTAGATTGTGTCCTAAATAACTCAAAATGTGGATAATTCATTTTGCTGATTCATTTTAATAAACCAGGTTTTATCTGGAGGAAACGACCATCCTTTTAAGACAAATCTCTTCAGTTTTGGCCTGCTTGATTCAACCAAAGATTTTCTCTTTCAAGTTTCCTGTCCTGTGTTTAAAAAATATTTCTGCTTTACAAATTAACTATATCGACTGCTACAAATAGGAGTTTGATATTGATTTATTTTCGTTCATGCATTTAAGACATATAATTTAAAACATTTATGAAATGCCACAAGCATTATTGAACTATGTAACAAGGTTTTACATATTCATTTTCTCTATGTTACAGTTAAAAATCTGTATGTGTTTTCTTAATCTGAGGAAGGAGCTGGCATAGGACTCTAGGCTCAGTAAGAAGTCCATTGGCCTTGTTACTTCTTTTGTAGAATTAGGAAGTTTGGCTAAATCAATGACTCTCATACCTTTAAAAAAGGTTTTTTTTTTCCCCAAAGAAAACAACCTTTCTTTTAAAAAACACTTCTGAGTGGAATGGTATTATATGAAAGAGACAAGTATAGAGCCGTTTAGCTAAAGGAGTGGCCAGAGACGGTGCAGCTGTGACTTCTCTGTTCCTCACCCCTGCAGTGACCCCCGTGGGACCTTCCCCTTCCACGGGGCATAGTTCGCAAACTGACACTTATGAGAGAATCCTTCTCGCTAAACACCTTTAGAATTAAAACTTGCCGGTACATTGTTTTCTTGTGTATAATTTCCTCACCTTTCTATGTTTTCACTAAATGGAAAAGTTTAAAGAAAACTGCAGATGTGTTCTCCTTATTAACATTCGACTTCAGACTACTTCCTCCATATGACATGATCCTCACCTAGAAATCAAAATAAAGTACATATTTAGGGCAGGAACTGTTAAGGGAGAAGAGAGTGATCTTGTGGGTCATTACTAGGATTACGGGTCATTCCCTAATTCTCTGAAATTATGTGTACTCAATAGACTGATATTTATTATACTTTTTATCAGATTAATCTAAATAGCATTCCATATATATGTTCTCTGTTATCTAAAAGCAGAATAAGTAGGAATTCATTTTCTTCTATTTCTGTGATGCTTTTTCTACTTAAGTATTCTTCAAGTTAGGTCTAGTCTCTAAAAGTATTATTTAAATGTCACATGTAGTAAATTATATGTAATTCCTATGATAATTCTCTTGTTTATCTTAAACATAAATAATATTTGACTTATTTCGGATGCTGCGGGAGTTGGACAGGAGTATAACTAGAGAACTAGAAGAAGGTATGTTGCCAAAACCTAAGAATTAAATTTAGACATTGATTTCTGAAATCCCATATAGCTAATGAAAAATGTGAAAGCATGAGCAGTCATAGTGAAAAATATCCTTCTTCCTCCTTGATTCATCATGTTCCATAGCTTGAAAAAACAATCTCTAAAGGCCTATGTATTTCTTTCATTTCTGGCTATTTCCTTCTTCTACTGCCTCCATCCCTGTGGAACGATCCGCCTGCACCTGACACTATTCTCAGGAAACGTGGCGTTCACCCGCTTCTCAGGCGCTGGTAGCAATTAAGGCTGGAAACCCAGACTCAAGCAGTCACGGGTGTGCAGCTGTCACTCGGTGGGTGACTAAACTTTCTCTGTCACTGACTTTGTCACCAGTTTATCTTTCACCCTCAGGAAAAGCTCCAAACACCCACATCGGTTTGGGTCCTGACAAAGTAGGCGGCCTTATCTCCTTACCACCCTCCTCTGCCCTCAGCTCTGCATCTAACCAGCCAGACTGTAGGATCCCACAGCCGCGCGTCCTCACCTCCGGTCTTTGTACGAGCTTTTCCCCTCCATCTCCTGTACTTTGTCCTGTCCTTCAGGCATCTGCTTCCACAGCACCTCCACCAGAAAGCTGGCAGTACTGACACGAAGCTGGCTGTCCCTTCTGAGTGTCCCTGTGCCGTCTTTTATATCTGTTTTGTATATGTGAGTCTGTGTGGAAGTTGCCTGTTTGTCTGTTTTTCCAGTTGAGGGCATATCATTTTCCAGGGTGGACCTGGGTCGCCTTCATCTTATAATTGCAGTCCTTGTCCCAGCACCTTTGCACACAGTTACTGAGTGAACCAGTGAAGAATGAGGAAACCAGAGATCTGATGCTCAGCCACACATGCACCATGAGCAGATTATAGAATTGTAATCTTGTATTTCACGTCATGCCACCTATAGATAGATTTCCTTTTTCGGAACACTAGGAAAGGTCTCAGGTTTTTTCGTTTTTTTGTTGGTTTGTTGTAACTAATACTTACTTAATTCAAGTGTTTTAGGTACAGAATATAATTCTTTCCTTTTCTTTCCAGTTGAGGCTGAATTGGCATCTGATGCCTTTCAAGTGTCTTCTCGAAGCTCTTCAGATGGGTCAAATGTGTATGATGACCAATTTTTGCAAGCAAAAGCAGAGTATCAACAGATTTTGTTTGAAAAATATAAGATTTAGAAAGATAAATAGTAAACGTTTCCCTACTGGACTGTTTCCATGACATTTCATTGTTTCCCATTAAAGATGATGAGAAAATCTTTTTGAAAAGAAAATATTTTTGTGTTACGTGTGTATGATGAAAATTTACATAGTATTTTAAGTGCTGTTTCTCTGCATCTAACTTACTTTTAAGCAGATTTAAAAACCAGCAGTGTTGAGTTTTCCATATTCTAAGCGATAGTGTTAGTTACTCAATCGTGTCCAACTGTTTGCAACCCCATGGACTGTAGCCCACCAATCTCCTCTGTCCATGGAATTCTCCAGGCAGGAATACTGGAGTGGGGAGCCATTCCCTTCTCCAGGGCATCTTCCAGACCCTGGGATCAAACTCACGTCAGGTGCATTGCAGGTGGATTCTTTACCATTTGTGCCACCAGGGACGCCCTTTACAGACTCAGACGAGCCCTAATACCCGCTGTTTAAGCAGCACCCAACGAGCCAGACTTGTCATTAATATTTAGTGGTGTTGATTGATAGCTTTTTTGTATGTTCACTTTTTACCACTATATATAGACCCAAAGATTTAGATACTGCTGTTATGGCTACCATCAATATTTTGATGTGTTACAATTGTTAGTAGTGGCATAAAACTTACTATAAGTAACTTTAAACACAGATTCAAAAGTCCTTCCTCATGAAGAAATAAGGTTTGCCTGAGTTTTCGCCTTTTAAGTGAATGAACTTTTATATATTACGTTTTTATTTTTATTTAGAAGATAATATCTTTACAATATTGTGATGGTTTCTGCCATACATTGACTTGAATTGGCCATAGGAATGCATATGTCCCCTCCCTCCCACCTCCCTCCTTGTTCCAGCCCTCTAGGTTGTCACAAAGTACCAGCTTTGGGTTCCCTGCATCATACAGCAAATTCCAAAAAGACACATGTACCTCAGTGTTCATTGCAGCACTATTTACAATAGCTAGGACATGGAAGTAACCTAGATGACGGTCAACAGCGGAGTGGATAAAGAGCTGTGTGTTATTCAGCTCTAAAAAGGAATGCATTTGAGTCCGTTTTAATTGACTTCTGATTTACTTTTGGAGACAGTGTTAAAATTAGAGAAAGTTCTTCGTTCCTCATGGCAGTGGCTTCTCCTGTTGCAGAGCCCCGGCTCGAGAGTGCAGGCTCAGCAGTTGTGGCGCTTGGGCTTAGTTGCTCCGCAGCCTGAGGGATCTGCCCAGACCAGGGATCGAGCCCCACGTCCCTTCCATTGGCAGCGGATTCTTAACCACTGGACCACCAGGGAGGTACACGTGTTCATTTTAAACCAGTGTCTGGGAATCCCCTGGTGGGCCAGTCATTAGGGATCTGGCTTTCACTGCCAGGGGCCCGGGTTCAACCCTGGTTTGGAAATTAAGATTCCAAAAAAAAAAAAAAAAAAAAAAAGCAGTGCCTATAATTGTGTTGGTCATCTTACCGTTGAAGGAAGAGTGTTCTGCCCCCCTCCCTGCCCCCGCCACAGACATAACTCAGTAAAACTGGTCTCATGTTGAATGAGAAAATAAATCTAACCTGGAAAGATTCCTGAGTTGGTTCTTGGGCAGAAACAAATGAAGACCAACCTTAAACCCCTCCCTGCTGGCCCTGGGGGAGCTTCGAGGGGAATCTGACTCCTGTTACTTCCCCCAGAGCCCGTGTGGCCAGTGCTGTCAGCAGAGCTGCTCCTGGGGCGAGGAGGGCTCTGCCTCACACACCCGCCCCACGCAGCTCGGTCACTTTCCCCTCTATTGAGTTTTCTTTATGACTTCAGACTCAGGTGTGGGGACTCCCCTCGTGGTCCAGTGGTTAAGACTCCATGCTTCCACTGCAGGGGGAGTTTGTTCCATCCTTGGCTGGTGAACTAAGATGCCACATACCATTTGTGGTGTCGCCATGAAAAAAAAAAAAAGAAACGGGCTGTGATTTTGATCGCTCATGTCCTAGCCCCTCTTGATATCACCTGGAATTGTATTCGAGGGCTAGGTGAGCAAAAGGCACATTTGTGAAAATCTACACTGGTTAAAATAGCATACACAGGTTACCTGGTTTCCTTGATTTTTTTTTTCCCCTGGCCCATCCTCCTTTTGTGAGCTGTGATGAGAGAGGACACAGAAACACAGTCAAATGGTATCAGATAAAACAGCAGTACACTCAGCCATCAGATTCCCTCCTATTTTTTTTTTTGTTTGTTTGTTTTTTTTGGTAAATGCTACACAGCTTGTGGGATCTTAGTTCCCCAACCAGGGATTGAACCTGGGATCTTGGCTATGAAAGTGCAGAGTCCTAGCCACTGAACCAACAGGGAATTCCCAAATCACCTCCTGTTTGATGGCTCAAAAGAAAGCTGATAAGTATTATCAAAGACACAAAAGACATGAGATTGGATCAAACAAAATGGCCATTTCATTCTGCTCCCATGTAGTCGTTTGTTTGTTGTTTTTTTTAATATTATTTATTTAGCTGCACCAGTGTTCCCTACGACATGTGGGATCTTTAGTTGGGGCATTTGAACTCTTAGCTGTGGCATGTGAGATCTAGTTCCCTGACCAGCAGTGGGGCTGGGTCCCCTGCATTGGGAGCTTGGAGTCTTAGCCACTAGACTACCAGGGAAGTCCCTCAACAAGTATCTTTGAGCACTTATTATGTGCTAGGCAACATCTAGAAGCTAGGAATGTAAAGTGAAAGCATTACAATATCTCTGTGAAATGAAAGCTTTGCAAGAATATTCTTTCTAGTATTGATCCACATGGCATAAGTCTGGATGCAGCCTTTTCAATATGAGATTAGTTAAGGTCCATATAGTCAAAGCAGTGATTTTTGCAGCAGTCATGTATGGATGTGAGAGTTGGATCATAAAGAAGACTGAGTGCCAAAGAATTGAGGCTTTTGAATTGTGGTGCTGAGGAAGAATTTTGAGTCAAAAGGAGATCAAACCAGTCAATCCTAAAGGCAATCAACCTGAAATATTCATTGGAAGGACTGGTGCTGAAGCTGAAGGTCCAGTACTCTGGTCACTGATGAGAAGAGCCAACTCATTGGAAAAGACTCTGATGCTGGGAAAGATTCAGGGTAGGGAGGGGAAGGGGACAACAGAGAATGAGATGGTTGGATGGCATCACCAACATGCCATGAACTTGGGCAAACTCTGGGAGATGGTGAGGGACAGGGGAAGCCTGGTGTGTTGCAGTCCATGGGGTTGCCAAAAGTTGGACATGACTTGTGACTGAACAAGAATAAATTAATAGATCCACCTGATGAAATTGATGCACCATCATAAAAAAGAAGAAGTTTCAGACATTATCATACTAGCAGTTTAGCAAATTCACGCCCACCTTCCAGTGAGGGCTACTAGAATGGTCAGTCCATACAGCACAAGGAAGAGTAGTCCCCTCTCGCTACAAATAGAGAAAGCCTGCATGCAGCAACGAAGACCCAGCAGAGCCAAAAATAAATAAATAAAAAAAATTTTTTTTAAGAAAGGTGAAAGAATGTCTCCCTGAGAAGGTGAATTCTGCTCAGTTTTGAAAGGCTATAGAGACCAACACATCCAATAGACATTTGTTAAGTATTTACAATGTGTCGGCCATGAGACCACATGCTAGTTGGGGAGCCAGAAGATAAACACACATATAAGTAGTCCACCTTCAAGTCTGATAGTGTATAACCCAGGCAGAGACGTTCCACAGCCAATAGCTGCATTTAGTGCTCAGAGGCAACAATAGAAATGTACTCATTCAAGTTCTGTGCCAGGTGTGGGACCTACAGCGCCAGGCCTGCTTCTCTAGCACATACCGGTGACATTTTGACCTACAAGAATCTCCTGCGTTGATTTCTTTCTGTGTGACGTCAGGTGAAGCACAGGCAGAGAAAAGAGTTGGAAAGTGTGCAGCTCAGTGAACATCCATTGCAAGCACACCTGGGCCCCCAGCATCCTGCATCCCTCCTCAGGTGCCCCTGGGGTCCCTCTGGCTCCAACAGTTGCCACTGTCTTGATGAGAACAGCAGAGATTTGTTTGCCTGTTTCTGAACTTCATACAGGTGGACATATATACAGCACATGCTCAGTGCATACTCTGGTTCTTTTACTCAGTATCATGTCTGCAGTCTGTATTCAGAGAGTGCAGGTCAGTGTGCATTTATTGTCTCTGTCAGTGTTTTTTGTTTCCCCTGTTGTCGTCTTTCATTGTCTGACTGAGTCACAGTTTATTTACCCATTTTCTTCAAGTACATCTGGATCCTTTCCAATATTCTTTTAATAAATTACGTTTTTGCTGAAGAAAGAATCAAAGTGAAAATCACACTAAAAGAGCTTAGCACCAGCATACTTAAGCAAAAGGTAAGTCTCAAAGATCTATTTCAGATAGATGGAAAACTATCCCAGGCAGAAGGTCGGAAATGAAGGAAGAAATGAAAAACAAAGTGGCAAATATTTGAATAATTCTAAATGAACATTGGCTATATAAAAACAAAAATATCTTGTAAGGTGTTAAAATAAATGATAAGCAAGGCACAAATTATCAGGCAGGCTTTGTGTTGTCCCTGAAGAGTGTAAAACTGGTTGATATGAAACTTTTAAGCTCCATAAGAAAGCTAGTCTCAAGGGTAAAAAGCATTACTGAACTGAAGAGGGTCAGCATGGTATAGTGACAAAAGATTCAATTTACCAAGAGGATATAAAGGTATATTCTGTGACCCAGCAATCCCATTCTTAGGTGCGAATACTCCAGAGAATCTCTTCGGACATATGTGTGAGTGTTCAGGGCTTTTTTTTTCCCCCAGTGTAGGGGCAGGGGATTTAATCAGGAAAGGAACCTTGGTGGAGGACTAGCCTAGGTGCTAGCATGTTCTCTTTCTTGGTGGGTAGTGAAGACATTGATATTTCTTTATGTGCTAATGTTTGTGATCATCAGACACCTCTTTTCTGCACTGATTTCTAACTATGTTATCTAATTTCCTTTTATGGAGTTGTTTTCTTTCTTTCTTTTTTTTTTTTTTTGGTGTTTGTGTTTTTTTTGGTGACGGGCCTAATTGCCTCTCTATATCTTCAGGTTTTTCAAACCGTAAGTAAATATTTGAAAAAATGTCCTCAGTGCTGAAGGCAACATAAGATCTGAGAAAACCCCAAAGGCCAGTGTGTTATGTATGTGGCCTGTCGAAAGCAGTGTTGACCGCTTTTCTCAAATTCACAGGTCAACTTCGAGGAATTTACGGATGGTTTCGGGGCTGTGTTGTCATCACAGGCTGGTCTTGCCTCCTCAGATAAAGACAGTGGGTCTATGGAGTCAGGGAAGAGGCCTTTGTGGTCTTCTTTTCGTCTCTTTCTGTGATTCTGTGACTTCTGGAATGTGATGTTGTACCTGAACAATGCAGCAGGTCTATGATCCCCCACTGCATGGACTGGGACCATGGACTGCAGCACCTGGGCTTTTTTCTTCTTTGGGCTACTTATTTGTTAAATGGTTCTGTAAGGGAAAAACTCTCGTGTTTTCCTCTGCACTTCACAAAATCCTGTGAATACCCTGGCACTTCTGGTCACCAGATCTGTGTAATTTCCCCCGCACCAGGCCATTTGGCAACACCAGCTGGGTGTCCTGCAGTTCAACTCCATTCTGACACCATCCCCCTGGACACAGCTGCAGACCCCACAGGCTAAGACAGCAATGCCTTCAGACAACAATCTCAAGTCCAGCTTGTCACCTGTGCTTCTGACCCACGGGCTAAAGATCAGAGGTGCCCACGGCCTCCTCAGGTTCAGTTAATTTGCTAGAGGAGTTCAGGGCAACCCATTAGTGGATCAGCGGTTTATTGCAAAGGATGTAACTCAGGGTGAGAGGTGCATGGGCTGTGGGAAGAGGCTCAGAGGCCCCACACCCTCTCCAGGGCTCACTCTTCCCCGGTCTCCCCGTGTTCACCAACCCAGAAGGTCTCTGAATGCTGTCCTTTCGGGGTTTATGGAGGCTTTGTAACACAGTCATGACTGATCCAGTGATGGGGCATCAGTGATTGAATTCAACATCCAGCCTCTGACCTCCCTAGAGGTCAGGTAGGGCTGAAAGTACTAACCTCTAATCACATCGTTGGTTTCCCTGGCAACCAGCCCATCTCAAGGTGTGGTTCTCAAAGTCAGCTTATAAACCAAGCATAAACTTGGGTGTGGTTGCTCTCATCACTTTGGAAATTTGAGGGTTTTAGAGGCTGTGCAAGGGATGGGAGGAAGACCAAATTCATATTTATTGTAAGTCACAATCTCACAAATGTCAAGTAATATCTAGTGCTGTCCTTAGAGTGAACAGTGTAGACAAGATAAAGTGGATGTGGAGAGGTGGAAGAATTTGATCATCCAAAGCGCAGTGCAGGTGTAAGGTGCTGGCCAGGCTGGGAGCCTGGTGGAGCAAGCAGGATGCCACCAGCTGAGGCAGCCCTGCGCCTGTCTTCTGTCTCAAACAATAGTGCTCTGTGCTCCTCGGACTTGTTAGAATCCTGGTTTCCAGTGGGGTCAGTGGAACAAAGGTAATATTTCAAAACAAGTGAAGAGGGGCTTTGATACTGGTCAGGAGTGGAGGGAGAATTCTGAAGGGAGGCCCGCTTGGAGGTGTGGCCTGTGGGTCCAGTGGGAAGGTGATGGTGGACGTGCTCCTTAGAAGATGGGCCAACTCCTTGGCTGGCAGCGCCTGCTGTTCTCTGGCCGGATAACCGGTGGAGGCTGCATCTGAGCAGTGCTGGGAGGGAGAGTGCAGTGGCCAGCGGGTCCCTCCTTCCCCCACGGGGCAGGGGTTCAAGGTGTCTGACCCGCACAAGCCCCTGGTCTGCTCCCAGACCCCAGGAGGGGCCTTGGTCGGGAGCAGGTGCATGACTGGGGCAGGAGGTGCCATTGGGAGGTTTGGGGCTTACGTACCTGTCATGTAGATTCCAGTGAGCCCCCCAGCGCCCCCCACCCCTGAAATCCTGTGGCTGATCGTTCCCATTACTCAGGTGAGGTTTTCTCGTCTGGAGCTAGGCCCTTGAGGAAGCACTTGCGGCCTCCCCTGGGGCTGAAATCGGTTGGTGTCCCACCGCCCCCTGCTGGAGCCACTTGGGAGCCCTGACCTGGGGGAGACAAGCCTGTCGGGGGAGGAGTCTGATAAGGGGGCGGGGTCTGATAGGGGCGGAGTCTGATAAGGGGGTGGAGTCTGACCAGGGGGACAAGCCTGACAGGGGAGGAGTCTGATAAGGTGGTGGAGCCTGATGGGAAAGGAGTCTGACCGGGGGAGGAGTCTGACCAGGGGGCGGAGCCAGCTTATAAGCGGCCGCCGTGGGACCTGAAGGGTCCGGTCATTGGTTGCTTTGTCTCAGGTTTCTCTTCCCTGAGGTGGGAAGAAGGCCACTTGCCTTTCCCAACTTGGGGTGTGATCCTGTGACCCTGGACGTGAAGGTGCCTGAGAAAGGCCATGCCCGTGTCATCGCTCCCTTTTCTGTGCTGGAACTCCTGTGTGTGGTAACTTGTGTCCTCTTCATGACTGGTACTTTTCCCTACTAAGGCCCATTTTGTTCTGTGTTGCTTTTCTCTTCTTTCAATTTTCAGAACTTTCCTCAATTACCCAGTCAGTCGGTGGGTTAGTCATAGGCTTGCCTGAGGTGGCTCGGCCAGGGCTGGTGCACACGGGCGGCCCCTGCTGTGAGAGTCCAGCAAGCCCTGCACCCACCCTCCGCGGCTGTGTGCTTCCCATGAGGGCCACCCTCCTGGTCTCTCCCATGGGCTTCATCCCTGCTTCCCCGGCCAGTCCACAGCATCCCTCTCTCCCGCTTTCTAATCTGCCTGCTGGTCCTTCCCACTGTCTCCTGCCATGATTGGGAACATGTGCTCCACGAATGTGCGTGGCACCCTTGGGCCAAATGCCTGGGGTTTTCAAGAACATTCTGCTTCTCAGTAGTTCTGCTCTTTCAGTGAAGGCCATCACAGAACACATAACCAAAATATTCTTGTTGTTTTGTTTTGTTTTTTGCTTGTTTAATCTTTTGGATATGCCGCTCAGCATAGTGAGATATTAGTTCCCTGACTGGGGATTGAACCTTTGCCCCCAGCATTGGCAGCGCAGAGTCCTTACCACTGGACCACCAGGGAGATCCCAAACCAATGTATTTTTCACTTGTAGAGTTTGGCATTCTGCACCTATGAATAAATACTCACACACAGGAGGCACAAGGCGCGGCTGACCCTGTGGTCTGCGGCCTTCTGGGCAACAGGTGTGGACTGGACCTTCCCACTGAGAGGCCGCAGCTCTGTGCCCTTGTGGGTGGTGAGATGCTGCCCCCTCCTGGCCTGACTTGCCTCGTCGACACGTTCCTAGAGACGCATTTCCCCCTGGTGGAGGGAGGAGGTGACACTTTCAGAGAACATTATTAACCGGGCCTAATGTGTATGATTTCTGGATGTCTTGTTGCTCTGAGGAAAGGGCTGAGCAGCCAAAACCATGAAGAAAGGGGACACCACATCAAGGGCAGGTGGGCCTCTGGACACGGACCAGGGGATCTCAGGAGGGGAGAGGCAGGAGCCCACTGAGGCCAAGGGTGCAGACGTGGTGCTGGGTCACGACCTGCAGTGATCGGCTAGTGGCTGAGCCCCAGACAGGGGTCCGCGTGCTGTCAGGCGCACCTGGTTTCCCGAGTGTGTCCCCAATGCCCACTCCTACCTGACATTGCCTTTCTCTTCCCGCTGCTCCCCTTTCAGAAACCAGCCACAGCCTGTGTGTAGACAGAAACCAGAGCAGGTGCGGAGCCTGCATGCAGGCCCCTGCTCCCTGCATGGGGTGCTCAAGCCTCCCGTTTGCTCCCTGTCAGTGGGAACGGCTCCTCCTCTCCAGCAGCCCCGGGAGTTCCCACATGGGGAGAGTGTACAGGGCCGGGCCCTGCCCGTGATAAGCTCACAGGGTCCAGGAACATGGTCCTCCTGCCCTAGATGTCCTCTGTCACATGGAACTCAGCATCTTCCTCCCAAGACTCCTTCCTTGTCCTCAGTTTCTGTGCGTCGCTGGCATCACTGTTTCTCCTGGAGGCCCGGTTGGACCCAGCCTCCTCCTCTGATGCTCCCATGGTCAGGGGCTGCGGGCCAGTTTCGGGTGAGGAGGAGAGAAGGGAGATGGTACTTGGTCCCTGGGACCATGACCCACCTGTGTGAAACGGTCTGTTTTCCTGGCCTGGCCTTGCTTCCTGGGACCCTATGCCTTTCTCTCCCGCTGGCCCCTTCTGGTTCGTCCCTTCCAAACCCGCGTTCTCTCCTGGTCACAGCCCAGGCCGCACCCCCACTCCCCAGTCTCTCTGGCCACTCAGATTCCTGCAGAGGCAGTGTCGTTTCTTCTCTACTTGCGGAGTCCCCATTGCTCCGCAGATGCGGGCAGGTAAGGAGGAAAGAAGAAAGTGCAGGGGTGTATTAGGGCTTAAGGGAGTCTCAAGAAGCCCTAGCTGAAGTCCACACCTGCCTCTGCCCCTGACTATAGACTCATGCGGAGTCTGAGCCTGCCTGGCTGTGCTGAGGTCCTTGCCCTCTGTGTTCTGTCCAGGTGGGGTGCTGTGTTGAAGTGGGGTCGGGTGGGTGGGAAATCACCTTCTGGTCTCTAGAGCACTTGGATTATTGGAAGGTTATTTCTTTGTGTAAAAATCTAGATTTTTGAATTAGTTTTCTAACACATAAGAAAAGCCTATTTTGCTTGGAAACACTTAAACAACACCTAGACTTGATGATGGAAAATCTTGTCTCCCAGCCTAGCTGTCTCAGCCACAGCCCCACGTTGGCCCTTCCCTGTGTTCTTCTGACGTTTCCTCTGTCCCCGAGAGCCAGATCGCATCTCTGAATCTGCATCTTCATAAGCACAAGTGGGTCCAGGGTCTGTTTTAAAGACCTCACGTGCCTCCCATTTTCTTTCCAGTTGCCTCCCGGGCTGTGCCCTCAAAGGACGTGAGCGGCTCTAAGTGGTACGGCCGTCGGAGCCAGCCCGAGCCCTGTGCACTGCAGGTGGAGCCCCGGATTTACCGGAGCAGCCGGTCACACCCAGTGCAAGGAGCCAGCTCTGCCGCTCCGCGTCCCTGGAAAGCGTGGAGGTCGGTGGACCCCCCCGGGCACCTCTCCCAGTCACTGCTCACATGACATGACACCGGAGGATGGGAGAGGGCATCTCATCGCTGGAAGAGCAGCTATTTGGGGACCTACATTCGGTTTTAAGGTGTCTCTGTGTCTCTCTATCTGCAGGGCAGCTCTGGCCACAGAGCATCCTCTTTCAGAAACGGGGGCCACGGGGCATCCCCTCCTCACTATCACCCCCTCTCCCGGGCCTGCAGGAGGAGGGAAGGTTAATCGGCTGAGGGTAGAAAGGGCAGGTGTGCCACAGCCACGGTCACCCGCGCCCAGCACTTGGACCAAGGCTCACCCTGCACAACTAGGCAGACTCGTGATGGATGTCCCCGCGGACTCTGGGGCCCTGACTGAGACTCCTTGAGCTGTCCACTGCGGGAGCCTTTGGGCCTTCATGTCAGAAAGAACATCCATGGGGCAGTCCACCCCCTGCGGGTTAATCGTGGCTGATGTCCTCTTTCTTACTTTCCACAGAGTCTCAAGTATGATGAAGAAGCCGACAGAGTGAAGGAGCCTCAGAATGAATTGTTTGAAGCCCAAGGTAAAGCCTGGCCTTGTGGTGATGCCCCTGTGGTCAGTGCTGGGCTGTCAGGCAGCAGGCTGCCAGCGAAGGAGAGTTTCCTGGGAGGTGCCCGGTGTGGGTCGTCTCTCTGAGATTCCTGAGGTCAGACCCTTGGGCAGGGGCCGCTGGCTAAGAGAGCAGCTAGTTGCTTGGCTAGGGTCACAGCGATCCTCGCGACCAGCAGGCATGGGCCAGGGGACTCCTTCCTAATGTGCAGGGCCTGGGCTAGCAGCCTCCCCACTCACCAGAGGCCCTGACTGTGCCCCATGTGGAAGGCGAAAGGTGGCTCTGGTCCCGAACCTGGCAGATCTCCCGAAAGGCAGTCACAGGTGTGCTCAGCAACACTGGGTGCACCAGCATGTGGGTGTGTGGGTTCCTTAAGGACGCCTCTCACCAGAGTGAGTCACAGGGCAGAATGTGCAGGACCGCGGCTCCAGCGGGAGGCCAGAACTGACCTGGGACTTCTCCTGAGTGAGAGGTCTGCACTGGTGCTGAGCACCGTCCAGACTTGGTCCTCAGGGCCGAGGCTGTTGTTGGCTCAGGGCTGAGGTTGGGGACGTCAGGCGAATGAACCACGTGTCTGTGCTACTGGATGAAGCAGATGGACCTCTTTGTGTCCAAAAATCACTTCCTAAATTAACTGGACTCAGAGTAAATCCAGGGGACGAGAGGAAAGGCTCCGGGGAGGTTATTCACTGAGTGATTTTGGGCTCTCTGCCCAGAAAAGCTTGGGGTTCTTCTTTCCATCCAGGTTAGAACTGACACTCATGAACAAACACTAATGTCAGAACTTACAGGACTGAATTACCTTCTCTGCCAGCCCTGAGAACACACCCTGGCATCAGAATTGCTTTTCCCTCTTTTTGGTTTCTGCCTTTAGTTATTCATTTAATTTTTAAATTGACATGTATTTATTTGGCTGTCAGGTCTCAGCTATAGCCTGCAGGATCTTCATACATCATTTGGGACCTTTCATCGCAGTGCTCAGGTTTCTCTCTAGTTGCAGGGCACAGGCTTAGTTACTCCACAGCATGTGGAATCTGAGTTCCCTGACCAAGGATCGAACCCGAGTCCCCTGTATTGCAAATGGTCTTAACCATGGGACCATCAGAGAAGTCCTGTTTTTCCATTTTTACCTAGAACATTCAGATGTTTTAAGCCGGAAGGGGTCTTGGAAGTGGCCCTCCCCTTGTGTTTTCCTCAAACTGATATACAGCATCATTCATGAGCAAGGAGGCCTAGCATTCCTCAGGAAAGGACTTTTTGGTTATTAGTTGGATTATCACAGTAAACGCCAAGATGACTCCTCTCTGGAGAGCTCCAGACCACTGACCGAGAGCCGGGGTCTGGTCAGGTGCAGGGGACCCTCGTCCTGTGTTGGGCAGGGTGGTGCAGTCTGGGCATTGAGGGAGCTCTGCTTTGAAGCCTTGCTTATCTCAAGAGAGCTCTTTGTGGCCACCCCAAGGTCTGTCCTCTCCCAAAGGGGGTTTCTCTGGCAAAGCTTCATAAACCTCAGTAAGCCACCTGGCTAACCTAGAAAGGCTATGAAACTTTGTTGTCTGTCACCCAGACTTGCTGCTGAGTCTGCATCTCAAAGACCCCTGTGGCTCCTGACGTGTGGTGGTATGGAAACAGCCCACCTTGGGGCATTTTTGATGGGAGAAAAAAATAAAAAAGATAATACTCAACCTGCATCCAAACTAGATCTTTGTACTAAGTTCCAATTTACAGGAGATATTAGGGATGGAAGGGCAGGAGGAAGGCAACTGGGGGGAGGGCTGGAGGTGATCCAGCGACTCTGGGGGAGTAACCACACACACAGGGAGGATTCTGCATTGATGCTGAGTTGAAGAAATCAGCCGTTCGGAGACTTGGGTAGAGAACTGGGACGTCGTTGTTGGGTTGTAGGGCCATCGTCACACTGGGGTCAGGAGTGCATACGAAACACTCGGGGTGAGAACATGGCAGCTGGGATTTGCCTTCAAATACTTGGGCCAGGGACTTCTGCGGTGATTTATTGTCTAGGACTCTGCACTCCCATCGCAGAGGCCCCGGGTTCCATCCCTTGTCTGAGAACTGGAGCCCCCATGCTATAACTAAGAGTTTGCATGCCAGAACTGAAAAGATCTCACCTGCAGCAACCAAGACCCAGAGCAGTCAAATAAATATTACAAAAACAAAATATATGTGGGCAAGAACAAACAGGTAGATGAAACCAGGACGAGAGGCTGCCCAAGGGACAGGGTCATTGGCCTTTGTTGGACTGTGCTCTTTGCTTTGGGCAGGTTTGAAGACCTTCTAGACGTTAATTTTTTAAACCTGGACTTGTTATTCTAAGTACAAAGCTTGTAGGTATGCTCCTAGGGCTACAGCTTCTGTAGGCTCCCTTCAGAAAATGCCTTCCCCATGTGCAGCAGAGTCCCCCCTTTATTGTGAAATTTTGCATAGAATTAAGTTGGAAGAATTGCACGGGGAGCCTCGTGTAGCCACCATCGGAAGCTTGACTCTCCCATGTGTCTGTCTGCCCATCTGTCAGTCCATCTGATTTCAGAGTGAAATACCGCCTTGATGTGTTTCCCCTGCTTCAGGCCAGCTACCAGCCTGGGGTTCCGAGGTCTTTGGGAGCCCCCAGAAGCCCGGCAACCTCTCCTTCGGCACCCTCGAGAGCCGGGTCTGGGGCCTCTGGGAAGAGCTGGGTGTGGGCAGCAGCGGCCACCTCACAGAGCAGGAGCTGGCCCTGGTCTGCCAGACCATCGGGCTCCAGGGCCTGGCGAAGGAGGTGAGAGGGGATGGGAGGGACCGCCCCGAAGGGCTGGGTGTTTGTGGTTGGTACTGGGCCTGGAAAGCCCCTTCAGCCTCAGCCCCTGATTCAGTTGTCACTGTCCAGCCTAAAATCCTGTGCTGAGTCCCGGGGCTTGTGCCGAGGGTCTGTCTCGGGCCACCTTCACACAGGACGCTCCTCTGCCTGGAGCTGTCTCCCCTCTCTGGCCTCCCTAGGCCTACCGCCCAGCCCGTGGGTGGTGCCCATAGCCTCTGGCTGTGCCCCCGGGCATCTGTGTTCAGCCCTTCCCTCCTTCAGGGCCCAGGGGAGGAGGGGGCAGTGTGAGTGAATTTGTGTTCATGATTGTTATCTCTCTAGGGACCAAATAGTGCTTGGAACATGGTAGGCGTTTATACTTCTTGATTGACTGGTATGACTTAAAAGGAATTAGGGTGGATCCAAAAGAGATGACCCAGGAGCAAGTAACAGACCTGACAAGTGAAGTGTATTGTTTCCACTGCTTGTTTTCATCAGGTGAGGCCTTAGTGGGTTTAAAGGGAGAACAGGCAGTTTGCAAATTTAGCAGGAGTAGCAGCGACTTCCAAAAGCTTGAGTGAAGTGGGCTGGGAACTCCTGCTGCAGAACACTACAGCTTGGTAGGTTAGAGGGCTCTGGAGTTGCGGACTGTTGTGAGCCAAGCATGGGAGTGGGCACAGAGGAGAATTTGAGCTGAATGACAGACTTCAGAGGACCTGTGATTGAGTGAAGAATAAGACGCAAGACTACTGACTGCTGGAGGGAAACTGAGTTATTGAGAGCTCATCCTGGAGAGAAGTAGGTCTGCAACTTGAGATTTCGTCCCTGGCCTTGTTCGGTAGTGTTTTCATCAGTTAGTTGGGCGTAGAAATCAGTAGCGTGCTGTTAGGGTGTGTGGAGGACACAGAACAGTAGGAACACTTTGCAGTGACTGTTTAAGGATAGATGCTGATAAACGAGGAACTGATGTGCAAGAGGTCTGCAGTAAATGTGAGGGAAATGGAAAGTCCTGCACTCAGGTTCCCAAGTCCTTCATTTGTTCCTGCAACAGATATGCACGCAGCAGTTATGAGCTGATAAAGGGCTCTGGTGTTTCTGTTGTAAACAGCAGAATCAAGAGGTTTGCCCCTGTGGCCCCCAGCAGTGTCATGCAGAAGGCAGATGTTAAAGGCAGGTAAAGCGGGTCAGAGTACCTGCCGTAAAGGAAAACACCACACTTGGAGAGAGAAGCATGTCCTGAAAACATCAGTAGATTGAGAAATCCGGGAACTTCTCTCTGAGGAAGAGACATTTCAGCTGGAGCCTGAAAGAGCATGTTTTAGCAAGGAAGTAATTGTGGGCAGAGGGCATTCTTGTTGGAGGAAACAGCATGTGCAAAGGTCCTGAGTCTTGAAAGTGGGTGGGATGCCCAGGGACCTGGTCATTCCCAAAGGCCAGTGTGGCTGGAACTTAGTGAGCAGGCCGAAGGCGACACCAGGGGAGATTTTTAAGCATGGGGGGCTGGTGGTGGCATGTTTGTGGCCTCCATCTGGATAGTGGATGGTGGGATTGAGAGGGAGGATGGTGGTCATGAAGGTGACAGGAGAGGTGAGCCAGACTAGGGGAAAGGAGAACAGTTTACACACCTGTTTAGGAGGTGGCTGAACAGGCCTTGGTCCAGTAAGGGAATGATTTTCCTGTATTTGTACCATGGGGAAATTCAGGATCCAAAATTCTGTGCCCTATCCTCCTAGTTTGGTTCTGGGCAGTACAGTCACTATTACCAGTTTTTGGTTAAAATTCTTTGTCAGAAGAAGTATCAATCAGTCAGTCATTTCAGTCACTCAGTCGTGTCTGACTCTTTGCGACTCCATGAATCGCAGCACACCAGTCCTCCCTGTCCATCACAAACTCCTGGAAGTTACTCAAACTCATGCCCGTTAGTCGATGATACCATCCACCCATCTCATCCTCTGTTGTACCCTTCTCCTCCTGCCCCCAACCCCTCCCAACATCAGGGTCTTTTCCAATGAGTAAACTCTTCGCGTGAGGTAGCCAAAGTATTGGAGTTTCAGCTTCAGCTTCAGTCTTTCCAATGAACACCCAGGACTGATCTCCTTTAGGATGGACTGGTTGGATCTCCTTGCAGTCCAAGAGACTCTCAAAAGTCTTCTCCAACACCACAGTTCAAAAGCATCAATTTTTCAGCGCTCAGCTTTCTTCACAGTCCAACTCTCACATCCATACATGACCACTGGAGAAACCATAGCCTTGACTTAGATGGACTTTAGTTGGCAAAGTAATGTCTCTGCTTTTATATATGCTATCTAGGTGGGTCATAACTTTCCTTCCAGGGAGTGAGCGTCTTTTAATTTCATGGCTGCAGTCACTATCTGCAGTGAATTTGGAGCCCCCCAAAATAAAGTCTGACACTGTTTCCACTGTCTCCCCATCTATTTCCCATGAAGTGTTGGGACCAGATGCCATGATCTTAGTTTTCTGAATGTTAAGCTTTAAGCCAACTTTTTCTCTCTCTTCTTTCACTTTCATCAAGAGGCTTTTTAGTTCCTCTTCACTTTCTGCCATAAGGGTGGTGTCATCTGCATATCTGAGGTTATTGATATTTCTCCCAGCAATCTTGAGTCCAGCTTCTGCTTCTTCCAGCCCAGCATTTCTCATGATGTACTCTGCACATAAATTAAATAAGCAGGGTGACAATATACAGCCTTGACGTAGTCCTTTTCCTATTTGGAACCAGTCTGTTGTTCCATGTCCAGTTCTAACTGTTGCTTCCTGACCTGCATACAGTTTTCTCAAGAGGCAGGTCAGGTGGTCTTGCGTTCCCATCTCTTTCAAAATTTTCCACAGTTTATTGTGATCCACACAGTCGAAGGCATTGGCGTAGTCAATAAAATAGAAATAGATGATTTTCTGGAACTCTCTTGCTTTTTCAATGATCCAGCGGATATTGAAAATTTGATCTCTGGTTCCTCTGCCTTTTCTAAAACCAGCTTGAACATCTGGAAGTTCACAGTTCAGGTATTGCTGAAGCCTGGCCTGGGGAATTTTGAGCATTACTTTACTAGCATGTGAGATGAGTGCAATTGTGCGGTAGTTTGGGCATTCTTTGGTATTGCCTTTCTTAGGGATTGGAATGAAAACTGACCTTTTCCAGTCCTGTGGCCACTGCTGAGTTTTCCAAATTTGCTGGCATATTGAGTGCGGCACTTTCACAGCATCATCTTTCAGGATTTGAAATAGCTCAACTGGAATTCCATCACATCCACTAGCTTTGTTCATAGTGATGCTTTCCCACTTGACCTCACATTCCAGGATGTCTGGCTCTAGGTGAGTGATCACACCATCGTGATTATCTGGGTCATGAAGATCTTTTTTGTATAATTCTTCTGTGTATTCTTGCCACCCCTTCTGAATATCTTCTGCTTCTGTTAGGTCCATACCATTTGTGTCCTTTATTGAGCCCATTTTTGCATGAAATGTTCCTTTGGTATCTCTAATTTTGTTGAAGAGATCTCTAGTCTTTCCCATTCTGTTGTTTTCCTCTATTTCTTTGCATTGATCACTTGCAAGGATCAAGGAAGGCTTTCTTATCTCTCCTGGCTATTCTTTGGAACTCTGCATTCAAATGGGAATATCTTTTCTTTTCTCTTTTGCTTTTTGCATCTCAGAAGAAATATATTCCTATCTAATTGCTCACATGGAGATGTGAATGTTTTAAGGAAATTCTTGTGTACTTAATCAAGTACTTTGACATTAAGTTGGGTGTATTTTATTTCTGCTATTTCTTTATAATCAGGAGCACATTGTAAAGAATGTGGAGAATAAATCTAACATTTGTAGATTAGCAGAAGTGTCTAGAACAGATCTAGAAGACACGGTACATCTATGTACACGGTACATGTACATCTGTGCATGGTACAGATCTATAAGCCATGGGACATTTATTTTGCCTCTATTTTCAGGGCCTATAGCAGTCACATACATTTTGTATTTATGTTTCCTTTTAAAACTCCACAAAAGATATTTATTAATTCAGTACATCTGGTTTTCCTTTTTTTTCATTTGTGGTTAATTGAGATGTGGGTTCAATCCCTGGGTGGTCAGGAAGATTCCCTGGAGAAGGAAATGGCAACCCACCCCAGTTTTCTTGCCTGGAAAATTCCATGGACAGAGGAGCCTGGCAGGTCCTGTCCATGGGTCAGAAGGAGTCGGACACGACTGAGCGACTGAGCACACATACTATTGAATGTATTCAAAACATTCATAATGTCATATAGCCATTACCACCACCACCTTCTCCAGAACTCTTCATCTTACAGAACTGAAACACCATACCCAGTAAGCAATTGCACATCTGATTGGAAAGGGTGATACTTATCCGATATCTAAGGAGACATATATTTTGTAGGGGAAAACCAAAATTTTCTCCCTCTCTGTGTAAAGGGCCCTAAAGTACAATCATGCAGATAGTTAAAGATCAAGAACTACTTCTTGGATGTGTGGAGGAGCATTTGACTTTAGAGTCCTTAGCTCACTTTATGAGAATGAGGATTTGGAAGTATTGATACCATAAAAGCAGGACTCCGTAGGATGAGAACATGATCTGAGGCCATAATCTTATGCACTGTGATATTTGATCTTTTATTCCAGCATGAAACAGGGATTCTAAAAAGTGAGGCAAGCGTTTGTCTTTTGGAGACAATGGAAATTAATCAGTGTGCAAAATGCAATGTGCCACATGGCTAAACAAAACAATGGGAGTGTGATCCTAGGCAAATTAGTTAGGTAATAAACAATCTCCAGATCTCTAAATAGCATTATGGCTAAATAAAGCAACTCAAAAGCATAAATAAATCTATATACAGTCACACGTTATGATCCTTTGATGTATTTGGTGAAAAATATAATCTACATACAGAGATTTTCTTCTCTTTTTTTTTTCTTTTTCGCTCAGTCCTGTCTGACTCTTTGCAACCCCATGGACTATGCAGTCCAGGGAATTCTGCAGGCCAGAATACTGGAGTGGATAGCCTTTCCCTTTTCCAGGGGATTTTCTCAACCCAGGGATTGAACCTGCTTGATACATACACAGTGCAATAATATTTATGAAAAAGATACCCTTGCATATATGTGGACCTGCTTGCAAATGCAAAGAAAACGGTTTGTAAGGATAAACTCCCACTTTTTAACACTTCCATTAAGAAGAGGAGCATGATAGAAGGAAGTTTTAGGACTGTGCTTTGGGTTCTTCTAGTCCCACTTTTTATTTTATGCATTTACTTCAAAATTTTTACAAGGAGAACATTATGTCTGTAAAGAATAACTAAATGATGTGTACCAGGTTCACCAAAGCCTTACCTGAGAACTATGCTTCTGGATGATCCCCTCAAAGGTAAAATCTGCCACTTAGAACACAGGGAAATTCTGTGCCTTTTGTGTGCAGGTGTGTGTGTGAGTATGTGTGTCTGTGAACAAGCCAGATTCTCCCAGGTAATTCTGAGTCACATAAGCACTCATTTCATTCACCTTTAAGAAATGCTTCTTGTATTAACTAAATCCTGAGAAGATGGGCACCAGGGACAAATTTGGGGCTAGTTAAAGCATGACATGTGGCCCATCACTTTATGGCAAATAGATGGGAAAACAATGGAAATGAGAGACTTTATTTTCTTGGGCTCCAAACTCACTGCAGATGGTGACTGCAGCCATGAAATTAAAAGATGCTTGCTCCTTGGAAGCAACACTATGACCAACCTAGACAGCATATTGAAAAGCAGAGACATTACTTTGCTGTTAAAGGTCCTTCTAGTCAAAGCTATACTTTTTCCAGTGGTCATGTATGGGTGTGAGACTTGGACTACAAAGAAAATTGAGCACCAAAGAATCGATGCTTTTGAACTGTGGTGTTGGAGAAGACTCTTGAGAGTCCCTTGGACTGCAAGGAGATCTAACCAGTCCATCCTAAAGGAAATCAGTCCTGAATATTCATTGGGAGGACAGATACTGAAGCTGAAACTTCAATACTTTGGCCTCCTGATGCAATGAACTGACTCATTGGAAAAGACCCTGATGCTGGAAAAGACTGAAGGTGGGAGGACAAGGGGACAACAGAGGATGAGATGGTTGGAAGGCATCCCTGACTTGATGGACATGAGTCTGAGCAAGCTCAGGGCGTTGGTGAAGGACAGGGAGGCCTGGCATGCTGCAGTCCATGGGTCGCCAAGAGTCGGACATGACTGAGCGACTGACCTGAACTGAACTGAGGCTACCATGTGACTGCCGAGGACGCTCTAGCATTAAGGTGCAAGCAGCCCAAGTTCAAACAGGCTCAATTGGAACTTCTCCAGGAAACCATTGGGTGGGTGGAGAGGGGCGCTCTGTCCAACAACTCTTTTCTGATCTCCTGTGCTGTTTGAGAACCTGGTCTTTATTCCTGGAAACGAGCCTTAATCCCTCAAGTTTGCACCGGAGGCAGCGCGGGAGGCGGGGCAAGAGCCTGTGTCCAGTCCCAGGGGCCCAGGTCAGAGTCGGGGCCTGACCTGGAGAGAGAGATCTGTCTCCCCGCAGGGTCTGGCCTAGAGCCTGAGCCGCGCTTGGCCTCGGGTCAAGACCAGGAACCGAGCTTGGCTGGGCGGCGGGGCAGAGCGCAGAGCCCCCTCCCGAGTTGCGGCCGAGGCTCCACTACCTCCGCAGGTATCGCAGTCTGAGAACCGACCGGCCCAGCGGCCCGCTGCCACACCAACTGCCTGGAGCCACCGCTGTCTTGGGCCTTCAGGCAGCTGGGCTGGAAGGTGGGCTCGCACCCCAGCATCTTCCTGCTGCTGTCCATGGTGTGAATGGCTGTTCTCAGGCTCCCCCCCAGCCCACTCTTGTTTGCCTGGAAAAGGGACAGCGGCCTCAACCTGAAAACCATCACCTTCCCCATCTACAGCCTCGCCGGTCAGGTGGTCTACCTGGCCGACATCCTGGGACGAACTGTCTTAGGCGAGAGTCTGGGGCTGATCCAGGTTCTCCTCCAGGCCAAAGCCCTGCGGCTACAGTACCACCTGAAGACAGGTGAAGGAGAGGAAAATGAACGTAGCAAGGCGTGGATGATCCATTTCCTGATGCAGGTTGGCAGCCTCGAAAAGAGTCTGGCCTTGAAGAAGATCAAGGTACCTAGCAGCTGGGGTTAATAGGGAGGCCAGGAGAAGGTGGGAAGGATAAGACTTGTTCCAAGGACCATCGCAGCAGCACTCCCAGATTATCAGATAGAGTCCTTGACTGAAAGCTAGGTGTGCTCTGCTTTATTTGATCCTTAATCCAACTTTGTTACTGAAGAAGGCCACAGTGGATTCTGAAGAAGAGTGGCCGTGTGTATGACTGACTCACTCCGCCGAGCACGTGACTGACAACACTGTGAAGCAACTGCACGACAATGATTTTTTAGTAAAAAGAGAGAGGACCTAAAAAAAGGAGCCAGAAACCTTAAGTCCTTGGTAACCTTATGGTTAAAAACACAAGTGGTACATTCTCAGGGGAGGTCTGTTCAGCACAGACCTTGATCTTCAAGGCTTAGTTTGGTTTTCTGGTCAAATTACTCTGCAATTCTTACTTCCAGTTTAAGCCTTTGCTGTTTCTGCGAGCCCCCTGAACTTTGTTTGAAGTTCATTGGAATAAAAAAACAAACCTTTAAACAACAGTTTCATGATGTTTTTGAGGAAGAAAGATGAGCATTTTAAAAGTAAATTATAGCAGAGTGCCAGTCACTTGTTATCTGTCCAGTAATTTTTGGGCTGGAAAACCTAATGCTCTGAGTAAAACTGGTGAAAATGAGAAGACACCTTCTGGAAAAAGCCTTTTAATACTCAGGCCTTTCTGAGATGGTGTTTCTCCAATGAAAATAGTAAAAGATAAGAACCTAATAGAAGTTTAGAAAAAGTCATAATGTCACAGTTATTAATGCTTTCACAGTTTCATATAAGATTCAGATTTTGTGTATTCAAGAGTTGTAAACTTTTGATTTTTGAAAGAAAGTTTGAAAAGCATGCCAGAGATTTGTGGGAAGAAGCAAATCTTCATTACTTTCTTATTCTAAAATCATAATCCATATATTTTGATTTTAACTGAATTTTAATGTTCAAATCAATAAGCTTTAGTGTTTCAATATCATATGTAACACACACAGTATCAGAACTGAAAGGTCTTTACCTGAATATATTTTTGTGGTAGGCCCTCTCCATGACTTTCTAGACAACTGGAGTTTGAGGCAAATTCTATGACAGTGGTCCCCTTGTTTCACTTGGCATAGCTTCTAATCATATTATTTGCAGTTGTATCATGCTACAGGTAAAACAATTTTATTAGTAAACTCTAAAAATTGTTTTCTTGTGATAATAAATATAATGTGTAGATATGTCAGGGATATAATGTAGATATAATGTAGATATAACGTGTAATATGTAGATATGTAATTTCCTTGGTTCTCTCTTTCCACAGCAGAGATTGGCAACACAGCGGACGAGTGTTACAGCTTGCTTATAGCTCAGAGTTTTATTCAGCAAGCCAAGGAAAGTACACCCTCGAGGTGCTCACATGCCTAGAGCTGAGAGAAGCCTCCTCTTGAGGTGCTTGTGGTAAGGTGGTATTCCTCTGGAGTCGAAGCCAGGGGCTCACCTCTCATCTCGAGTTGACTTTTGGTCCACGAAGCTCTTTCTTGTTGCCACAGTGACCTCAGGATCCCTCTAACCTTGAAACAGTGTTCTTGGGGTTTCTCTGGAGTGCCATCAAGGAAATCAAGGCTAATTTCATGTGTGATATGCAACACGGAATTGCTCTGCAAGCAGTGCAGTGGAATCGGGCGTCATCTCGGGGCGAGGGGGAAGTCTCGTGGTTTTTCTCGAGTTGCGGCGGGAACCTGGGGTATATTCTTGAGTTACGACGAGGATGGCCCTTCCACACACGTGTTTGTTCAGCGACGTCAGGACTCCTGCCTAGTTGCGAGGGACAACTCGGGATTCTCCTCGAGGCTTGGCAGGGCAATTGGGACGCCTTCCAGCTGAGGCGGGAGACCAAGGGTCCCTTTCCACGTGCCACAGGAATCCTGGGACTCCTATCAAGTTTCACGAGGAGTCAGGCATCGTCTCCTTTGGAGGCACTGATCTCCGCGTACCTTGGAGTTTTCAAAGGATGTGAGGCCTCCGGTCGCGATGAGGTGGGGAACTACGTCTTTCTCTGTGGTCTCCACAGGGAATTCAGACATCCTTTCGTCTTGGGAGATGCAAGACGAGCTGCATTCAAGTCACTGCAGGGATATCCGGCCTTATTTCGCGTCAGGGCATCGCAGTGTCCATTCCACTTGAGGCCGCAAACTCAGGGTCCCTCTCACATACCTAGAGCTGAGAGAAGCCTCCTCTTGAGGTGCTTGTGGTAAGGTGGTATTCCTCTGGAGTCGAAGCCAGGGACTATCCTCTCATCTCGAGTTGATTTTTTGTCCACGGAGCTCTTTCGTGTTGCTACAGTGACCTCAGGATCCCTCTAGCCTTGAAACAGTGTTCTTGGGGTTTCTCTGGAGTGCCATCAAGGAAAATCAAGGCTCCTTTCATGTGTGATGAGCAACACGGAATTGCTCTGCACGCAGTGCAGGTGAAATCGGGCCTCATCTCGCATCGAGGGGGAAGTCTCATGGTTTTTCTCGAGTTGCGGCGGGAACCTGGGGTATATTCTCGAGTTACGACGGGGATGGCCCTTCCACCCACGTGTTTCTTCAGCGACGTCTTTGTCAGCGACGTCAGGATCCTGCCAGTTGCGAGGGAACAACCGGGATTCTCCTCGAGGCTTGGCAGGGCAATTGGGACGCCTCTCCGCTGAGGCGGGAGACCAAGGGTCCCTTTCCACATGCACAGGAATCCTGGCCTCCTATCAAGTTTCACGAGGAGTCAGGCATCGGCTCCTTTGGAGGCACTGATATCCGCGTCCCTCTGGAGTTTTCAAAGGATGTGAGGCCTCCGGTCGCGATGAGGTGGGGAACTAGGTCTTTCTCTGTGGTCTCCACAGGGCATACAGACATCCTTTTGTCTTAGGAGATGCAAGACGAGCCTGCATTCAAGTCACTGCAGGGATATCCGGCCTTATTTCGAGTCAGGGCATCGCGGTGTCCATTCCACTTGAGGCCGCAAACTCAGGGTCCCTCTCAATACCTAGAGCTGAGAGAAGCCTCCTCTTGAGGTGCTTGTGGTAAGGTGGTATTCCTCTGGAGTCTCCTGGAGTCGGAGCCAGGGACTAACCTCTCATCTCGAGTTGATTTTTGGTCCACGGAGCTCTTTCGTGTTGCTACAGTGACCTCAGGATCCCTCTAGCCTTGAAACAGTGTTCTTGGGGGTTTCTCTGGAGTGCCATCAAGGAAATCAAGGCTCCTTTCATGTGTGATGTGCAACACGGAATTGCTCTGCACGCAGTGCAGGGGAATCGGCCTCATCTCGCGGCGAGGGGGAAGTCTCATGGTTTTTCTCGAGTTGCGGCGGGAACCTGGGGTATCTTCTCGAGTTACGACGGGGATGGCCCTTCCACACACGTGTTTGTTCAGCGACGTCAGGACTCCTGCCTAGTTGCGAGGGACAACTCGGGATTTCCTCGAGGCTTGGCAGGGCAATTGGGACGCTCTCCAGCTGAGGCGGGAGACCAAGGGTCCCTTTCCACGTGCCACAGGAATCCTGGGACTCCTATCAAGTTTCACGAGGAGTCAGGCATCGTCTCCTTTGGAGGCACTGATCTCCGCGTACCTCTGGAGTTTTCAAAGGATGTGAGGCTCCGGTCGCGATGAGGTGGGGAACTAGGTCTTTCTCTGTGGTCTCCACAGGGGATTCAGACATCCTTTCTTCTTGGGAGATGCAAGACGAGCCTGCATTCAAGTCACTGCAGGGATATCCGGCCTTATTTCGAGTCAGGGCATCGCGGTGTCCATTCCACTTGAGGCCGCAAACTCAGGGTCCCTCTCACATACCTAGAGCTGAGAGAAGCCTCCTCTTGAGGTGCTTGTGGTAAGGTGGTATTCCTCTGGAGTCGAAGCCAGGGACTAACCTCTCATCTCGAGTTGATTTTTGGTCCACGGAGCTCTTTCGTGTTGCTACAGTGACCTCAGGATCCCTCTAGCCTTGAAACAGTGTTCTTGGGGTTTCTCTGGAGTGCCATCAAGGAAATCAAGGCTCCTTTCATGTGTGATGTGCAACACGGAATTGCTCTGCACGCAGTGCAGGGGAATCGGGCCTCATCTCGCGGCGAGGGGGAAGTCTCATGGTTTTTCTCGAGTTGCGGCGGGAACCTGGGGTATATTCTCGAGTTACGACGGGGATGGCCCTTCCACCCACGTGTTTGTTCAGCGACGTCAGGACTCCTGCCTAGTTGCGAGGGACAACTCGGGATTCTCCTCGAGGCTTGGCAGGGCAATTGGGACGCCTCTCCAGCTGAGGCGGGAGACCAAGGGTCCCTTTCCACGTGCCACAGGAATCCTGGGACTCCTATCAAGTTTCACGAGGAGTCAGGCATCGTCTCCTTTGGAGGCACTGATCTCCGCGTACCTCTGGAGTTTTCAAAGGATGTGAGGCCTCCGGTCGCGATGAGGTGTGGAACTAGGTCTTTCTCTGTGGTCTCCACGGGGGATTCAGACATCCTTTTGAAAGGTTGTTGCTGAACGATAAGAGGCGGGATTCTTGGCCTCCGGAGGAGACGAATTCAATCCGGGGCCAGAGACGAGGCTGGATCGCTCAGAGCTTTTGTGTAATAAAGTTTTATTAAAGTATAAAGGAGATAGGGAAAGCTTCTGACATAGGCATCAGAAGGGGGCAAAAGAGTACCCCCCTCCTAGTCTTTAGCTCTATGTTATATAGTCACTCACAGTCTGTTAATGAAATGAAAGGAATGTCACAAAATTTAGAATGGCATCAGATAATTCATTCCAGGCCATAAAACGATTGACTTGAATCTTGTAGAAGGGCAGAATACCAACAAATAGTTCCGTTTACATAGATTAGGGGAACAATACCTGAGTAAGTAAGTTAGGCCGTTTGGCGGAACCAACTTGAAGATAGAGTCTGGGGTTCATTAACATAGCTTAAGACAACATTTCCATACGAAAAAGGCATGTATTGGTTAACTCAAAGTTTGAGAGTAGTTAGCTTTAGGTGAGACCAGGTGTCATGGCAACACAGAATGTTAAGAGAAACCTCCTTTTAAATTTGTATAGAGAAGGAAAAACAGATCGCTGGTTTGTTTCTTCCTGCCGCTTAAGAGAGATAAAAATGTCTGGCACTTACAGCCTCTTTCCTCCATTTGGAGACCCCTGGCCTTCCTGCCTGTTACCCTCTCATTCCCCCCTTTTCTTTTAGGAGAATTATGTTGCCTAGGAAAAAGGGGCGTCGTTTTCATTCCATAACTGCTTCCGAGCTGACAAGGGGCGTTGTCCCTAAATTGGTGAGGCAACATATTCTCCTAATCCTCATAGTGAGGATGTCTGATCTAGGGGCCCCAAATAGTAGTCGGAAGAAGCTGCAGTGATAGCAGGAGTTTGAGCAACCATTTGTAACTTAAAAGCTTTCAGGCGACTAGAAACAAATCCAGTTACACAGTTACAGATGCAGGGAGCGAACAGCAAAAACAAAACAATCAGAATTATTGTAATTAAGATAGTTTTCCACCATGGGGAACTAGTTAACGTCTCCCAAAGTGAGGCAATTGAGGCTTCAGGAGTATCCATGGCCCCAATCATCTTGTTCATGTGTTTAGTAAAATGAGTAACATTAGTGCTCATATCAGGTATATATGTGCAGCATTGAGTATGAATGATGGCACAAGTTCCTCCTTGTGCAGCTGTCAGAATATCTAAAGCCAATCTGTTTTGTAAAACCACCTTTCTAATTTGTGCTTGTTCAGCATTAAGAGCTGAAATAGCTTTTTGAGAATCTTGTAATGCCTGTTGAGTAAAATTAGTCAAAGCATCTACTCGTAGCATAACATCTGTAGTTCCCAAAGAGGGGACAAACACTGCAGCTAAATAATCATACCAGTGAAATACAGACCTTGCCCACCGAGTTTTAAGGTGGGGTAAATTAGCAGGCTTTTCTGGAAGCTCTGAAAATATAAAACCATGAGTAAAGGCTAGACCCAGGGTGCATCTCCCTATCCAGCCAGGGGGAAGCCAAGCCCATAGGTAAGAGCCACATATCCAATAAGTCCCATTTGGGGCAAGCCAGCGTGACTGAGATACCCAGTCCCAATTAGTGCCTGGCCAGACAAAGGGAGGTCTTGAACTGGGGTTGGAAAACACGGGAATGATTACATTACATATTTCTTGAGGCAAAAATCCCAATTGTTTCCAATCAGTGTAATTAAGTTGCTGGCTAACTTTGGGGGATGGCTCTGCTTGTTCCCAGCATATAGGGGCAGTAGATATTAGACGTCCCTTTTCAGGAGTTAGCCATATAACCTCATCCCATATTTGATAAACGTCAGGTAAAAAACCATCAGATCTAGACCTATTTGTCTTATGTGCAGCAAAATAGTGATCAAACTGAGACAGTGTATAATCAAAATTAAAAGTCACATTATGTCCATAGTTAAGGTACAAAGTATTGCACCAGTCCATTCTAGGGTTGTTAGATGTCATCAGACGAAGAAGAGGCATCACATGTGATTGTTGTCGAAGGTATTCGCAGACTTGGAGAAAGTCCTTTCCTTGAAGTGGAGATGTCCACCACGGGAAGCCTTTCACTGATGAAGAGGGGAGTGCTCCGCAGACCCAGCAGTTAGACCGATTGTGGAATGCAGCATAGGAGTGAGCCCAGGACAGGAAGGCATTGTCTTGAGGATCAAAGGGCAGACTCAGGATTTCTGGAGTCAGCAGAAGTAGGCTCACATAGATTATCAGGCCCATCTGAAACATACAAAGTCAGAGCATAGAAAGTAAAACATAAAATGACATCACTTAGTTCTGGTCAGGGTGCCACCTCTTGACTCGAGTGTGATGTACCCACGAATCAATTCCTGGGACTTTGACAGCTGTGGGAGAAGAAAGAATAACCTGATAAGGGCCTTCCCAGAGGGGCTCGAGGGATGAGCCCCCAGATCACAATGTTTTTATGAGGACCTCGGTTCCTGGCTCAAATAGAGGCTTGCTGGATTCAGAGGCTGGGTCAGGAGTCGTCTCCCGGAGTTCTGTTAATGCCTGTTGAAAAGCTGAGAGTTGAGTTACATAATTAGTTAACTCTAAGGCCTCAGGATCTATAACAATGTCTGTGCGTAAGAAAGGCCTTCCATAAATACATTCAAAGGGGGACAGTCCCTCCTTTTTTGGGGCAGTTCGAGCCCTCATTAAAGCTATGGGTAGGACTTTAATCCAGTTGTCCTGCGTTTCTTGAGTTAATTTGCACAGATGTCTTTTGATAATGTCATTAGCTTTTTCAACCTTTCCTGAGGACTGGGGTCTCCAGGAACAGTGTAAGTGATATTCTATTCCTAGAGCTTTAGACACCCCCTGAGTTACAGCAGCTTTAAAGGCAGAACCATTGTCACTCTGAAGGCTCCGTGGCAGCCCAAACCTGGGGATAATTTCATGGATTAAAATCTTTATAACCTCCTTAGCTTGTTCACTACGACAGGGGAACGCCTCAATCCATCCAGTAAAAGTATCCACCCAAACTTGTAAGCAAGAATATCCATTAGCTTTTGGCATATGAGTAAAATCAATTTCCCAGTCTTCTCCAGGATACTTTCCCTTTCGTTGTAATCCAGATTTTGCTAGCTTTTCAGTCTTTGGGTTATCTTTTTGACATACCTCACACCGTTTGATAATGTTCTTTAAAGTTTTCATTATATTTTTACCTTCAAACAAACGAGAAGCCATCTGGTAAGTACTTTCTACACCCAAATGAAAACTCTGATGTAAACCCTTAAGAATTTTCCACTGAGCATTTTCAGGAGTTATTAATCGTCCATCCTCGGACTGTAACCATCCTTTATCAGTAATCTTTGCTCCTCTTTTCTCATATCTTTCTAATTCTTCCTCAGTATATTGTGGTTTTTCCTGTTCCACAGGACCTGTCCAGATCAAAGGCGTCTGTAGGGAGGGGGTTCCGCTTATTAGAGATAAAAACGTCTGGCACTTACAGCCTCTTTCCTCCATTTGGAGACCCCTGGCCTTCCTGGCTGTTACCCTCTCAAGCTCTAGTTATGTGAGAGGGACCCTGAGTTTGCGGCCTCAAGTGGAATGGACACCACGATGCCCTGACTCGAAATAAGGCCGGATATCCCTGCAGTGACTTGAATGCAGGCTCGTCTTGCATCTCCCAAGACGAAAGGATGTCTGAATCCCCTGTGGAGACCACAGAGAAAGACCTAGTTCCCCACCTCATCGCGACCGGAGGCCTCACTCCTTTGAAAACTCCAGAGGTACGCGGAGATCAGTGCCTCCAAAGGAGACGATGCCTGACTCCTCGTGAAACTTGATAGGAGTCCCAGGATTCCTGTGGCACGTGGAAAGGGACCCTTGGTCTCCCGCCTCAGCTGGAGAGGCGTCCCAATTGCCCTGCCAAGCCTCGAGGAGAATCCCGAGTTGTCCCTCGCAACTAGGCAGGAGTCCTGACGTCGCTGAACAAACACGTGGGTGGAAGGGCCATCCCCGTCGTAACTCGAGAATATACCCCAGGTTCCCGCCGCAACTCGAGAAAAACCATGAGACTTCCCCCTCGCCGCGAGATGAGGCCCGATTCCCCTGCACTGCGTGCAGAGCAATTCCGTGTTGCACATCACACATGAAAGGAGCCTTGATTTCCTTGATGGCACTCCAGAGAAACCCCAAGAACACTGTTTCAAGGCTAGAGGGATCCTGAGGTCACTGTAGCAACACGAAAGAGCTCCGTGGCCCAAAAATCAACTCGAGATGAGAGGTTAGTCCCTGGCTTCGACTCCAGAGGAATACCACCTTACCACAAGCACCTCAAGAGGAGGCTTCTCTCAGCTCTAGGTATGTGAGAGGGACCCTGAGTTTGCGGCCTCAAGTGGAATGGACACCGCGATGCCCTGACTCGAAATAAGGCCGGATATCCCTGCAGTGACTTGAATGCAGGCTCGTCTTGCATCTCCCAAGACGAAAGTGAGAGGGTAACAGGCAGGAAGGCCAGGGGTCTCCAAATGGAGGAAAGAGGCTGTAAGTGCCAGACATTTTTATCTCTCTTAAGCGGCAGGAAGAAACAAATCAGCGATCTGTTTTTCCTTCTCTATACAAATTTAAAAGGAGGTTTCTCTTAACATTCTGTGTTGCCGTGACACCTGGTCTCACCTAAAGCTAACTACTCTCAAACTTTGAGTTAACCAATACATGCCTTTTTCGTATGGAAATGTTGTCTTAAGCTATGTTAATGAACCCCAGACTCTATCTTCAAGTTGGTTCCGCCAAACGGCCTAACTTACTTACTCAGGTATTGTTCCCCTAATCTATGTAAACGGAACTATTTGTTGGTATTCTGCCCTTCTACAAGATTCAAGTCAATCGTTTTATGGCCTGGAATGAATTATCTGATGCCATTCTAAATTTTGTGACATTCCTTTCATTTCATTAACAGACTGTGAGTGACTATATAACATACAGCTAAAGACTAGGAGGGGGGTACTCTTTTGCCCCCTTCTGATGCCTATGTCAGAAGCTTTCCCTATCTCCTTTATACTTTAATAAAACTTTATTACACAAAAGCTCTGAGCGATCCAGCCTCGTCTCTGGCCCCGGATTGAATTCGTCTCCTCCGGAGGCCAAGAATCCCGCGTCTTATCGTTCAGCAACAACCTTTCATCTTGGGGGCTCGTCCGGGATCCTTCAGGACAAGGTAAGGATGCTTGGAGCTCTAGTTCTTTGTTCTCCTAGCGAACACGTTTTCCGCTGTACTTTACTAACTCTATGGTGTGCTTGTGTGAATAAATGAAACGCCCTGCGCGAAGCAAGTGAGGAGCCCTGCTCTGCGGTCCCGCGGTGACCTCATAAGGCTATGGCAAAAACCTGTCGGGGGTTTATACCAACATGCCAATGCCAAGAGGCAACCAATGTCTCCTTCGGGAACTGACCAGAAACGGGCAAAGCGTGTGGACCGAACTCTCCTTTCTCGGTCAAACTTTTCGGTCTCTTTGACCATTTCATAACTCCTTGGGAATTAGAAGTACTAACCTTATCTATCGGATCATAGACTTTCAAGGGACTTGTGACCTATGTTGCTACTCTACTGTGGTCTAGGTCTCAAACTTGGATTGGTAGTCAGGAAGCGCCTAGCCTCGCTAGGCATGGAAAGTTCGGAAGCTAGATGGAGCTCTAACTCCCAGAGCATCTCTGAGGTTAAAGGTTACTCGGATTGGAACTGCAATGGTTTTTTCCTTTGGTAACACTGGCTCTTAGTGGACCAGAGGAGGCTCTTACACCGGTGTGGTGACGCTTGGAAGGAACATCTCAGTTTCATGTTGTATCGGTCTTATTGCGGTCAAGAATGTACTCAGGGTTGTGCACAGGCACTCAGGTGACGAATGTGTCCCCCAGAGGTCTTAGCTTGGGAAGCATTCCAGAAGGTTACTCTGATTGCGCCCCGGGTGGCATCAGAGGCAAGCGAGGTGAAGAGCTGGACGTCAGTCAGGGATGCCATCAGGTCTACCCCGGGTGCATCCCCACCCCGTCTCGGTGGTAGAACCGGGAGGGACGAGTGTGACGCCTGCGTCGGTAAGGGACAGACTAAGTCCGACCAGGAAGGAAAAGCTTTTGGTGTAACGTCTGTCTACACCCCCATCTAGAGCAGGGAGGGACGCCTCCGGTAGAAAAAATGGTGCTGGTCGCTTTTTTTCTCTCTTACAGATGGGAGCTAACAATTCCAGCCTCACTCCTTTGAACTGTATCCTGAAAAACTGGGATAGATTTGATCCCCAGGGCTTAAAGAAGACACACCTGGTCTTCCTATGTGATATTGCATGGCCGCGGTACCCACTGGAGGACGGCGAACGGTGGCCAGTTGGAGGGTCTCTTAAGTATAACACTGTTTTACAATTAGACTGGTTCTGTAAAAAGCAAGGGAAATGGGTAGAAGTAGCGTATGTGTTGCCCTTTTTCTCTCTGCGAAATATGCCAGACTTATGTCCTAAGGGTGTAGATTTGGGTGTGAAACCTTCTGCTCCCCCCTGTCCTCCTACTTTGCCCCCGTATCCGGGTCTCCAAGATGAGGTTCAAACTGCTTTGGTCTCAGTAGAAACACAAACTGAGACTCAAACTGCTTTGGTCTCAGTAGAAACACAAACTGAGACTCAAACTGCTTTGGTCTCAGTGGAAACACAAACTGAGACTCAAACTACCTTGGTCTCAGTGGAAACACAAACTGAGACTCAAACTGCCTCGGTCTCAGTGGGAACCCAAATTGAGATTCGAACTGCTCATGTAGAGGTCCAAACAACTCCTGTCTCAGTACGACTTCAAACTACTCTGGTTTCAGTAGAAACTCAGACCATCGAAGTAAGAGATGAGATGGAGGACAGGAGGCAAAGAGATAAAGAAAAGCAGCTTTCTCCAATCTATCCCTGGGATATGCGCAGAGCAGCCAGAGAGACTGAGGGACAGCCACTCATGGTGTTGCCTCTTCATGAAGTACCCACCGGGAGAAATTATCAGTCTATGAGAGTTAATAAGCCTTTTTCTTATCAAGAGATACAAAGAATCAAGGAGGATCTGGGAGACTATTTAGAGGACACAGAAAAATATATTAGAGCTTTTAAAGGTGTTACTCTACATTATGACCTCACTTGGAAGGATGTGATGTATATCTTGGGACAAACGTTGACTCCCGACTCAAAGGCTCGAGTTTTGGAGAAAGCGGTTGCTTATGGAGATGAATGGCTTGGTAATGAATCAGTGGGAAAGAGGGAAGACGAGATAACTGCCCTCCCCACTGGGAGTCAGGCGGTCCCAGCTACAGAACCAGACTGGGACTATAACACTGCTAGAGGAAGATGGGATTAGAGTCATTTTGTCAGATGTATTCTTGAAGGACTCAGACAGGCGCGTTCTAAGCCTTTAAACTATGGCAAACTGGCAGACATAGAACAGGAGGAGAAAGAAGCTCCTGGTAAATTCCTAGATAGACTCAGAGAAGCCCTTCACAGATTCACTGAGATTGATCCCGAAAGTGAAGAGGGGAAAGTGATCTTAAAGGATAGATTTCTCACTCAGTCGGCTCCAGATATTCGCCGTAAGTTATCAAAACGGGCGTATGGACCAAATCAGTCTTTAGATAATCTGTTACAACTGGCTCAGACAGTCTATTATGGTAGGGAATATGAGGAAAAGAAAGAAAGGCAGAGAAAGACGAAGGAAAAGGCGAAAGCCTTCGCAATGGCTATGAAAACCGTTCTTAAGCAGCCTGAGAAAAATGCCCAGAGGGACCCAGGTGAAAAGGGATGGGCTTGCTATTGCTGTGGGAAGGAGGGGCATCTCAAGCGGGATTGCCCTCAAGCATCTAAGCCGCCCCCGGCTCCATGTCCGGTCTGCAAGGGACCACACTGGAGGAGAGACTGCCCCCAGAGGCGTAGGTCTCAGGGGTCTGACTCTCAAGACAATCAGGACTGAAGGTGCCCGGGGGTCCCCACACAAGCTCCCGTCCTAATTACACCTGAGGAACCCCGGGTATTGACAACAGTGGGAGGCCAATCCGTCAATTTCCTTTTAGATACTGGGGCAACTTACTCCGTGCTTACTGAAGCCCCTGGCCCACTTTCTTCCCGATCCGCTTCCGTAATGAGACTGTCTGGACGAGCCAAAAGGTATTACTTCAGTTATTCTCTATCATGCAACTGGGATTCTGTGCTATTTTCACACGAGTTTCTTATCGTGCCAGAATCACCCTCACCCCTCTTGGGGAGGGATATACTGAGCAAGGTCCATGCCTCTGTTTTCATGAATATGGAGCCTTCCCTTTCTCTCCCTTTAGTTGAACAAAATGTGAATCCTATAGTATGGGCTGATGGAAAATCTGTGGGTCGAGCACAAAATGCTATTCCTGTGGTTGTCAAGCTCAAAGACCCACACTTATTCCCACATAAGAGGCAGTATCCACTGAAACCTGAGGTTAAGGAAGGGTTAAAACCCATCATTGAGAATTTAAAGGAGCAGGGACTATTAGTTCCCTGTAACAGTCCATGCAACACTCCTATTTTGGGTGTAAAAAAATCAAATGATAAATGGAGATTAGTTCAAGATTTACAAATAATAAATGAGGCTGTGGTTCCTTTACACCCCTTGGTGCCTAATCCTTATACTCTATTGTCTGAAATTCCTGAACGAGCCAAATATTTTTCAGTAATTGATTTAAAAGATGCCTTCTATTCAGTGCCTTTGGCGGAGGAAAGTCAATTTCTATTTGCCTTTGAAGACCCCACACAGCCAGCTTCCCAGTTAACCTGGACAGTTTTGCCCCAGGGATTTCGTGACAGTCCTCACTTATTTGGACAAAGTTTGTCACGAGATCTACAAAACTTTAATAGCTCTGAAGCGGTAGTGTTACAATATGTAGATGATATTTTGCTCTGTGCTGAGACAGAGGAAGCTTGTTCACGAGCCTCAGAAGATTTCTTAAACTTTCTGGCAGGCTGCGGTTACAAGGCATCAAGAGAAAAGGCTCAGCTTTGTCAACAATCTGTTAGATATCTGGGCCTAATCATCTCAGAAGGGACTAGGGCCATAGGCCCTGAGAGAATTAAACCTATACTAAACCATCCCTTACCTATGACTTTAAGACAATTGAGAGGATTTTTGGGAATCACAGTCTACTGTCTTATTTGGATTCCGTCCGAGCTATGGGGAACTTGCCCGGCCTTTATATAAACTTAGAGCTGAAACTCAGCAGGCCCAAACCAACAAACTGGTTTGGTCTCCAGATACTCAAAAGGCTTTTAAGGTTCTTCAGACTGCTCTCCTGCAAGCTCCCGCTTTGAGTTTGCCCACAGGGTCAGAATTTAACCTGTTTGTCACTGAAAGAAAAGGTATGGCCTTGGGAGTTTTGACACAACCCCGGGGGCCTCACCAGCAACCTATTGCTTATCTAAGCAAAGAATTAGATGTAATTGCACGTGGGTGGCCCCACTGCCTAAGAGTAATTGGGGCAGCGGCTTTATTAGCACCTGAAGCTTTAAAAATAATTAATGGGCGAAACCTTACTGTACTGACTTCTCATGATGTGAGTGGAATCTTAAATTCTAAGGTTAATATTTGGATGACAGACAGTAGACTTCTTAAATATCAGTCACTGTTGTTAGAAGGACCAGTAACTAAGCTTAAAGTTTGTGGAAATTTAAATCCTGCCACTTTCCTTCCTGAGTAGGAAGATGAAACACCTGATCACGATTGTTCCCAATTCCTAACTTTAAACTATGCAGCTCAGGAGGATCTAATGGATACCCCATTAGACAACCCTGACATGGAAATATTTACAGATGGCAGTTCTTTTGTTCGGGATGGAAAGCGCAAAGCAGGTTACGCGGTGGTGACTGCTGAACAGGTTTTAGAAGCAAAATCTCTCCCCCAGGGAACCAGTGCCCAGTTAGTGGAGCTTGTGGCTCTGACACGAGCTCTAGAGTTAAGCAAAGGGCAACGGGTGAATATTTACACTGATTCTAAGTATGCTTATTTGACTTTACATGCTCATGCTGCAATATGGAAAGAAAGACAGTTTAAAACAGCAACAGGAGAACCTATTAAGCATTTCAGAGAGATTGAGAGACTTTTAACTGCTATCTACTGTCCTAAAGAAGTAGCTGTTATGCATTGCAAAGGGCACAGCAGGGATGGGAGTAAAGTAGCTGCCGGTAACCTGTTAGCTGACTCTCAAGCCAAAAAAGCGGCACTTTACGAAACCCCCTCCCTACAGACGCCTTTGATCTGGACAGGTCCTGTGGAACAGGAAAAACCACAATATACTGAGGAAGAATTAGAAAGATATGAGAAAAGAGGAGCAAAGATTACTGATAAAGGATGGTTACAGTCCGAGGATGGACGATTAATAATTCCTGAAAATGCTCAGGGGAAAATTCTTAAGGGTTTACATCAGAGTTTTCATTTGGGTGTAGAAAGTACTTACCAGATGGCTTCTCGTTTGTTTGAAGGTAAAAATATAATGAAAACTTTAAAGAACATTATCAAACGGTGTGAGGTATGTCAGAAAAATAACCCAAAGACTGAAAAGCTAACAAAATCTGGATTACAACGAAAGGGAAAGTATCCTGGAGAAGACTGGAAAATTGATTTTACTCATATGCCAAAAGCTAAAGGATATTCTTGCTTACAAGTTTGGGTAGATACTTTTACTGGATGGATTGAGGCGTTCCCCTGTCGTAGTGAACAAGCTAAGGAGGTTATAAAGATTTTAATCCATGAAATTATCCCCAGGTTTGGGCTGCCACGGAGCCTTCAGAGTGACAATGGTTCTGCCTTTAAAGCTGCTGTAACTCAGGGGGTGTCTAAAGCTCTAGGAATAGAGTATCACTTACACTGTTCCTGGAGACCCCAGTCCTCAGGAAAGGTTGAAAAAGCTAATGACATTATCAAAAGACATCTGCGCAAATTAACTCAAGAAACGCAAGACAACTGGATTAAAGTCCTACCCATAGCTTTAATGAGGGCTCGAACTGCCCCCAAAAAGGAGGGACTGTCCCCCTTTGAATGTATTTATGGAAGGCCTTTCTTACGCACAGACATTGTTATAGATCCTGAGGCCTTAGAGTTAACTAATTATGTAACTCAACTCTCAGCTTTTCAACAGGCATTAACAGAACTCCGGGAGACGACTCCTGACCCAGCCTCTGAATCCAGCAAGCCTCTATTTGAGCCAGGAACCGAGGTCCTCATAAAAACATTGGGATCTGGGGGCTCATCCCTCGAGCCCCTCTGGGAAGGCCCTTACCAGGTTATTCTTTCTTCTCCCACAGCTGTCAAAGTCCCAGGAATTGATTCGTGGGTACATCACACTCGAGTCAAGAGGTGGCACCCTGACCAGAACTAAGTGATGTCATTTTATGTTTTTACTTTCTATGCTCTGACTTCGTATGTTTCAGATGGGCCTGATAATCTATGTGAGCCTACTTCTGCTGACTCCAGAAATCCTGAGTCTGCCCTTTGATCCTCAAGACAATGCCTTCCTGTCCTGGGCTCACTCCTATGCTGCATTCCACAATCGGTCTAACTGCTGGGTCTGCGGAGCACTCCCCTCTTCATCGGTGGAAGGCTTCCCGTGGTGGACATCTCCACTTCAAGGAAAGGACTTTCTCCAAGTCTGTGAATACCTTCGACAACAATCACATGTGATGCCTCTTCTTCGTCTGATGACATCTAACAACCCTAGAATGGACTGGTGCAATACTTTGTACCTTAACTATGGACATAACGTGACTTTTAATTTTGATTATACACTGTCTCAGTTTGATCACTATTTTGCTGCACATAAGACAAATAGGTCTAGATCTGATGGTTTTTTACCTGACGTTTATCAAATATGGGATGAGGTTATATGGCTAACTCCTGAAAAGGGACGTCTAATATCTACTGCCCCTATATGCTGGGAACAAGCAGAGCCATCCCCCAAAGTTAGCCAGCAACTTAATTACACTGATTGGAAACAATTGGGATTTTTGCCTCAAGAAATATGTAACGTAATCATTCCCGTGTTTTCCAATCCCAGTTCAGGACCTCCCTTTGTCTGGCCAGGCACTAATTGGGACTGGGTATCTCAGTCATGCTGGCTTGCCCCAAACGGGACTTACTGGATATGTGGCTCTTACCTATGGGCTTGGCTTCCCCCTGGCTGGATAGGGAGATGCACCCTGGGTCTAGCCTTTACTCATGGTTTTATATTTTCAGAGCTTCCAGAAAAGCCTGCTAATTTACCCCACCTTAAAACTCGGTGGGCAAGGTCTGTATTTCACTGGTATGATTATTTAGCTGCAGTGTTTGTCCCCTCTTTGGGAACTACAGATGTTATGCTACGAGTAGATGCTTTGACTAATTTTACTCAACAGACATTACAAGATTCTCAAAAAGCTATTTCAGCTCTTAATGCTGAACAAGCACAAATTAGAAAGGTGGTTTTACAAAACAGATTGGCTTTAGATATTCTGACAGCTGCACAAGGAGGAACTTGTGCCATCATTCATACTCAATGCTGCACATATATACCTGATATGAGCACTAATGTTACTCATTTTACTAAACACATGAACAAGATGATTGGGGCCATGGATACTCCTGAAGCCTCAATTGCCTCACTTTGGGAGACGTTAACTAGTTCCCCATGGTGGAAAACTATCTTAATTACAATAATTCTGATTGTTTTGTTTTTGCTGTTTGCTCCCTGCATCTGTAACTGTGTAACTAGATTTGTTTCTAGTCGCATGAAAGCTTTTAAGTTACAAATGGTTGCTCAAACTCCTGCTATCACTGCAGCTTCTTCCGACTACTATTTGGGGCCCCTGGATCAGACATCCTCATTATGAGGATTAGGAGAATATGTTGCCTCACCAATTTAGGGACAACGCCCCTTGTCAGCTCGGAAGCAGTTATGGAATGGAAACGACGCCCCTTTTCCCTAGGCAACATAATTCTCCTAAAAGAAAAGGGGGGAATGAGAGGGTAACAGGCAGGAAGGCCAGGGGTCTCCAAATGGAGGAAAGAGGCTGTAAGTGCCAGACATTTTTATCTCTCTTAAATGGCAAGAAGAAACAAACCAGCGATCTGTTTTTCATTCTCTATACAAATTTAAAAGGAGGTTTCTCTTAACGTTCTGTGTTGCCATGACACCTGGTCTCACCTAAAGCTAACTACTCTCAAACTTTGAGTTAACCAATACATGCCTTTTTCGTATGGAAATGTTGTCTTAAGCTATGTTAATGAACCCCAGACTCTATCTTCAAGTTGGTTCCGCCAAACGGCCTAACTTACTTACTCAGGTATTGTTCCCCTAATCTATGTAAACGGAACTATTTGTTGGTATTCTGCCCTTCTACAAGATTCAAGTCAATCGTTTTATGGCCTGGGATGAATTATCTGATGCCATTCTAAATTTTATGACATTCCTTTCATTTCATTAACAGACTGTGAGTGACTATATAACATAGAGCTAAAGACTAGGAGGGGGGTACTCTTTTGCCCCCTTCTGATGCCTATGTCAGAAGCTTTCCCTATCTCCTTTATACTTTAATAAAACTTTATTACACAAAAGCTCTGAGCGATCCAGCCTCGTCTCTGGCCCCGGATTGAATTCGTCTCCTCCGGAGGCCAAGAATCCCGCGTCTTATCGTTCAGCAACAACCTTTCATTTTGAGGTGTTATCTTCCTCTGTCCCACTCTCTCTTAAGGACTGTTAAGGGTTAATGTTATCTCCAAGGTGAAAACAGCCTTGGGAGGAGCAGCCTACACCTGGTGTATAAAGGCAAAGTCTGCAGGAAGAAGAGTTTCAGGGTGAAGAGTGTCAAGAGAGGTTTGTAGTTTGAGTTATCGGTCTCAAGGAGAGAAAAAGAAAAGTGAATCCTCATCATTTGATCCTGGTATTCAGAGCCAGAGGCAGGGACCTTGGGAAAGTGAAGAAGAGAAAAAGAAAGAAAAATGTCCAAATAAAATAGGTATGTATGAGGGCAAGAGGAGGGAGAAACTCTGAGAAAATGGGGTTGGGTGTATGATCACATTGATTTGCTGTTGTTGTTTAGTCTCTAAGTCGTGTCCAACTCTTTTGCAACCCCATGGACTCTAGCCCACCAGGCTCCTCTGTTCATGTGATTTCCCAGGTGAGAATACTGGAGTGGGTTGCCATTTCCTTCTCCAGGGGAATCTTTCTGACCCAAGGCTCAAATCTACCTCTACTTCATTAGCAGGTGGACTCTTTCTTACTGAGCCACCAGGGAAGCCCAATCACATGGATACTGGCCTCAAACACAAAAATTTGCTATTCCTAGTGAAAAATGGAATCAGCTCAGTTCAGTCACTCAGTTGTGCCTGACTCTTTGCGACCCCATGGACTGCAGCACACCAGACCTCCCTGTCCATCACCAACTCCTGGAGTTTATTCAAACTCATGCCGATTGAGTGGGTTATGCCATCCAACCATCTCATCCTCTGTCGTCCCCTTCTCCTCCTGCCTTCAATCTTTTCCAGCATCAGGGTCTTTTCCATTGAGTCAATTCTTTGCATCAGGTGGCCAAAGTACTGGAGTTTCAGTTTCAGCATCAGTCCTTCCGATGAATAATCAGGACTGATTTCCTTTAGGATGGATTGGTTTGATCGTGCTGTCCAAGGGACTCTCAGGAGTCTTCTCCAACACCACAGTTCAGAAGCATAAATTCTTTGGCTCTCAACTTTCTTCATAGTCTAATTCTCACATCCATACCTGACTACTAGAAAAACCATAGCTTTGACTAGATGGATCTTCGTTGGCAAAGTAATGTCTCTGCTTTTTAATATGCTGTCTTAGTTGGTCATAACTTTTCTTCCAGGGAGCAAGCGTCTTTTAATTTTGTGGCTGCAATCACCATATGTAGTGATTTTGGAGCCCCCCAAATAAAGTCTGCCACTGTTTCCATTGCTTCCCCATCTATTTGCCATGAAGTCATGGGACCAGATGCCATGATGTTAGTTTTCTGATTGTTGAGTTTTAAGCCAAGTTTTTCACTCTCCTTTTTCACTTTCATCAGTAGGCTCTTTAATTCTTCACTTTCTGCCATAAGGGTAGTGTCATCTGCACATCTGAGGTTATTGATATTTCTCCCAGCAATCTTGATTTCAGCTTGTGCTTCTTCCAGCCCAGCGTTTCTCATGATGTACTCTGCATATTAGTTAAATAAGCTGGGTGACAATATACAGCTTTGACATACTCCTTTGCCGATTTGGAACCAGTCTGTTGTTCCATGCACAGTTCTAACTGTTGCTTCCTAACCTGCATACAGATTTCTCAAGAGGCAGGTCAGGTGGTCTGGTATTCCCATCTCTTTCAAAATTTTCCACAGTTTATTGTGATCCATGCAGTCGAAGGCTTTGGCATAGTCAATATGCAGAAATAGATGTTTTTCTGGAACTCTCTTGCTTTTTCGATGAGCCAGAGGATGTTGGCAATTTGATCTCTGGTTCCTCTGCCTTTTCTAACACCAGCTTGAACATCTGGAAGTTCACGCTTCATGCATTGCTGAAGCCTGGCTTGGAGAATTTTGAGCATTACTTTACTAGCATGTGAGATGAGTGCAATTGTGTGGTAGTCTGAGCATTCTTTGTCATTGCCTTTCTTAGGGCTTGGAATGAAAACTGACCTTTTCCAGTCCTGTGGCCACTGCTGAATTTTCCAAATGTACTGGCGTATTGAGTGCAGCACTTTCACAGCATCATCTTTCAGGATTTGAAATAGCTCAACTGGAATCCCATCACTTCCACTAGCTTTGTAGTGATGCTTCCTAAGGTCCACTTGACTTTGCATTCCAGGATGTCTGGCTCTAGGAGAGTGATCACACCATCGTGATTATCTGGGTCGTGAAGATCTTTTTTGTATAGTTCTGTGTATTCTTGCCACCTCTTCTTAATATCTTCTGCATCTGTTAGATCCATACTATATCTGTCTTTTGTTGTGCCCATCGTTGCATGAAATGTTCCCTTGGTATCTCTAATTTTCTTCAAGAGATCTCTAGTCTTTCCCATGTATTGTTTTCCTCTATTTCTTTGCATTGATCACTAAGGAAGGCTTTCTTTTCTTTGAACTGATCACTGAGGAAGGAGATATGGAATAGTTTCTGCCATATCAATAAACAAAGGATATCACAGTTGTCAGCAATTGCAGCCACCATGGAAGGTGAGCTAATGAGCCCTGAGGGTATTCAGGATGGAAATAGTGCCTGCCATCTAGTAGCCATCAAACTGCAGCCATTCCCTATGGTGAGTCCTGAGGAAGCTCAGGATGTGAAAACAGACTACTAGCCCCAGATAGTTGAGGGGCATATCAAAGGAATAATTTCAGTAAGACTAGTCTCTCGCATCTTTCTTTACATAGAAAAGCACTAAATTTCTCAACTTGGAATATCTGGTTTTCTTTCAATTACAAGACATTTTTGACATTCAGACTACCTACACTTTGTTGCAAAACTTCTATATAAACTGTCCCCCAACTCCCTGCCTCCTCTGAGCAGTTCTCTCAGGGTCACTTGAGCTGCTATCTCCCCGACTTGAAGTTCTAAAAATTCTCACCAAATAAAGCATAACTCTCAACTTCTAGGTTGTGAATGGCTTCTAAGGAGATTACAAATAAATATGTATGCACATGTATTTGTGTGCTATGTTCTGACTAGCTAGGTGATGAGGTGCTCTTTAAGAAGAGTGAAGACCAGAGTTACTCAAAGGTGCTCCCTTAAGAAGAGTGAAGACCCAAGGTTATTCCGACCTCCCACCTGGATCTGAGCCAGACCCTGGAGCAAGATCTGGGAGGAGATCCTGGAAGAATGCTGCAGGTAGATTTTTCCCAGTGGAAACGGCGGCTGGAGAGGAAGCCCCAGACTTCTCCAGCCAGTGCTCTTCAGTCTCAGACCTACCTCACTTGGGAGCCAGACTGCCCAACCCAGCTTGCCTGAGCTGCAGTGTCGCCCTCCGCCGCACGGTGGCAGCATGACCTACAGCGCGGTGGCAGCGGCGATCGCCACGCCCCTCTTGGCGGCGGCGGGCGGAGGCCGTGCGGCGGAGGCCGGCCCGCGGAGCCCTCGCTGATTGGCCGCGGTGCGGCAGCTGCCATGTTGGCCAAAGTGGCGCTCTCTGCTGGGGCAACTGGCTCTGGCTGCGGCTGCCAGGTCGGTAAGCACAGGGTCTTCCTTCTTCCCCTCGCCCGCGGTTGGCGCTGAGGGGCGGCGTTCGGCGGGATGGAGAAAAGTAGGATGAACCTGCCCAAGGGGCCGGACACGCTGTGTTCTGACAAGGACGAGTTCATGAAGGTGCGCCCGGGGGGCTGTGCTCCCCGAGCCGAGGCGGGTGGCCTGTTTTCCTTTCCCTCCGGGGCCTCCTCCAGCTGCTGGGCCGCGCACGCCCCGGATCAGCCCCCGGCGGGACCTCGCTGCCTTCGCAGTGAGTCTTTTGGCCTCAGGTGGGGCTGGGGAAGCCTGCTGTGAGAAGGCACTTATGTGAAATGGTGCACAGTGAGGAAAAGGCCTGAAGTTGTGGGCAAGTGGTTTTGAGCTAGGTGTAAAAGCTCCGGTTATTACCCGAGCCCGTTCCCATGCAGTGCAGTCGGGATTGCCAGATCCTGGGCAGGCAGAAGTTTGTCGATCGCCGCCTTAAACCTAGAAGCTCAGTATGAATGTATCGACCAAATCTCCGGACCCACGTCTCTACCTAGGGATTAGGTGGGTGGAAAAGGCACTTAATCGAAAGTTTTTCCTTAACGTTCGCCTGAAGTTTCTGAATGGGATATTTAAAAGATTAGAATCTTATTACTGATTTTGTTGCAGTACAACAAAGCAAACCATTTTACTTCTCTAAAGTTAGTCTACTTTTTATAAGGTGAACTTGAGGTTGGTCTGAAGGTAAATATAGGCCATCAGCTTACATGAAGAGTTGAAATATGATGGATATTAAAGGTTTATCCGGCACAGCCTTGAAAGTGTCCAAGATTTGAATCAGAGCTGGGAGGAACTTTGCATATTCTTTTGGGGGTGATGCTCTGGAACTGTACATACACCATCAAGAAATACAGTTATGCTTTATTTATAAGGTTTGGGGTTTTTATACCACTTAATGGCTACTTTCAGTGTTAAAAAGTTAAATGTTTTGGCTCAGTAGACACTTAAATTTTTGAGCAACTGAATTTAAGTCTTACTTTTTTTTTTTTTATGACTTCAAGTCTTAGTATGTTTTTTTGATTTTTAGCTTCATTAGTTTATCCTTTTGATGCTTGCATTCAGTTCACAGTCTCTGGTTTTAAACAGTATTTACATCTGTTCTTTTTTATAGCTGAGTAGTGTGTACCGCATGGACTTGAGCTTGGGCAAACTTGGGGAGATGGTGAGGGCCGGGGAAGCTGGGTGTGCTGCAGTCCATGGGGTCGCAAAGAGTCAGACGTGACTTGGGGACTGAACAACGCCACATCTTCTTTATCCATTCCTGTGAACTTTTAGACTGTTTCCATGTCTTGGCCATTGCAAATAGTGCTGCAGTGAATACTAGGGTGCGTGTATCTTTTCAAATGATGATTTTCTTCAGATACATGCCCAGGAGTGGGGTTGCTGAATGATATGGTAGTTTTATATTTAGTTTTTTTTATTGTTGTTGTTTTCCATTTATTTTTATTAGTTGGAGGCTAATTACTTTACAATATTGTAGTGGTTTTTGCCATACATTGACATGAATCAGCCATGAATTTACATGTATTCCCCATCCTGATCCCCCCTCCTACATCCCTCCTTATATTTAGTTTTTAAAGGAACTTCCATATTGTTCATCAAAAAGAGCAAAGTAATGCCATTTGCAGCTACATGAATGGACCTGGAGATTATCATACTAAGTGAAGTAAGTCAGACAGAGAAAGACAAATATATCATTTACATGTGGACTCTAATAAAAATGATACGTGCATGCGTGTATGCTCAGTCTTAAGCAACTCTTTGAAACCTCATGGACTGTAGCCTGCCAGGCTCCTCTGGCCATGGGCTTCTCCAGGAAAATCCTGGAGTAGTTTGCTGTTTCCTTATCCAGGGGATATTCTTAACCCAGGGGTGAAACTCACATCTCCCATGTTTCTTTGCATTGGCGGGTAGGTTGTTTACCATAGAGCCACCTGGGAAGCCTGGAAAGTCATAACAGATGAACTTATTTACAAAACAGACTCACAGATCTCAAAATTAAATGTATGGTTCAGTTGCTTAGCCATGTCTGACTCTTTGCAACCCCATGGACTGCAGCACACCAGGCCTCCCTGTCCCATCACCAACTCCCAGAATTTACTCAAACTCATGTCCATTGAGTTGGTGATGCCATCCAACCATCTCATCCTTTGTCGTCCCCTTCTCCTCCCGCCTCCAATCTTTCCCAGCATCAGGGCGTTTTCCAATGAGTTAGTTCTTTGCATCAGGTGGTCAAAGTATTGGAGTTTCAGTTTCAGCATCAGTCCTTCCAGTGAATATTCAGGACCAGTCTCCTTTAGGATGGACTGGTTGGATCTCCTTGCAGTTCGAGGGACTCTCTAGAGTCTTCTCCAACACCACAGTTCAAAGGCATCAATTCTTCGGTGCTCAGCTTTACTTATGGTCCAACTCTCACATCCGTACATGACTACTGGAGAAACCATAGCCTTGACTAGCCGGATCTGTATGGTTACTGAAGGGGAAGCATGGGGAGAGGCGATAAGTTAGGAGACTGGGATTAACGTATACACACTACCATATGTAAAGCAGATCAGCAGAGGTTCACTGTGCAGCACAGAGAGCTCTGCTCAGCACTTCAGTGACCCACGTGGGAGAGGAGCCCAGGGCAGAGTGGGTCCACACGTGCACACAGACGAGCTGCTCTGCAGCACGCCCGGGACTGGCACAGCGGTGCATGTCAGCTGTAGTAAAAAAGTTAAGTGATGCAGTTTCAGAAAAAAAGCAGTTACATCTGGATCTTCTCCAGTGTGGCCATGTCATTTTTATCACGCAGGCCATCTAGACCCAGGAATAATGCACTCTTGTCCTTGAGCAGTGATGTTTCTGCTAAACCTCTGTGATGAAGGGCGTCATTTGAAAGGGAGTACCACGTGAGCTTGCCGATCCAGAAACGCTTTGTTCCATCCGCTGGCTGAGAACTGTCCTGGAGCAAGGGTAGGAAGAAAGAGCATGATGAGGCGAGGTGTGCTGAAAGAAGCCAAGGCACAAGCAGAGATGAGGGGCTTTGTTCAAGAATCTCAGAATACAGAGAGCTTAGCTTGACCAACTTTGCCTTCTTCAAGGCTTCCTTCAGGCTCAACACCAGCATTCTTTCTGACTTGCTAGCCCCACCATGTTTCTTGCTCTGAACTGATAGAAAGCCGTTGGGAAGAGAGGCTTCGGAAAGTAGAAACCTCAAAATAAGTTCTAAAGTAGAACTTGATGAAGGGGAGAGCAAACTGGGGAGGTGGCTGAAATGGCAGCAGTTTCATATTCTTTCATGCCTCCTAAGCCTCTGAATGTGCTCTGTAGTTTGTAGTGCTAATAAATGTGACCACTTCACATGTAAAAGCAAAATGCATAGGACAGCCACCCTGTGTTAAATGTTGATTTTCTAAGTGAGACTCGGAGGTAAAGGTTACTTGCAATTTATGTTTCCTTCAGAGAGACATTTTAAAAGTTTTGGTCACATGGCAGAAATGATAGGTAGAGAGTTTGCCTTTGGGGTTATATTTCATAAGTCTGTCTGATTCAACACATATTGTAATTTGTGCCTGTGAGAAAGTTAGAGAATGTCTGATTTGCATTGGGAGAGTGAAGGTTACTCAAAAAATTCAGTCATTGGAAAATTTGTTTCCAGTCAAAGGAAACTGTCTCACACACATGATGAGGCCCTATTAGGACAATGGTAGCAATCATTCATTTAATAAACAGGCACTCATTGATCACCTTGGAGAAGGAAATGGCAACCCACTCCAGTGTTCTTGCCTGCAGAATCCCATGGACTGAGAAGCCTGGTGGGCTACAGTCCATGGGGTTGCAGAGAGTTGGACATGACTGAGTGTCTATCACTTCACTTCACTGATCACCTTCTGTGTGTCCACCAGCAGTCTGGACTGGATAGTACAAGGGTAGATAAGATTTAGGCTTTTGAGTATGGTCACAGAAAGACCACAGTGTGTGCTGAGAAACTGGACTTAGTCCAGAGAGGCTGGGAGGATGACCAGAATTGAGACTGGAAAAGTAGAAAGACAGCTGGGTGGGACTGCAAGTTGTTCTCGTGTACTGCACTGAGGGGTTTGTGCTTGATGAGTTACAGTCAGGTGGAAAGCAGGAAATGACGTAGTCATGTCTGTGGCATTGGACCCGTGTTAGAGGATGCTGGGCCACTGGTTACTTCAAGGGTTCTGTTTCAAGGGGAAATTAGGTTGGATTTGGACTGATGAGCTAATGTTTTGATTTGGGCCATTCTTGCACATGTATTTCAGTCCTAACTCAATGTCGTAGTGGTATCTTAGACTTTTAGGAAGTTATTTAATAAATGCTTAAGAAACAACCAACTACCTTTCTGAACATAGAGAGAAAAGGCTACTTAAAGTGCTTCAGTGGTCCTTGTAATATCTAATGAGAAATACAGAGCAGAGGACAGATTTGTGAAGGATGTAGATGATCAGAAGACAAGAGTGGCAGATGGTAGTAGAGGTACCATCACTTGGGGACGTCTGTCACTTGGTAGTAGAGGTGGTGATGACATCATATCATTAGTTTTGTCAGCTTAAAAAATACAAAAATCCTTAGCGAGGGTTGATGGCCAACTAATACATGAAATAGGACATGAGATACTAGTAACACGGGAGAGAAGAGGCTGCTAACAAAGATAACTTAGACCAATTCACCTAGGTGTGCTGTTGAAATCTGTCTTTCTATCTCAGCATATGACTTCTATTTTATAGAAAAACTAGTGCCATCAGATGGGAACTTCTTCATCTTGACTGATGACAGCTCCATTCTTGTACATGTACCCATCCCCTTTCTCCACCTCGCCTGTTTGGAAAAGGGGTTTTCCTTCCTGAGGTTGGTCCTTCCTACCCCACTCCTCCCCGTGCTTGCAGCCCAGACCCCCTGGTACTCTCCCCACCCTCTGATTCCCCTCTCCTCTGACCTCATCCCCAGTGGCTTTCAAACACGCTCCTGCTTTGGTCCTTCCTCTTGACCCTCCTGCCTCTAGTCATTTTCATATCATTCTCTTCCACATCCCAGCCAAACTCTTGAGTTGTTTTTACTTTCTTATATGCTGATTGGCTGTTTGTATATCTTCTTTAGAGGAATGTCTATTCAGATCCTTTGCTAATTTTTTAATTGGTTTATTTGTCTTTTAACTGTTGAGTTGTAAGAGTTTTTATACTCTGGATGTTAGACCCTTGTCAGATACATGATTTGCAAATATTTTCTCCCATTCACTGGGTTGTCTTCTCACTTTGTAAATAATGTGTTTTAACACACAAGTTTTAATTTTGATTGAGTTCAGTTTATTTGTTATCTTGATGCTTTTTGTGTCAATGACTGCCTAATTCAAGGGCACACAGATTTTCCCCTGTTTTCTTCTTAGAGTTTGATTGTTTTAGCTCTTCTATTTGTCTTTTCATCTATCTTGAGTTAAATTTTTATGTATAGTGTGATGTTGGTATCTAAATTCATTCTCTTGCATGATATTTTCTAGATAATAATATCAATTGCTGGATGTTTAGTAAATCTACAGTGTAAAGTGAAACCCTCTGGGAAGTGAAATGTGGCAGTTATTCCATGCCACTGTGAGTCTGAAGTCGTTTGCTGTCAGAGCAAAAGCTCTGATATTCATAGGTGTTCTCAGTCATTTTCTCTTGTGTGGGGCAACGTTTGTTTATCCAAGAACAAATATGTAAATGGCAAACTGAGCACTAATATTGCCTGATAGCATTTGTTAGAGCTCAAGTTATATGATTTAGAATGCCACCATGAAGCTCAGCTCTGAACTTCATCCATTGGAAGTTCATACTTTCAGAGTAACAAGCCGAGTGCTCTGCGTAGAGTCGTACGGCTGGTCAGTACCAAGGCCAAGATGTCAGGCTGAGTCCTGCCCCCCCATTCTTTGTGATTGTTGTGTAACTGTGAGTCTAAGGTGTTATCTTAGGTAGTCTCAAGAAGTAAAAGAAACCGATGGTTTTTCACTAGGTGGCTGTGAAATTAGTTTGGTAAGAACTCTCTTATCTGACACTATTATAGCAGGTGTTTGGGTGATTAATTAAGAAAGTCAGTTTTTATAAGTACTCTTAGGGAATGGTGCATGTTGTCCTTAACATGTGTATATTTGTTCTACATTGATGTGGCTCGAAACTCTTTTCTCTGAAAATCTGTCTGTGAATTCGATTTTTGTTGTTGTTGTACTTTAAGTTGAATGAGAACCCCAAGGCATTTGCAGAGAATCTGGTATAGAATCCTTCGAGACTTGTATGATCCTCCTTCCCACAGCACTACCTGGTTCATGGTCATCTCATACATTTAATATAATTCAGCAAAAATTGTCTTATCAGTTTCTCAGTGTCAGGTCTTTGCAAAGCATCTGCCTTAGTTTTCATGAAAACAGTTATCACTGTGTACTTATATTTTGTTGGTTTGTACAATGTTTAATAAAATTATGTAATTTTGGTGATAAGTATAAGTGGCATTAACAAGTTTGGGAATCATCGTACCTGATACTTGATAACTAAACAGCTCAGTTAGTACTGAAGTCATAAGTAGACAGTAATTTGCTCTCTGTATGCCTGTGTGCCTACCTGGGGCATCAGAATGTTATAAAGGGAAACAGGGCATAATGATTCTGTGAACAATGCTTGAAAGTTGGTTTTGAAAGATTTTGAACATCTGTTCAGTTGAATACTTAACATCCATATAAAATGTCAATAACAATTAATATGTATTATGAAAAGACATTGAAGCTATATGTAAAAGGAGAAAAATAGCTTAGAAAAGGTCTATTAAGATTCTGTGTATGTGTGTGTGTTTGTGCATGTGTGTGTGAACATAGAAAAAGGTCAAGGAGGTCCTTTCATTCAAGGAGGATCCTACAACACTTACCTCCTCCCGTGGACACAGGAAATCAGTAGCTCCTCGTGAAATAGTTTCCTCCTCTGAGCAACTCCTGCACATCTGGCCAACAACCCACATCAAAGTGGATAGGAGAGGCTGAGACATGGTCTCACCATCCACCCCACTCCCAGCATGGTGACCCACAATTGGAAGGAAGCTACCATCCCCAGCTGCTCCCTGAGAAGTGAAGGGTCTGAACCCTAAACTTGGCACCGTTCCTTTAAAGACTTGCACCTGGGAGATGAGCCCCCAAACATCTACCTTTGAAAGTCAGTGGAACTGGCATCTGCAAGACCCACCAGGCTTATGATGTGAGAAACAGCTTTTGAAGGGCAGCATGAACTTGGCCACCCTCCTGGGGCCTGGCACAGGGACAGCGGCTGAAAAGGGCCCAGACTTTCTGTGAAAGAGGCTTGTTTATCTTAAAGCATCAGCCTGAGGGGCCCGCCTCTCATTTAACACTCTCTGGGGGCTTGGAGGCTGGCAGGAGCCGTCTTTGCCCTCTCTGCCTCATTCCAGCTGGACAGTATCTCCTAGAAAGGAACTTGGGTACTTGTCTGGTGCCCCGATGTTTGCAGTTGCTGCCCAGAGACAACTCTAGGTCACCTGGCTTTGGTGGCCAGTGAGGCTTACACCTGTAGGTCCCCAGTGTTCACTGCAGTATTATTTGCAATAGTCAAGACATGGAAGCAGGCTTAGTATCCATCGATAGATGAATAGATAAAGAAACCATGATATACACACACCACACACACACAGAGGAATATTATTCAGCCATGAAAAGGAACTAAATCTAGACTCCCCTGGTGGTACTGAAAAGGAAAAGTTAAAATTTGACATAACCTCCTGCTCGTTCTGCCTGTGTAACTCAGCTTGCTCCTTGCAAAGTCTGGATCGGGTAGATCACATAGTCTCAGAAAGTGGGGACTTAAGATACGAAGAACTGGAGCTTTTCTCACCACCCCTGTACTGCTCTTTGCAATTCCCCAGCCCCTGTAAACCTGCTTAATCATGCCTTTCCATATAAAGGTCAGGCATTCCCCTCCTCATCTTGACTGCTGTTCCCGTGCACACAAAACTGCTTCGTTTAAACCAGCCTATTAGCAGCTAGTGTTGCCCACTATAGTCTGTCTATGAACACTCTGTAACCCCTCTGTTTGGGGCTCAGAGCTTAGAGTGTTAACTGCTCTGGGCCCGCTGGCGTAGTAAACGTGAGTTCTCCAACTCTCCGAGTGTGGTGCTTGGTTTCTCGAGTACTGCTTTCTACAACAGTACAGTGGCTAAGAATCTGCTTGCCAATTCAGGGGACACAGATTTGATCCCTGGTCCGGGCAGATTCAACATGCCACAGAGCAGATAAGCCTCTGAGCCACAGCTACTCTGCCTGTGCTCTAGAGTCCGTTGCCCACAGCAAGAGAAACCAGCAAATGAGAAGTCTGCAAACCACAACACAGAGTAGCCCCTGCTCGCCACAACTAGAGAAAGCCCGCAGGCAGCAATGAAGATGCAGCACAACCAAGAATGATAAATAAAAATATTTTCAAAAAAGAAAGAAATCTTGCCATTTGTGGCAACGTGGATGGAGCTTGAGGGCATTAATGCTACATGACATAAGTTAGAGAAAGATGCTCATGATCTCACTTTTATGTGAAATCTAAAAAACGAAACAAAAATTAACTCAAAGGTACTGAGAACAGATTGGTGGTTGCTAGAGCAGGGGTGGGGAATGGACGAAATGGGCGAAGGGGTCAAATGGTGCAGACTTCTAGTTAATCAGTTAAATAAGTCATGGGGATGTGATGTGTAGCATGGTGACTATAGTTAATAATACTGTACTGTATATTTGAAAGTTTAAGAGAGTAAATCTTTAAATTTATCATAGCAAGAAAAGGAAATTTGTAACTGTGTGGTGGATGTTACCTCATCCATCCTCACAGTGAAAATATTTGGGAAAAAAATGCCAGAAAGTTTCAAAAGACAAAATTTGAATTTTCTGTGACAAATAGTTGGCAACACTTTACATAGTATTTTCAATGATATATAACATTTACATTTTATTAGGTATTATGTAATCTAGAGATGATTTAAAGTGTATGTAAATACTGTGCCATTTTATTTTAGAGACTAGGACATACCTAGATTTTGGTGTCTTTGGGGGTCCTGAAAACAGGCCCCCATGGATGCTGAGGGATGGCTTTATTTTTAGGTTGAAATTGTCACAGTGAATATTTGTTACTTTTAAAACTTAAGGGAAAAGGAACTACTTCTGAGAAGAGCCTATTTAATGTGTGTAGTTAAAAACAAATGAAATCCCTTTTGGGACTTAGGCAGCAGGAGAGAATGCTCTTGGTCAGCGGCCTCCCTCTTGGCACCTTGACAGTGTGCAAGCGCCTTTCTGTCCTGTGTGTTTTAAAGTGCTTTATCCTGACAGCAGTTAGCCTTTCAAATGAATAGAATGGTGTTTCTCTGTTCTCCCTCCTTTTATTTGTATATGTAAAATGTGATATTGTTGCAATAATTTTTTTTTCTGGTTTTATTTTCAGGAAGACTTTGATGTCGATCACGTTGTGTCTGACTGTCGGAAGCGAGTCCAGCTAGAAGCACTTAGAGATGACCTGGAGCTCTACTATAAGCTGCTTAAAACAGCCATGGTTGAGCTCATCAACAAGGACACACAGACTTTGTCAACCTGTCAACAAACCTGGTAAACTTGAAATCCACAGTTCCTGCCTGTCAGTGTATTTACACATGTACTGCACACTTTTTTTCTCACTCATGTTTCTTCTTAACAGCTCTGCGTCTTTTTAGAAACCTTTTAGTTATTTTTTTCCCCAGAAACTTGAAGGGATTGCTAATCTTGATTAATAAAGGAACTAAACTTTCTTGACACACATCTTTTGTGTTTAGTTTGATTATGTTTGGAATGACTTATTAAGAAGTGGTGACAAGTAAAGGATAGCAATGCCAAGAGTGTTTTTGTTAGTTGCTAATTGATTCCCCATGAAATCTCACCAGTTTAGACTAATTTCCAAGAGCAGATATCAACTATTCTTAAGGAAATGTTCCATTTACTTTCAGGTACATGTGCTAGCCAGAGATAGGTTGAGAAAACATTGGCCAATATTGATCATTAAGAAGCCTATTTTTGGAGGAGCCAAGATGGCGGAGGAGTAGGATGGGGAGACCACTTTCTCTCCTACAAATTCATCAAAAGAATAACTGAACGCAGAGCAAACTTCACAAAACAACTTCTGATCGCTAGCTGAGGTCATCAGGCGCCCAGAAAAGCAGACCATTGTCTTCGAAAGGAGGTAGGACAAAATATAAAAGATAAAAAGTGAGACAAGGGAGCTGAGGACGGGGACCCGTCCCGGGAAGGGAGTCTTGGGCGGCCTTGCTTGGGCTAGGGTCCGGGCCTGAGAGCCCTGAGGACAATCGGAGGGAGCTTCTGTGAGGTGCCAACTTGAACTGTGGGAGACCAAAAGAGAGAAAATTAACCGGCTGGAACACACTGCCGGCCGTTCGCAGAACAAAGGGACGGAGAGGGTCCCGGGAGGAGCTCGCAGGCTGCGGACCGGCCCAGCCCCGCCGGAGGCAGGAGGCAGGGGGGAGGGGAAGGTCGCGGCGAGACACAGGGCGCAGGCACCCGACCGGCGCGGGCGGGAACTGGGGCTGGGGACGCAGAGGGCGGAAGGCGCGCGCACCCGACTGGCGCCAGCGGAAACTGAGACTGGGTCCGCGGAAGGGAGTGAGTGCGCCACACCTGGGGATAGTGCGCCCATCAAGCCCCTCGCTGCCTGGACCGCTCTGGCAGGGAGGGCGCGGAGAGCGGGCGCGGCTTTTCCTTCCGCGCTTTTGTGTAATACCCGAGGGCTGGAACCTGGCGCAGCGCGGGGCGCGCTCCATGTGGAACAGCCGGGAGCCTGAGCAGCGCAGACGGAGAAAGCAGCGTCAGCCCCTCCCGACAGCGCCAGCCCGCCCCCGCAGGGCCAGCCCCTCCCCGCAGCGTCAGCCCCGCCCCGCAGCGCCAGCCCATCCCCGCAGCGTCAGCCCCTCCCCACAGCGTCAGCCCCTCCCAGCAGCACAACGGAACTAGCTACCTGAATAAGAGTCCACCTCCACCCGCCTGTGTCAGGGCGGAAATGAGGCTCTGAAGAGACCGGCAAACAGAAGCCAAATAAACAAAGGGAACCGCTTCAGAAGGGACTGGTGCAACAGATTAAAATCCCTGTAGAAAACACCGACTTCACCGGAAGGGCCCTGTAGATATCGAGAAGTGTAAGCTAGAACGAGGAGCTATCTGAAACTGAGCCGAACCCACACTGACCGCAACAGCTCCAGAGAAACTCCTAGATATATTTTTACTTTTTTTTTCTAAGTAAGGAAAAGAAAAAAAATTTTTTTTTTCTTTTTTATTTTTTCTCTTTTATTTTCCTTTAAAATTCCCTATTACTCCCCCATTACTCCTTAACTTTCATTTTCATAGATTTTTACGATTTTTTTAATTAGGGGAAAAAAAATTTTTTTTTTCTTTCTTTCTTTTTTTTTCTTTTTTCTTCTTTTTTTTCCTTTCCGTTTTCTCTTTTATTTTCTATTTTTCTTTTTCTCTTATTTCTTTTAAAGTCCTCTAGTACTCCTCTACTACTCTTCATTTTCATTTTCACTACACTATAACCTTACAAAAAAAAAAAAAAAAAGAGAAGCCCTATCTTTAAACCGAAGATTATTCTCTCCCAATCTTGACTCTCTGTTTTCTACCTCAGAACACCTCTATTTCCTCCTTTCCCCTTCTCTTCCCAATCCAATTCTGTGAATCCTTGTAGGTGTCTGAGATACGGAGAACACTCTGGGAACAGACAGCTGCGTGGATCTGTCTCTCTCCTCTTGAGTCCCCCTTTTTCTCCTCCTGCTCATCTCTATCTCCCTCCTCCCTTTTCTCCTGTTCATGTAACTCTGTGAACCTCTCTGGGTGTCCCTAACGGGGGAGAGTCTTTTCGCCATTAACCTAGAAGTTTTATTATCAGTGCTGTATAGTTGGAGAAGTCCTGAGACTACAGGAAGAATAAAACTGAAATCCAGAGGCAGGAAACTTAAGCCCAAAACCTGAGAACACCAGAAAACTCCTGACTACATGGAACTTTAAGCAATAAGTGACCGTCCAAAAGCCTCCATACCTACACTGAAACCAACCACCACCCAAGAGCCAGTAAGTTTTAGAGCAAGACATACCACGCAAATTCTCCAGCAACACAGGAACATAGCCCCGAATGTCAACATACAGGCTGCCCAAGGTCACACCTAACACATAGACCCATCTCAAAACTCATTACTGGGCACTCCATTGCTCTCCAAAAAGAAGGAATCAAGTTCCACGCACCAGTACACTGACGCAAGCTTCCCTAACCGGGAAACCTTGACAAGCCAATCGTCTAACCCCACCCACTGGGTAAATCCTCCACAATAAAAAGGAACCACAGACCTCCAGAATACAGAAAGTCCACTCCAGACACAGCAATCTAAACAAGATGAAAAGGCAAAGAAATACCCAACAGGTAAAGGAACATGGAAAATGCCCACCAAGTCAAACAAAAGAGGAGGAGATAGGGAATCTACCTGAAAAAGAATTTAGAATAATGATAATAAAAATGATCCAAAATCTTGAAAACAAAATGGAGTTACAGATAAATAGCCTGGAGACAAAGATTGAAAAGATACAAGAATTGTTTAATAAAGACCTAGAAGAAATAAAAAAGAGTCAATTAAAAATGAACAATGCAATGAATGAGATCAAAAACACTTTGGAGGGAACCAAGAGTAGAATAACAGAGGCAGAAGATAGGATAAGTGAGGTAGAAGATAAAATGGTGGAAATAAATGAAACAGAGAGGAAAAAAGAAAAAAGGATCAAAAGAAATGAGGACAACCTCAGGGACCTCTGGGACAATGTGAAATGCCCCAACATTCGAATCATAGGAGTCCCAGAAGAAGAAGACAAAAAGAAAGGCCATGAGAAAATACTCGAGGAGATAATAGCTGAAAACTTCCCTAAAATGGGGAAGGAAATAGCCACCCAAGTCCAAGAAACCCAGAGAGTCCCAAACAGGATAAACCCAAGGTGAAACACCCCAAGACACATATTAATCAAATTAACAAAGATCAAACACAAAGAACAAATATTAAAAGCAGCAAGGGAGAAACAACAAATAACACACAAAGGGATTCCCATAAGGATAACAGCTGACCTATCAATAGAAACCCTCCAGGCCAGAAGGGAATGGCAGGACGTCCTGAAAGTAATGAAAGAGAATAACCTACAACCTAGATTACTGTATCCAGCAAGGATCTCATTCAGATATGAAGGAGAACTCAAAAGCTTTCCAGATAAGCAAAAGCTGAGAGAATTCAGCACCACCAAACCAGCTCTTCAACAAATGCTAAAGGATCTTCTCTAGACAGGAAATGCAGAAAGGTTGTGTAAACGTGAACCCAAAACAACAAAGTAAATGGCAACGGGACCACACCTATCAATAATTACCTTAAATGTAAATGGGTTGAATGCCCCAACCAAAAGACAAAGATTGGCTGAATGGATACAAAAACAAGACCCCCATATATGCTGTCTACAAGAGACCCACCTCAAAACAAGAGACACATACAGACTAAAAGTGAAGGGCTGGAAAAAAATATTTCATGCAAATGGAGACCAAAAGAAAGCAGGAGTCGCAATACTCATATCAGATAAAATAGACTGTCAAATAAAAGCTCGGAAAAGAGACAAAGAAGGACACTACATAATGATCAAAGGATCAATCCAAGAAGAAGATATAACAATTATAAATATATATGCACCCAACATAGGAGCACCGCAATATGTACGGCAAACACTAACGAGTATGAAAGAGGAAATTAATAGTAACACAATAATAGTGGGAGACTTTAATACCCCACTCACAACTATGGATAGATCAACCAAACAGAAAATTAACAAGGAAACACAAACTTTAAATGACACAATGGACCAGCTAGACCTAATTGATATCTATAGGACATTTCACCCCAAAACAATCAACTTCACCTTTTTCTCAAGTGCACACGGAACCTTCTCCAGAATAGATCACATCCTGGGCCATAAATCTAGTCTTGGAAAATTCAAAAAAATTGAAATCATTCCAGTCATCTTTTCTGACCACAGTGCAGTAAGATTAGATCTCAATTACAGGAAAAAAATTGTTAAAAATTCAAACACCTGGAGGCTAAATAACACGCTTCTGAATAACCAACAAATCATAGAAGAAATCAAAAAAGAAATCAAAATATGTATAGAAATGAATGAAAATGAAAACACAACAACCCAAAACCTATGGGACACTGTAAAAGCAGTGCTAAGGGGAAGGTTCATAGCATTACAGGCTTACATCAAGAAACAAGAAAAAAGCCAAATAAATAACCTAACTCTACACCTAAAGCAATTAGAGAAGGAAGAAATGAAGAACCCCAGGGTTAGCAGAAGGAAAGAAATCTTAAAAATTAGGGCAGAAATAAATGCAAAAGAAACTAAAGAGACCATAGCAAAAATCAACAAAGCTAAAAGCTGGTTTTTTGAAAAAATAAACAAAATTGACAAACCATTAGCAAGACTCATTAAGAAACAAAGAGAGAAGAACCAAATTAACAAAATTAGAAATGAAAATGGAGAGATCACAACAGACAACACTGAAATACAAAGGATCATAAGAGACTACTACCAGCAGCTCTATGCCAATAAAATGGACAACTTGGATGAAATGGACAAATTCTTAGAAAAGTATAACTTTCCAAAACTGAACCAGGAAGAAATAGAAGATCTTAACAGACCCATCACAGGCAAGGAAATCGAAACTGTAATCAAAAATCTTCCAGCAAACAAAAGCCCAGGACCAGATGGCTTCACAGCTGAATTCTACCAAAAATTTAGACAAGAGCTAACACCTACCTTACTCAAACTCTTCCAGAAAATTGCAGAAGAAGGTAAACTTCCAAACTCATTCTATGAGTCCACCATCACCCTAATTCCAAAACCTGACAAAGATGCCACAAAAAAAGAAAACTACAGGCCAATATCACTGACGAACATAGATGCGAAAATCCTTAACAAAATTCTAGCAAACAGAATCCAACAACATATTAAAAAAATCATACACCATGACCAAGTGGGCTTTATCCCAGGAATGCAAGGATTCTTTAATATCCGCAAATCAATCAATGTAATACACCACATTAACAAATTGAAAGATAAAAACCATATGATTATCTCAATAGATGCAGAGAAAGCCTTTGACAAAATTCAACACTCATTTATGATTAAAACTCTCCAAAAAGCAGGAATAGAAGGAACATACCTCAACATAATAAAAGCTATATATGACAAACCCACAGCAAGCATCACCCTCAATGGTGAAAAATTGAAAGCATTTCCCCTGAAATCAGGAACAAGACAAGGGTGCCCACTCTCACCACTACTATTCAACATAGTGTTGGAAGTTTTGGCCACAGCAATCAGAGCAGAAAAAGAAGTAAAAGGAATCCAGATAGGAAAAGAAGAAGTGAAACTCTCACTGTTTGCAGATGACATGATCCTCTACATAGAAAACCCTAAAGACTCTACCAGAAAATTACTAGAGCTAATCAATGAATATAGTAAAGTTGCAGGATATAAAATTAACACACAGAAATCCCTTGCATTCCTATATACTAACAATGAAAAAACAGAAAGAGAAATTAAGGAAACAATACCATTCACCATTGCAACAAAAAGAATAAAATACTTAGGAGTATATCTACCTAAAGAAACAAAAGACCTATACATAGAAAACTATAAAACACTGATGAAAGAAATCAAAGAGGACACAAACAGATGGAGAAACATACCGTGTTCATGGATTGGAAGAATCAATATTGTCAAAATGGCTATTCTACCCAAAGCAATCTATAGATTCAATGCAATCCCTATCAAGCTACCAACGGTATTTTTCACAGAACTAGACCAAAGAATTTCACAATTTGTATGGAAATACAAAAAACCTCGAATAGCCAAAGTAATCTTGAAAAAGAAGAATGGAACTGGAGGAATTAACCTGCCTGACTTCAGACTCTACTACAAAGCCACAGTCATCAAGACAGTGTGGTACTGGCACAAAGACAGAAATATAGACCAATGGAACAGAATAGAAAGCCCAGAGATAAATCCACGAACCTATGGACACCTTATCTTTGACAAAGGAGGCAAGGATATACAATGGAAAAAAGACAACCTCTTTAACAAGTGGTGCTGGGAAAACTGGTCAACCACTTGTAAAAGAATGAAACTAGAACACTTTCTAACACCATACACAAAAATAAACTCAAAATGGATTAAAGATCTAAATGTAAGACCAGAAACTATAAAACTCCTAGAGGAGAACATAGGCAAAACACTCTCCGACATAAATCACAGCAAGATCCTCTATGACCCACCTCCCAGAATATTGGAAATAAAAGCAAAAATAAACAAATGGGACCTAATGAAACTTAAAAGCTTTTGCACTACAAAGGAAACTATAAGTAAGGTGAAAAGACAGCCCTCAGATTGGGAGAAAATAATAGCAAATGAAGAAACAGACAAAGGATTAATCTCAAAAATATACAAGCAACTCCTGCAGCTCAATTCCAGAAAAATAAATGACCCAATCAAAAAATGGGCCAAAGAACTAAACAGACATTTCTCCAAAGAAGACATACAGATGGCTAACAAACACATGAAAAGATGCTCAACATCACTCATTATTAGAGAAATGCAAATCAAAACCACAATGAGGTACCATTACACGCCAGTCAGGATGGCTGCTATCCAAAAGTCTACAAGCAATAAATGCTGGAGAGGGTGTGGAGAAAAGGGAACCCTCTTACACTGTTGGTGGGAATGCAAACTAGTACAGCCACTATGGAAAACAGTGTGGAGATTCCTTAAAAAACTGGAAATAGAACTGCCATATGACCCAGCAATCCCACTTCTGGGCATACACACTGAGGAAACCAGATCTGAAAGAGACACGTGCACCCCAATGTTCATCGCAGCACTGTTTATAATAGCCAGGACATGGAAGCAACCTAGATGCCCATCAGCAGATGAATGGATAAGGAAGCTGTGGTACATATACACCATGGAATATTACTCAGCCATTAAAAAGAATTCATTTGAACCAGTCCTAATGAGATGGATGAAACTGGAGCCCCTTATACAGAGTGAAGTAAGCCAGAAAGATAAAGAACATTACAGCATACTAACACATATATATGGAATTTAGAAAGATGGTAACGATAACCCTATATGCAAAACAGAAAAAGAGACACAGAAATACAGAACAGACTTTTGAACTCTGTGGGAGAAGGTGAGGGTGGGATGTTTCAAAAGAACAGCATGTATACTATCTATGGTGAAACAGATCACCAGCCCAGGTGGGATGCATGAGACAAGTGCTCGGGCCTGGTGCACTGGGAAGACCCAGAGGAATCGGGTGGAGAGGGAGATGGGAGGGGGGATCGGGATGGGGAATAAGTGTAAATCTATGGCTGATTCATATCAATGTATGACAAAACCCACTGAAATGTTGTGAAGTAATTAGCCTCCAACTAATAAAAAAATTAAAAAAAAAAAGAAAGAAAAAAAAATTATCTGATTTTGGAGACTTAAAAAAAAAAAAAAAGAAGCCTATTTTTATACATGTTATACAAATATAGGAATTGTTTGTAAGAAATACCTGTAACACTCCATGGCTGATTCGTTTGTAAAGTAATTAGCCTCCAAATAATAAAAATAAATGAAAAAAAAAAAGAAGCATATCAATTACTTGGAAAAGTTGTTTAGAAACACTTGAGTTTTCATACTTGTGAAAGTCTTGTTCATATTTTGTTTTTAAGTCTGTTTGTCAAAAGAGGTATGGAAAATAGCCATCTCTATGGGAATTTCAAGAAACATTGAGAATAATGAGCCATATTTGCTTTTGGGAAATACACCACTAAGATAAATGTTCCAGTAGGATTAGAGACCCTGAAAATTTTATTTCCATCCTATTTAATTTGGATTTTTCTGAAGGGTTGTAATAATGCTTAGGAGAGATGTAGTCCATCAGACTTTCATATCAGCTGGTTGAATATCATAAACAACAGAGATAGCTATTTTTCCTGTTAGTTTTTTAAGTCATTTAAAATTGCATCCCAAAGGCAAATTGTGCATAGGAATTTTTGATTTCTTATGACTTTCCTTATTTTTATAGTGCTTATATATCAACAGGTTTTTCACATTCAAGGAGCAATATTTATGGCCAAATAACATTTTTGTTATGTAGTTACTAGCAGCATATAATTGTACAGAAAGAATAACCTAAGTTTCATACTGCTTTGATCATTAAGCACAGGCTTCACTGTTAACCCTGGCCCTGATGTCTGTGCCAACATGCTTTTGCCTTTAGGTCGGTATGGACAAGGCCCTCAATCAGCTTTCTGTGCCTTTGGGACAGTTATGAGGTCCCGAAATAACCATCAACAATCTACCATAAAGCATATTACACTTGTTTGCCTTCTCCAAGAATTATTTTATTAATCTGTTAGGTTGTTGTGATTGGTGTTTTTTAATGTTCCATGATTATAGTATAATACTTTCAAAATGTAAATGATTTGCATGTGATGTTACAACCTAAGAAACGTATTTGGTTTGAAGATGACAAATTCTCAAGGGTAGAGTAGACACTTAAATGTCGGGGAGGAGGAGAAGGGTATTTCAAAAATTAAATTTGTTAATACCACCTCACCCATGTATAAGTGGTCTCCAGCTTAGAACTGGCTTACTTATATTTTAAAATTTGTCATTTTACAAGTATTTTCCCAGACAATATTTTATATGTAGTTAGATTCGTGGACCAGTTTATACCAGCCATTTAACCCCTGCTGTAACTGAAGGGTCATATAAATGTCGTGTAATACCTAGTTTCTCTGAGAAAATCTCTCCCTTGGGAATGGAACTGTCTGCCCCTAAGCCGTGAGAACAGGGACTTCATCCGGGTGAACAGTGGAGAGGGAGTTTTGGTATCACCTCCAACAGAAAACTGCCGCCCTGTCCTCCCCTCACCCTCTGGGCTGTGCTAGGCACCTCAAACTCCATCCTCCCTTCGTTGTGAAGCACCGCACCGTCACTTCCTGTGTGTGTCAGCACTGGGCCACGCCAGACCACGTGGTCTTATGCTCCTTGCCTCGAGACAGTACCTGGCACATGCAGGGTTCTCACTAGATAATGTAGTAAAGAGGTTCTGCTTGGATAAAGCTGTAGGAAATGCAGGACAATGGGAACGTCAGGGCTGAGAGGTCCCGAGGAGGGTAGGCAAGAAAAAATTCGTAAAAGAGGTTAAGTTGTGAGCTGTGTCTTGAACTAGCAGATTGTTTGAAAGTTCGTGTCTTGTTTGAATTTTACAAAGCTTATTAAAGTGCGTTTTGTTGGAATGGAAAAGAAAGAAGTTTTTGGTCTGCTGCTGAATCCCACACCAGCCTCTGCATGGCCTTCCTGCCTCCTTTTCAGGACTCCTCTTCCTTCTCGCACCCTGTAGCCATGATATTTCCCAAACCCCATCATTTATTAACCTTCCACTCTTCTCTCTGAACTCTCTCCACTCTGCCCACCTGTGCTTGAACTTCCTCGACTGCCCTCTTGCCTTCAGGCTCTTGTCCTACACTGCCAGCGGCCAGCACCACCTACCGTCCCTTACTCTGCAGCTGTCTTTATCACTACCCTTCTCCTCATCAACCAAGACCTCACCTGCCTTTTTAATCTCAACTCAAGAAGCTTCTCCGAGATTCTAAGATCATTGAGGGATAAGACTGTTTCTATCTAATTCATCATTGTATCCTCATTGGCTGACTGTTAGTAGACATTTCATGTTTATTGAATGAATTAATTCACTTTTCTATAAAATTTTTGTGATTTGTCTGGTGGTGGTGGTTTAGTCGCTAAGTCGTGTCTGACTCTTGCGACCCCACGGACTGTAGCCTGCCAGGCTCCTCTGTCCATGGGATTCTCCAGGCAAGAGTACTGGAGTGGGTTGCCATGTCTAGTTTATTCTAATCGTTTCTTTTACCTTTGTTTTGGCCTGATTCTTCATATTTTGTTTAATTTATTAGCTTTTGGACATGTTTCTCCACCTATGAGCTGCCTTTTCCTGGCCATTCTTTTCCTTACTCCTTGATTCGTAATATCCTTAGAACAACATGGCATCATGAAGTATCAGTGCTTAAGGATTGTTTAGTTCCTGATAGAATCTAGTCTAAAATTCTCCTAAACCTCCCCCACCCCTGTTTATTTCTACTTCTCTCCAAAATGAAGCCTGCTGTGTACCCGGGTGCACCCTCCAACCCCGTGTGCGCCCTGTCAGTTGTACCTTTCCACCCTCTGTCCTCTAGTGACTGGTCTCCTCCACCGTCGGCCTCCACAGGCTCTCCAAGTCAGACTCGAGTTCCACCCCCTGCGCCAGATTTTCCTAGTGTTTGATTCAGATGGTTCTTTGTGTACTCTGACCACGTATGACGGTGATTGTATATGTATTGGGTTGGCCAGCAAGTTCCACTGGTTTTTAAGTAAAAATAAAAGACACACTTTTCATTTTCACCAAGAACTTTATTGAACAGTGTATTCACAGTTTTGTTCCAGTACCTTCTGCCGTTTTTCTCAGGCAGCTTCATAATTCCATCTTCCCAAAACTTTTTATGTCTTTGAGCAAAGAACTGTTGCAGGTGTCTTTTATGGTCTTCCAGGGAATTGAAATTTTTCCATTAAGAGAATTTTGTAAAGATGCACACAATCTTCAGTACTAACGGTCCACCTCCTTAGACATTTGAACACCTGAAAATTCATACCATAATAAAGTTCCTGAATGAATCCACAAGGGATTCCTGATCTTACATAAACAAGAAGAGCATCAGAAAGATATACAGCTAAATAAAGCGCATCTTGCCCACTGGCATGGGGGAATACGCCTGCTTACGTTTTGAGGTTTGGGCTTTGGCTGTGACTGAGCCCAAGACATTCTGCTGCTAGTAAGTTGGTCTAAAGATAGTGGAGACATATTACCTTTTAAAAAACAGTTCTGGGGATAAAGAAACAGCCTCCCTAAACAACCATCAGAAGAGCAAGTCTCATTTGACTGTGTGCTTAGGAAGGGCAGTTACAACAAGACATTTTGCCTGTTCTCACCTTACTGGCTTTCTCATGTCCCTTCTACCCTGGATTCATTCCCTCTGTGAAGCACTTCTTCAAGATTCCAGCCTTCATGTACCTGGATTTCTCCTTTTTGATTTTTTTGTTCACTCTCATTACTACATTACCAAAACTAAGAAAACAAAACATTAAAAATACAGCAGTGTGTACATGACTGTCTCAAACTCACTAGCTATCCCAACAAGGACCTACTGTATAGCACAAGGAAGTCTGTTCAATGTTATGTGACAGCCTGGATAGGAGAGGGGTTTGGGGGAGAATTGTTGTTTAGTTGCTCAGTCCTGTCCAACTCTGTGTGACCCCATGGACTGCAGCATGCCAGGCTTCCCTACCCTTCACCATCTCCCAGAGCTTGCTTAAACTCATGTCCATTGAGTCAGTGATGCCACGCAACCATCTCATTCTCTGTCATCGCCTGCTCCTCCTGCCTTCATTCTTTCCCAGCATCAGGGTCTTTTCCAATGAGTCAGCTCTTCACATCAGGTGGCCAAAGTATTGGAGCTTCAGTGTCAGTCCTTCCAATGAATATTATGGGTTGATTTCCTTTAGGATTGACTGGTTTGATCTCCTGACTGTCCAAGAGATTCTCAAGAGTCTTTTCCAAAAAAAAAAAGAGTCTTTTCCAAGGGGGAGAATGGATACATGTATATCTATAGCTGAGTCTCTTTACTGTTCACCTGAAACTATCACAACATTGTTAATCAGCTGTACCCCAATGAAAAATGAAAAATTCTAAGAAACAAAAAAATGAAATAGTGTTGGTAGTTAAGTAATACCAAAGCAGTCCTATTTAGTCAAAGCCATGGTTTTTGCAGTAGTCATGTATGGATGTGAGAGTTGGACCATAAAGAAGAGCTGAGAGCTGAAGAATTGATGCTTTTGAACTGTGATGTTCAAAAGAGAAGACTCTTGAGAGTCCCTTGGACTGCAAGGAGATCAAACTAGTCAATCTGAGAGGAAATCAGTCCTGAATATTCATTGAAAGGACTGATGCTGAAGCTGAAATACCAATACTTTGGCCACCTAATGTGAAGAACTGACTCACTGGAAAAGGCCCTGATGCTGGGAAAGATTGACGGCAGGAGGAGAAGGGGACTTCAGAAAGAGATGGTTGGATGACATCACCGACTCGATGGACATGAGTTTGAGCAAGCTCCAGGAGTTAGTGATGGACAGGGAAGCCTGGCTTGCTGCAGTCCATGGGGTCGCAAAGAGTCAGACATGACTGAATGACTGAACTGAACTGAACTGATTCAGGAGGAGAAGGGGATGACAGAGGACTAGATGGTTGGATGGCATCATCAACTCAATGGACACGGGTTTGAGCAAGCTCTGGGAGATGGTGAAGGACAGGGAAGCCTGGTGTGCTGCAGTCCATGGGGTCACAAAGACTTGGAGAAGACTGAGCCCCTCAACGACAACAACAATACATAAAACAGATAACCAACAAGGACCTATTGAGATAGAGAATGGAGATATATATATATATATTCATATATAACTGATTCATATATAACCTGAAACTAACACAACACTGTGCGTCATACTTCAATGAAATTTTTAAAAAATTGTTTCCTGCTGGAACAAGGCCTTATATCTCTTTAGAACAAATCTCTCCAACTCCTAATAAATATCTCAGATGCTAAGGGGTCATTCCTATGACTTCTTTCCATTAAATTTGCAGTTTTCTAAAGTACCTTTATTCAGTCCAATGGGTCATGAGCATTGAGGGACCCAATGACAACCAGTAACAACCCACGAAAGAGAAGAAGCCACATTTTGTTGGTTTTCGAATCTCTAGCATCCAGCACAGAGACTAGACTCTGGACTTGGTTGGTTTTGGGTGTGCAGCTTTTGAAGGACATGATACTCATTGAACAGCTGAGGGGGAGGGGGAGATAGGACACACAGAGTATTTTAAGAAGATGGGTTTTTCTGGACTTTTCACACTAGGTGGGTAACGAATGAAAAACTCCTAACTAGGAACATTCCCTCCGCCTCTTGAATCTGTTTAAAACAAAGGAGGACACACTAAAAAGAAAAACTAATGGAAATGGAGCAGAACACTGTGAACACCTCCCCATGGCACCTGCCTCTTGTTTGTAGAAAAGCTTCAGCCTCTGAGGCTTTGCCCAAGTCCCAAAGAGCAAACGTAATCAGAGAAGTGAGAAAATGCTGAAAGAAATGAAAACAGTCCAAGACAAAATAACAATAGTTAAAATAGCAAAGTCAACTCCTCCTCAAGGCTGTAGATAACATTCTGAGCCATATCCTGGAGTTCTGCTGCAGATACTGAAACCCCCACCAGGTGGAAGAAGTTAACCGCATGCTGACTACACCTATGTAGACCCCAGACCAGTTGAAACCCAATGGTTGATGATACTAACTCCTAAAAACACCCACTTAGCTCACCACCAGCCAATCCAGAAGGATGTACACCAGCTATCAGGCATCTGAAACCCTCACCCAGAACGGTGCCTTTAAAAACCCTTCCCTGAATTTAGGGGAGAATGGATACATGTATATGTGTGGCTGAGTCACTCTGTTGTGCTCCTGAAACTATCACCACATTGTTCATTGGCTATACTCCAATAATATAAGTTGTTTTTAAAAAATTATTTTTGTCCTTATGAAACCTAAGCCACATATTTTTCTTTATTCTAGTTTACCAAGAAATGCATTCATTTTTTCCAGTCAGCTTAGATGTTTTTGTGAAGGTATATTTTAGGTGTGATTAGTATTTAAGGCAGTAATTTTGAATAAAAGTGATTACCCTCCATAATGTCCATGGGCCTCATCCAATCAGCTGAAGGCTGCAAGCCCAAAGACTGAGGTTCCTCAAAGTGGAAGGATGCTTTCAAATTGTGGTGCTATAGAAGACTCTTGAGAGTCCTTTGGACTGCAAGGAGAGCAAACCAGTCAATCCAAAAGGAAATCAACCCTGAATATTCATTGGAAGGACTGATACTGAAGCTGAAGCTCCAATATTTGGGCCACCTGATGCAAAGAGTGATTTCTCAGAAAAGACCCTGATGCTGGGAAGGATTGAAGGCAGGAGGAGAAAGGGGCAGCAGAGGATGAGATGCTTGGATGGCATCACCGACTCAATGGACATGAATTTGAGATAACTCCAAAAGTGGAGGACAGAGGAGCCCTGAAGACTGCAGTCCATGGGGTCGCAAAGAGTGGAACACAACTTAGCGACTGAACAACAACCTAAAAGTGGAAGGAATTCAAGTCTGAAGCATAGAAACCCTGGCTGAGTTTCCAGACCATTGTTCTGGGGATTCAGATTCAAGACTGCAACATCAACTCTTCCCTGAATCTCGTCTGCTGGCTCACTCTACAGATTTCAGGTCTCCTGACAGATGGATAGATAAATAGCTAATCCCCTACTATATTTACTCCCCCTCTGGAGAACCTTAAAAATTCTACAGTATTCCAGCAGTGTGGCTCTAGTTATGTTTCACTATATCCAGGCAGCAGGAATATAGTTATGTTTATAATTACAGTAAAATACATTGTGGTAATCATCTTATAAGTCAAATCATTATGCTCTACACCTTAAACTTATACACTGCTGCATGTTAATTACATCTCAGTAAAACTGGAAGAAAAAAAAAAGAAATTCGGGAAACAGAGATTCAGGTTAAACTGAAAGAGTGTTCCAAAAAAGAGTCAGGGGTTTATGTTTATGAAGACAAAAGGCCACAGGTTGTCAAAAATTGCCTCGTGAGACTGTGAGCGACTCTGATACAAGCCAGGAAATATTTATCCTTAGGGAATCACAAGTTATTTAGGGCAGGGGTGGTCCAAGAAGTAGCTTGAGTTTTTGGCAGATGTTCTGGAGGACTTCATTAGGACAATAAATGATCGGAAGGTCAGATTCCATGCAGGCTGAGACATGCCTATGTCACACCCGTTAATGGTCTCCTGGCTCTGTTTCAGAGAGCTCTTTAGGGAGCATTATTGTTGTTGAGTGGCTAAGTCATGTTCAACTCTTTGCAACCCCATGAACTGCAGCACGCCAGGCTTTCCTGTCCTTCACTATCTTACGGAGTTTGCTCAAATTAGGGAACGTTACCGACTCCATGGTTTTTGTTTCACAAAAGGCAGTATGAAATCTGTTCCTGACTTCTGCTGAAGTGAACAACTGTAATAGGGAAGACCCTTTTGTATTCTATTACAAGTTCAGCACTAAAGGGATGTTGCCTTTATGCTTATATTATACATAGTGGCTCATTGCTGGGAGCCCTGCCTCCCACAAAATGAGCATTTAGCTGAAATACCTGTGTTTACCTTCCAGGAAACAACCTGACCAAGCCCACCTGTCAATGACTGCAGGAAAGAAATTAACACATTCCCTTCAGAGGCTGATGTGAACCAGGAAAGGTTTGACTCTACTCTTTCTCCTTTTAGTGTAACCCAAGCCTGAATTCTAACTCAGGCAAGATGGTTCTTGGGGACATGAGTCCACCATTATCTTGATCTACCAGCTTTCCAAACAAAATTGCTATTCCTTGCCCCAACAACTCATCTCTTGATTTATCGGCCCATCTTGTAGGAAGCAATAGGACTTGGTAACACGATGACCCTACCTATGTCTAAGGCCTTCAAGTGAGTGTCAGCTCACTGGCTGGTGCTGCTGTATAGATAACAGTTTACCAGAGATCTCTTCCTTGCAGACGAGGCAAGGTCTATGCCAGTTGTAATGAGCATAACTACCTGTACTCAGGTGTGTCCTGGGGGGGAGGACAAAAACTTTATCCTTCTAGGTTCATCTGGCTGGTTAAGAAGCAACTTAACGTGAGCCAGATTAACAGGAGAAAAGCAAACAAAAGCTTAACAGCATGTATACTTCTGTATACATGGGTGAGAACCAGAAAACCTGAGTAACTCACCAGAATGGTTGAAACCCTCACCTTAAATGCCATCTTCAGCTAGAAACAAAGGAGGATGTTGTGGGTGGTGGTTTGGGACTAGAATGTGGAGGAAGGTGATTCATGTGGAGATGGAAAAGCAAGTGTTTGGAACTCTGTAAATATCTGTAGTTCCCGTGACCACACCTGGCCCACATATTTTCTCAGTATCTCTGGTTGTAGCTGTCTTCCTGGGCCAGGCCCTTTGTCTAAAATATTCAACATTTAAGGAGGCAGTTAAAAGACTTTGAGTCTTTTTTGTTTCTTAAAAATATTCTGCCTAAAATCATTCTCTTGCCAAAGAGACACATTTTGGGGTGACAAATTTTGCTTCCCTACAATACCCTGGATCAGGTAGAAAAGGTTAATATGGAAACCCAAGGAGGAAGCCACCTTGCTTCCCAAAATAGTCCCTAAAATTTTGGGGGACTTGCTTAGATTCCTGAATCTAAGACTTGGGGGAGTTCAGCTGAGACCAATTTCTTTTGCTCAGTCCGGGTCTTGCTGATTAAATGTTGCCCAAGACAAGCCAAAAGGATTTGGTGCCCATCAACTTCAAGTTTCCTTGCACTGGTTACAGTGGCTGCTGTTGGGCCTAGAACTCTTCTAGGAACAACAGGGGAAATTGTGGGGAAATAAACTTCCCTGGGATTTCTCAGCGGTTTTGTAAAAAGCCCAGATCTTCTGAGACTCTTCAGTGCAGACATCTGCAGCCATTCATCTAGTTAATAGCTCCAACCTGAAAGAATTCATAGTCTCATCTCCCCAAGGAGCAGGGGAGACCTACAGCCCAGAGTAGGTCCCCCGAAGGTGCTCCGTCTCCCCAAGAATTTATATTTCAAGAAGGGATGAGGCCCAGAACCTTGGAGACTCCAGATCAGGCTCCTGGAGAGATTTTGTTACCAGCAAAGCCCATAAACAGTTACCAGGTTAAAAAAACAAACAAACCAAAAAACAATATTAGGAATAAAAATATTAACCTCCTTTCCCTTGTGCTTAGTCTGATTTCTCTTGCTCACTGGGTGTTTCCTGCAGAGGCCTTGCTTCCGGCTCTTCAAACCCCAGTTCCTGGTGTGAACCAGCTTGGCCGATGCTCCTGCTTGGGGTGGGGGGCTGTGTGCAGAGATGCTGCTCTGGACACCTTAATGCAAGATGGCAATGAGCCCTGTGAGCCCCATTACCTGGAGCAGCTGTGCCTGTCTCTGCTCCCCAGAACCCCGCCAACTCTACCTAATCCCCCGCTGGTGAGAGCCCTATGGAGCAGCCCCACCCATGGCCTATTGGAGAGCGTGGACTGTACAGTGGGTGCTCCACTTCTCATTTCCTTTGCTTCTCAACACAACTCACTCCATTGGCGGAGAAACATTGGGCAGAAGGACCCTTTGGGGGTGGGTACCAGCTTTACTTACATATCAAATGCCAGAGTAAGGAGGAGATCCTTCCCAGGAGAGGAGAAAGCCCTTCTCAAGCAGCAGAGACAAAGTTTCCTACCGTCCTGCACCTGCTGGTGTGGAACAACTGACCTGCTCTCAACACACGGCCCCAGGTGCGGTCCTGAGCGAGGGGGCAACACCTGTATGTTTACCGTGAGATATTTAATAAGGACTATGTCTCTGATTGCAATAACCTGTCCGTGCCTTCAGGATAAAAGGAACGAATACTGAGAGCCCAGCCAAAAGCAAGAGTGTCTCAAAGAGGTGAGTGACAGTGAACGCCAAGAGGAAGGAGAAATTCAGACACACAAGGACTGGAAAGGTGTGGCTTTGATTCAGTGACGCGGAAATCATCAGTGACTTGGGAGCAGTTTTGAGGGAAAGAGAGGGAAGACAGTCTAGAGTTGCTAGAGATACAGGCAAACCTTTCGAGAAGTTTGTTCTGGGACCTAAGATTGTCTGGTACAAGTGAGAGGGGAAGACCAGGGTGAGAAGTTTATAGAAAGGAGATTTGAAATCATCAGAAGATACAAATTAAATAAAAGTAGCAGGATCACTCGGAGAAGGCAATGGCAACTGACTCCAGTACTCTTGCCTGGAAAATCTCATGGATGGAGGTGCCTGGTAGGCTTCAGTCCATGGGGTCGCTAAGAGTCGGACACAACTAAGCGACCTCACTTTCACTTTTCACGTTCATGCATTGGAGAAGGAAATGGCAACCCACTCCAGTGTTCTTGCCTGGAGAATCCCAGGGACGGGAGAGCCTGGTGGGCTGCCATCTATGGAGTCGCACAGAGTCGGACACGACTGAAGCGACTTAGCAGCAGGATCCCTGCACGGAGACCCTTGGAGAGGGTAACAGGGGAGAAGGATCATCAGTCTCATATGAAACTGGAGTTCTCCCAAGTCAGATATCTGAGAGGACAGAAAGACAAGGGGATCAAGGATTAAGGGAGCATTATTAACATGTCAGCTCTTGGAATTGTTGGGGAGGGAAAAACTTTCTCCACCCTCTGAGGTTCAGCTATTGGGAGTCTGCCAGTTAAATTGACAAAAGCAGATAACCATGAGAAAAAACATTTACATAGCTTTCCAGGAATGATGTACACATGTGAGAGTTGGACCATAAACAAGGCTGAGTGCTAAAGAATTGGTGCTTTCAAACTGTGGTGCTGGAGAAGACTCTTGAGAGTCCCTTGGACTGCAAGAACGAACCAGTCAATCCTAAAAGAAATCAACCCTAAATATTCATTGGAAGGACTGATGCTGAAGCTCCAAATTTTGGCCACTTAATGGGAAGAGCTGACTTACAGGAAAAGGCCCTGATGCTGCGAAAGATTGCGGCCAGAGGAGAAGGGGGCGACAGAGGATGAGATAGTTATATGGCATCTTCGACTAAATGGACAGTGAGTTTGAGCAAACTCCGGGAGATGGTGAAGGACAGGAAACCCTGGCATGTTGCAGTCCATGGGGTTGCAAAGAGATGGACATGACTGAGCAACGGAACTATAACAACAACATGCAGAGGTTCACAAAGAAATGTGACTTGAAGGGAGTTGATATACAACTGGGAGTTGATATACTACTTAATAAATGACAGGGAACAAAGGAAACTATAAGTAAGGTGAAAAGACAGCCCTCAGATTGGGAGAAAATAATAGCAAATGAAGCAACAGACAAAGGACTAATCTCAAAAATATACAAGCAACTCCTGAAGCTCAATTCCAGAAAAATAAATGACCAAAACAAAAAATGGGCCAAAGAACTAAGCAGACATTTCTCCGAAGACGACATACAGACGGCTAACAAACACATGAAAAGATGCTCCACATCACTCATTATCAGAGAAATGCAAATCAAAACCACAATGAGGTACCATTACACTCCAGTCAGGATGGCTGCTATCCAAAAGGTCTACAAGCAATAAATGCTGGAGAGGGTGTGGAGAAAAGGGAACCCTCTTACACTGTTGGTGGGAATGCAAACTAGTACAGCCACTATGGAGAACAGTGTGGAGATTTCTTAAAAAACTGGAAATAGCACTGCCGTATGACCCAGCAATCCCACTTCTGGGCATACACACTGAGGAAACCAGCTCTGAAAGAGACACGTGCACCCCAGTGTTTATCGCAGCACTGTTTATAATAGCCAGGACATGGAAGCAACCTAGATGCCCATCAGCAGACGAATGGATAAGGAAGCTGTGGTACATATACACCATGGAATATTACTCAGCCGTTAAAAAGAATTCATTTGAATCAGTTCTAATGAGATGGATGAAACTGGAGCCCATTATACAGAGTGAAGTAAGCAGAAAGATAAAGACCATTACAGCATACTAACACATATATATGGAATTTAGAAAGATGGTAATGATAACCCTATACGCAAAACAGAAAAAGAGACACAGATGTACAGAACAGACTTTTGGATTCTGTGGGAGAAGGCGAGGGTGGGATGTTTCGAGAGAACAGCATGAATATTATCTATGGTAAAACAGATCACCAGCCCAGGTGGGATGCATGAGACAAGTGCTCGGGCCTGGTGCACTGGGAAGACCCAGAGGAATTGGGTGGAGTGGGAGGCGGGAGGGGGGATCGGGATGGGGAATACATGTAACTCCATGGCTGATTCATATCAATGTATGACAAAACCCACTGAAATGTTGTGAAGTAATTAGCCTCCAACTAATAAAAATAAATGGAAAAAAAAAAAAAAATGACAGGGAGTAGGACAAAAAGGCATCTTCTGAAAAACAGGTGACTTGGGGAAGGAGGGGCACTTATAACAAAAAACATTTGAGAAATATAAATGGTACTTTAGGATATATGGGAGATAGGGGAATTTTGTGAAAATGTCTGTCTGGCGCTTGGAACTTTTCTCTCATTTTAACACTGTTTCCAAAAGTAAATTAAAGTCAATTAAAACCAATTCAAATGCATTCCTTTTTATAGCTGAATAATATACAGCTTCCTATCCATTCATCTGTTAATGGACATCTAGGTTACTTCCATGTCCTAGCTATTATAAATAGTGCTGCAGTGAGCACTGGGATACATGTGTCTTTTTGGAATTTGCTGTATGATGCAGGGAACCCAAAGCTGGTACTTTGTGACAACCTAGAGGGGTGGAACGGGGAGGGAGGTGGGAGGGAGGGTCAAGAGGGAGGGGACATATGCATTCCTATGGCCAATTCAAGTCAAGGTATGGCAGAAACCATCACAATATTGTAAAGTAATTATCCTCTAATTAAAAATAAAAATTTTTTTAAAAAGTTAATTCATTGCAAAGGCAAAAACTAAGGCAAATCTTATTTCTCCATGAGGAAAGACTTATGAATCCATGTTTAAAGTTAAATATAGTAAGTTTTATGCCACTATTAACAGTTGTAATACCTCAAAACATTGATGGTAACCATAACAGCAATATCTAAATCTTTAGGTCTATATATAGTGATAAAAACTGGAAAATACAAAAAAGCTATCAATCAACACCACTAAATATTAATGACAAGTCTGGTTGTTTGGGTGCTGTTTAAACAGCTGATATTAGGGCTCAGTTTGAGTTCATAAAGGGCCGTTCAAATGGTAAAGAATGCACTTGCAATTCAGGTGACCTGGGTTTGATCCCTGGGACTGGAAGATCCCCTGGAGAAGGGAATGGCTCCCTGCTCCAGTATTCTTGCCGAGAGAATTCCATGGACAGAGGAGCCTGGCGGGCTTCTCCATGGGATCACAAAGAGTCGACATGACTGAGTGACTAACAGCATCACTTTGAATATGGAAAACTCAACTGTGCTGGTTTTTAAAACTGCTAAGTTAGATGCAGAGAAACATCGCTTAAAATACCATATACATTTTTATCATACACATATAATATGAAAATATTTTCCTTTAATAAAGAATTTCTCATCATGTTTAATGGGAAACAATGAAAATGTCAGGTAAACAGTCCTGTAGGGAAACTTTTACTATTTATTGTTCAAGTCATATCTTTTTTCTTCAAAGTCTGTACATATTCTTGTGATGTTTTCAAAAATAGGTCCTCATATACATTTGACCCATCTGTAGATCCTCAAGGAGACACTGTAATTAGATGCAAATTCAGCATCAACTGGAAAGAAAAGGAAAGAATTGTATTCTTCACCTAAAATACTTGAGTTAACTAAGTATTAGTTAAGAGAAAAGAAAAAAAAAAAAACCAAAACCTGAGACCTTTCCAAGTGTTCCGAAAAATGAAATATATCTATAGATGACACAACACAAAAAACAAGATTACAATTACATAATCTGCCCATGGTGCACGTGTGGCTGATGACCAGAGCCTCTGGCTTCCTCATGCTTCATTTATTTGCTCAGTAACTATGCGCAGAGGTGCTGGGACAAGCACTGGAAGTACAAGATGGAGGTGCCCCAGTGCACCCGGAAAACGACACGCTCTAGAGTGGGAAACAGGTGAACGGGCAGCTTCCACACAGACTCATAAACTCTAAGACAGATACAAAAGACGGCACAGGGACACTCAGAAGGGACAGCCAGCTTCCTGTCAGTACTGCCAGCTTTCTGGTGGAGGTGCTATGGAAGCAGATACCTGGAGGACAGGAAAAAGTACAGGAGACGGAGGGGAGGAGCACGTACAAAGCCCGCAGGTGAGGACGCGCGGCTGTGGGATCCTACAGTCTGGCTGGTTAGATGCAGAGCTGAGGGCAGAGGAGGGCGGTAAGGAGATAAGGCCGCCTACTTTGGCAGGACCCAAACTGGTGTGCGTGTTTGGAGCTTTTCCTGAGGGTGAAAGATAAACTGGTGACAAAGTCAGTGACAGAGAAATTTTAGTCACCCACCGAGTGACAGCTTCACACCCGTGACTGTTGAGTCTGGGTTTCCCAGCCTTAACCGCCACCGGCGCCTGAGAAGCAGGTGAACGCCACATCTCCTGAGAATAGTGTCAGGTGCAGGCAGACAGTTCCACAGGGATGCAGGCAGTAGAAGAAGGAAATAGCCAGAAGTAAAAGAAATACATAGACCTTTAGAGATTATTTTTCAAGCTATGGAACATGATGAATCAATAAGGAAGAACTATATTTTTCACTATGACCGCTCATGTGTTCACATTTCTCATTAGCTATATGTAAGAAAAAATATTTAAGATAGCAACTGTTATCCAAACAACAGAAAGAGATGCCACTGACTGTTTACCATGTATTTCAGAAATCAGTGTCTAAATTTAATTCATATGTTTTGGCAACATACCTTCTTCTAGTTCTCTAGTTATACTCCTGTCCAACTCCCGCTGCATCTCAAATAAGCCAAGTATTATTTATGTTTAAGTTAAACAAGAGAATTATCACAGGAATTACATATAATTTACTACATGTGACACTTAAATAATACTTTTAGAGACTAGACCTAACTTGAAGATTACTTAAGTAGAAAAATCATCACATAAATAGAAGAAAATGAATTCCTACTTATTCTGCTTTTAGATAAGACAATATATATATGGAATGCTATTTAGATTAATCTGATAAAAAGTATAATAAATATCAATCTATCGAGTACACATAATTTCAGAGAATTAGGGAATGACCCATAATCCTAGTAATGACCCACAAGATCACTCTCTTCTCCCTTAACAGTTCCTGCCCTAAATATGTACTTTATTTTGATTTCTAGGTGAGGATCATGTCATATGGAGGAAGTAGTCTGAAGTCGAATGTTAATAAGGAGAACACATCTGCAGTTTTCTTTAAACTTTTCCATTTAGTGAAAACATAGAAAGGTGAGGAAATTATACACAAGAAAACAATGTACCGGCAAGTTTTAATTCTAAAGGTGTTTAGCGAGAAGGATTCTCTCATAAGTGTCAGTTTGCGAACTATGCCCCATGGAAGGGGAAGGTCCCACGGGGGTCACTGCAGGGGTGAGGAACAGAGAAGTCACAGCTGCACCGTCTCTGGCCATTCCTTTAGCTAAATGGCTCTATACTTGTCTCTTTCATATAATACCATTCCACTCAGAAGTGTTTTTCAAAAGAAAGGTTGTTTTCTTTGGGAAAAAAAAAATTTTTTTTTAAGGTATGAGAGTCATTGATTTAGCCAAACTTCCTAATTCTACAAAAGAAGTAACAAGGCCAATGGACTTCTTACTGAGTCTAGAGTCCTATGCCAGCTCCTTCCTCAGATTAAGAAAACACATATAGATTTTTAACTGTAACATCGAGAAAATGAATCTGTAAAACCTTGTTACATAGTTCAATAATGCTTGTGGCATTTCATAAATGTTTTAAATTATATGTCTTAAATGCATGAACAAAAATAAATCAATATCAAACTCCTTTGCAGCAGTCGATATAGTTAATTTGTAAAGCATAAATATCTTTTAAACACAGGACAGGAAACTTGAAAGAGGAAATCTTTAGTTGAATCAAGCAGGCCAAAACTGAAGAGATTTGTCTTAAAAGGATGTTCGTTTCCTCCAGATCAAACCTGGTTTATTAAAATGAATCAGCAAAATGAATTATCCACATTTTGAGTTATTCAGGACACAATTTAAAACACAAATAAGACCTCTCTTTACTATTTAGCATACTTCTATCCAAGCTGTCATAATTAGTTGGTATATACAAAAAGCATGAGTGTAATCTCGACTATAATCTAAATCTGGTCAGAAATTGCAGTTGAACTTCATCTCCTCAGCCTGAAGTTTCAAGGGGAGCACTTATAACTCCTACCCTCCTCATGAGAAGCGAGATTTACCCAACGGGTGAGTTTGGGAGAAGGAACTAAGAAGTGCTTGCTTGGTTCCCAATGTCTTCTTTGAAAAGATGTGTGTGCTCACAGCACCGTGAACTTGGGTCTGCGGTAGGCAGCCCGCCCCTGGGGTGGGGACTGAGCCTTTGCTTCCTCCACTGAGGCCTGCGTGGGGCAGTGTCTGACTTGGGATGAAGAGTCTGGAGGCCCGCTGTGACTGCACAGCTAAAGCACGTCCTCCAGGTTCATGGCTCTCAAGTACTAAGACCCAACGTAGCCGCAGTGCTGGCGAAGAAACCTTAGATTGCTCTATGATGGCAAGAAGCCAAATGGGAACACAGGTTGAGACTGCATTTAACAAGGGCTATTTTTATCTGCACCATAACCATCATGAAAACACCATCAAAACCACAAACCCGTGTGCTCTGACTAAAATGGATATTTTAATCACAACGATCACACAATGAAAACTAGCTGCAATTTAGACTCCCCATCATTGCTCTTAGTCATCAATCATCCAGGTGCTGTTGAGATAGAGACAAAAGTGAGCTTCATTTAAAATTTTTTAATGTTTGCTTTAACTACAAATTTAGAAACGTTCTACAATTGCTCAGAAAATATTTTTTAGAAATTTAAGTAACAAGGCTCTAAGTAAAATAGCGATTAAAGATGCATTCTTGTGTAAGAAAATGACCAAAATGTTGATCGAAAACTAGAAATTAATCTTCTGATATAGTGCTACAAGTTTGTTTAATTCATAAAAAGGATTTATATAGGATTCCTTCAAATACAAAAACATCCATATATGGTTAGTGTTTCAATGCCAGTCATTCACTTATGCTTAGGGGTAGAAAAACTGCAGTGGGTTCAGCGGAGCTTGGAGATGATTATGAACACTTGCCAAGGTGAAATCAATTAGAAAGGAGGTCAAATATCTGAAAGTATATGTTCGGTTACTAGGCAATAAGATTTCATTTCTAAAGTAGAATTTAAATGCAGCTTTTCAAGAAATTTAAGAAATTAATAAGTATCTTAAAAATAGAAATCTAGGACCAAAGAAACATAAAATTTTTGTCTCCTTGGTTAGCACAGTTAATTATGGCTTTTACTTAGTGCACATAAGTCAAATAAACAGCTCAGAAGTTGAAAATAAGAATCATTCATATTGGACATGCTAAACCCAAGGAAAAAAAGATAGTAGAACTAAACTTGATCAAGTCAGTCGCCATGCTGTTATCTGAAGGGCATGGAATTGAGGTAGAAAATCCTATGTTTGTTTTTGGAGAAAGATTCATATTGAAGTATTATGGAAATTTCTTCTGCGAGGGCGGCTCCAGGACTGGCCTCGTGGTGAGAGTGCTCAGTAAAGATCTGTTCCGCTGTTTCTCCACCTCAAGTTCGGTGCTCATCTCTGCCAGCCTCCAATTAGTCCTGGGGAAGATGGAAAACACCAGTTTTGTTCACGATTCCCTAAAGGATTTGCATTTTGTAAGCTGCCGCACAGTAAATGGAATTCCCGTCACACCGTGTGAGCACTGGAAGCAGAGAGCAGACCTGCTGTAAACAGTGAGAGCTCTGACCTTGTTCTAAAGAAGCTCACGTGTGTCTGGGCTCCTCAGGTAACAAGTCACAGCTGGGGGAGGAGAGAAAGGGCGTCAGAGAGAACGGGAGGTGGGCTCACAGTGACGCCTGCCGCCTCTGGGACACGCCTGCCCCCAGGAAACAGTTCAGGGATGAAGGAACACACCTCCCACAAGGCCACTTTCAAGCATTTGCTTTCACCCCCCTTGTATAAATGTTTCACTCATGACCTCGGAAAAATTAAGCACTTGCCTCTGAGGAATCACCTAGAGCCACAGTCTCGAGGGAGGATGAGAAAGTCAGTGGGTGAGACTGAAAAGGGCTAAAACGGCCCCAGGAACAATTACAAGCATCCCCTGCTTTTCCAAAGTTCATTTTATGTTACTTCACTTCTACGAGGGCCCTACATAGGCACCTGTTTTTCATTTAAAAAAAAAAAGAAAAAAAGAAAAAAAAAGTCTGAAGAGGATTTTTGGTTTCATTTAAAAAGGCAAAAAGCTGAAACGGCGTTCAGTGCATGTTTTTACAGCGAGAGGCATCGCGCTCCACAAACAGGGAGAGCGGCCCCACCGAGCTCCTTCCCCGGAAGCCACACCCCACATCCCAGCATCACGTCCCACAGCCCTGAACCCTCTCTGGGAGCACCGGTGCTTCCCTTGTGTGCGCTTATTTTAGGCATCGACTAGCAGAACGTGCCCTGGGTCCCTGCTCCTTTGCTGTATGCTCTCTGGGCTTATGAAAGGCGTCCTAGGAGTGCTCTGCTTTCAGAGGGCGGTGCAGGTGGGATCTGCCCCTTCCAGCCTCCACACCCTCCCTCAGTCAGGCCACCATGCCAGCGTCAACAAAGAGAGAAGAACCAAATTAACAAAATTAGAAATGAAAGTGGAGAGATCACAACAGACAACACTGAAATACAAAGGATCATAAGAGACTACTACCAGCAGCTCTATGCCAATAAAACGGACAACTTGGATGAAATGGACAAATTCTTAGAAAAGTATAACTTTCCAAAACTGAACCAGGAAGAAATAGAAGATCTTAACAGACCCATCACAGGCAAGGAAATCGAAACTGTAATCAAAAATCTTCCAGCAAAAAAAAGCCCAGGACCAGATGGCTTCACAGCTGAATTCTACCAAAAATTTAGACAAGAGCTAACACCTACCTTACTCAAACTCTTCCAGAAAATTGCAGAAGAAGGTAAACTTCCAAACTCATTCTATGAGTCCACCATCACCCTAATTCCAAAACCTGACAAAGATGCCACAAAAAAAGAAAACTACAGGCCAATATCACTGACGAACATAGATGCGAAAATCCTTAACAAAATTCTAGCAAACAGAATCCAACAACATATTAAAAAATCATACACCATGACCAAGTGGGCTTTATCCCAGAAATGCAAGGATTCTTTAATATCCGCAAATCAATCAATGTAATACACCACATTAACAAATTGAAAGATAAAAACCATATGATTATCTTAATAGATGCAGAAAAAGCCTTTGACAAAATTCAACATCCATTTATGATTAAAACTCTCCAGAAAGCAGGAATAGAAGGAACATACCTCAACATAATTAAAGCTATATATGACAAACCCACAGCAAGCATCACCCTCAATGGTGAAAAATTGAAAGCATTTCCCCTGAAATCAGGAACAAGACAAGGGTGCCCACTCTCACCACTACTATTCAACATAGTGTTGGAAGTTTGGCCACAGCAATCAGAGCAGAAAAAGAAGTAAAAGGAATCCAGATAGGAAAAGAAGTGAAACTCTCGCTGTTTGCAGATGACATGATCCTCTACATAGAAAACCCTAAAGACTCTACCAGAAAATTACTAGAGCTAATCAACAAATATAGTAAAGTTGCAGGATATAAATTAACACACAGAAATCCCTTGCATTCCTATACACTAACAATTGAAAAAACAGAGCAGAAAGAGAAATTAAGGAAACAATTACCATTGACCATTGCAACAAAAGAATAAAATACTTAGGAGTATATCTACCTAAAGAAACAAAAGACCTATATATAGAAAACTATAAAACACTGATGAAAAGAAATCAAAGAGGACACAAATAGATGGAGAAATATACCGTGTTCATGGATTGGAAGAATCAATATTGTGAAAATGACTATACTACCCAAAGCAATCTATAGATTCAATGCAATCCTTATCAAGCTACCAACAGTATTTTTCACAGAACTAGACCAAATAATTTCACAATTTGTATGGAAATACAAAAAACCTCGAATAGCCAAAGTAATCTTGAGAAAGAAGAATGGAACTGGAGGAATCAACTTGCCTGACTTCAGACTCTACTACAAAGCCACAGTCATCAAGACAGTATGGTACTGGCACAAAGACAGAAATATAGATCAATGGAACAGAATTGAAAGCCCAAGATAAATCCATGTACCTATGGACACCTTATCTTTGACAAAGGAGGCAAGGATATACAATGGAAAAAAGACAACCTCTTTAACAAGTGGTGCTGGGAAAACTGGTCAACCACTTGTAAAAGAATGAAACTAGAACACTTTCTAACACCATACACAAAAATAAACTCAAAATGGATTAAAGATCTAAATGTAAGACCAGAAACTATAAACTCCTAGAGGAGAACATAGGCAAAACACTCTCCGACATAAACCACAGCAAGATCCTCTATGACCCACCTCCCAGAATATTGGAAATAAAAGCAAAACTAAACAAATGGGATCTAATGAAACTTAAAAGCTTTGCACTACAAAAGAAACTATAAGTAAGGTGAAAAGACAGCCGTCAGATTGGGAGAAAATAGCAAAATGAAGGAAACAGACAAAGGATTAATCTCAAAAAAATACAAGCAACTCCTGAAGCTCAATTCCAGAAAAATAAATGACCCAATCAAAAAATGAGCCAAAGAACTAAACAGACATTTCTCCAAAGAAGACATACAGATGGCTAACAAACACATGAAAAGATGCTCAACATCACTCATTATCAGAGAAATGCAAATCAAAAACCACAATGAGGTACCATTACACGCCAGTCAGGATGGCTGCTATCCAAAAGTCTACAAGCAATAAATGCTGGAGAGGGTGTGGAGAAAATGGAACCCTCTTACACTGTTGGTGGGAATGCAAACTAGTACAGCCGCTATGGAGAACAGTGTGGAGATTTCTTAAAAAACTGGAAATAGAACTGCCATATGACCCAGCAATCCCACTTCTGGGCATACACACTGACGAAACCAGATCTGAAAGAGACACATGCACCCCAATGTTCATCGCAGCACTGTTTATAATAGCCAGGACATGGAAGCAACCTAGATGCCCATCAGCAGATGAATGGATAAGGAAGCTGTGGTACATATACACCATGGAATATTACTCAGCCATTAAAAAGAATTCATTTGAACCAGTCCTAATGAGATGGATGAAACTGGAGGCCCTTATACAGAGTGAAGTAGGCCAGAAAGATAAAGAACATTACAGCATACTAACACATATATATGGAATTTAGAAAGATGGTAACGATAACCCTATATGCAAAACAGAAAAAGAGACACAGAAATACAGAACAGACTTGAACTCTGTGGGAGAAGGTGAGGGTTGGATGTTTCAAAAGAACAGCATGTATACTATCTATGGTTGAAACAGTCACCAGCCCAGGTGGATGCATAACAATGCTTGGGCTGGTACAGGAAGACCCAGAGGAATCGGGTGGAGAGGGAGAGAGGGGGATCGGAATGGGGAATAAGTGTAAATCTATGGCTGATTCATATCAATGTATGACAAAACCCACTGAAATGTTGTGAAGTAATTAGCCTCCAACTAATAAAAAAATTAAAAAAAAAAAGAAAGAAAAAAAAATTATCTGATTTTGGAGACTTAAAAAAAAAAAAAAGAAGCCTATTTTTATACATGTTATACAAATATAGGAATTGTTTGTAAGAAATACCTGTAACACTCCATGGCTGATTCGTTTGTAAAGTAATTAGCCTCCAAATAATAAAAATAAATGAAAAAAAAAAAGAAGCATATCAATTACTTGGAAAAGTTGTTTAGAAACACTTGAGTTTTCATACTTGTGAAAGTCTTGTTCATATTTTGTTTTTAAGTCTGTTTGTCAAAAGAGGTATGGAAAATAGCCATCTCTATGGGAATTTCAAGAAACATTGAGAATAATGAGCCATATTTGCTTTTGGGAAATACACCACTAAGATAAATGTTCCAGTAGGATTAGAGACCCTGAAAATTTTATTTCCATCCTATTTAATTTGGATTTTTCTGAAGGGTTGTAATAATGCTTAGGAGAGATGTAGTCCATCAGACTTTCATATCAGCTGGTTGAATATCATAAACAACAGAGATAGCTATTTTTCCTGTTAGTTTTTTAAGTCATTTAAAATTGCATCCCAAAGGCAAATTGTGCATAGGAATTTTTGATTTCTTATGACTTTCCTTATTTTTATAGTGCTTATATATCAACAGGTTTTTCACATTCAAGGAGCAATATTTATGGCCAAATAACATTTTTGTTATGTAGTTACTAGCAGCATATAATTGTACAGAAAGAATAACCTAAGTTTCATACTGCTTTGATCATTAAGCACAGGCTTCACTGTTAACCCTGGCCCTGATGTCTGTGCCAACATGCTTTTGCCTTTAGGTCGGTATGGACAAGGCCCTCAATCAGCTTTCTGTGCCTTTGGGACAGTTATGAGGTCCCGAAATAACCATCAACAATCTACCATAAAGCATATTACACTTGTTTGCCTTCTCCAAGAATTATTTTATTAATCTGTTAGGTTGTTGTGATTGGTGTTTTTTAATGTTCCATGATTATAGTATAATACTTTCAAAATGTAAATGATTTGCATGTGATGTTACAACCTAAGAAACGTATTTGGTTTGAAGATGACAAATTCTCAAGGGTAGAGTAGACACTTAAATGTCGGGGAGGAGGAGAAGGGTATTTCAAAAATTAAATTTGTTAATACCACCTCACCCATGTATAAGTGGTCTCCAGCTTAGAACTGGCTTACTTATATTTTAAAATTTGTCATTTTACAAGTATTTTCCCAGACAATATTTTATATGTAGTTAGATTCGTGGACCAGTTTATACCAGCCATTTAACCCCTGCTGTAACTGAAGGGTCATATAAATGTCGTGTAATACCTAGTTTCTCTGAGAAAATCTCTCCCTTGGGAATGGAACTGTCTGCCCCTAAGCCGTGAGAACAGGGACTTCATCCGGGTGAACAGTGGAGAGGGAGTTTTGGTATCACCTCCAACAGAAAACTGCCGCCCTGTCCTCCCCTCACCCTCTGGGCTGTGCTAGGCACCTCAAACTCCATCCTCCCTTCGTTGTGAAGCACCGCACCGTCACTTCCTGTGTGTGTCAGCACTGGGCCACGCCAGACCACGTGGTCTTATGCTCCTTGCCTCGAGACAGTACCTGGCACATGCAGGGTTCTCACTAGATAATGTAGTAAAGAGGTTCTGCTTGGATAAAGCTGTAGGAAATGCAGGACAATGGGAACGTCAGGGCTGAGAGGTCCCGAGGAGGGTAGGCAAGAAAAAATTCGTAAAAGAGGTTAAGTTGTGAGCTGTGTCTTGAACTAGCAGATTGTTTGAAAGTTCGTGTCTTGTTTGAATTTTACAAAGCTTATTAAAGTGCGTTTTGTTGGAATGGAAAAGAAAGAAGTTTTTGGTCTGCTGCTGAATCCCACACCAGCCTCTGCATGGCCTTCCTGCCTCCTTTTCAGGACTCCTCTTCCTTCTCGCACCCTGTAGCCATGATATTTCCCAAACCCCATCATTTATTAACCTTCCACTCTTCTCTCTGAACTCTCTCCACTCTGCCCACCTGTGCTTGAACTTCCTCGACTGCCCTCTTGCCTTCAGGCTCTTGTCCTACACTGCCAGCGGCCAGCACCACCTACCGTCCCTTACTCTGCAGCTGTCTTTATCACTACCCTTCTCCTCATCAACCAAGACCTCACCTGCCTTTTTAATCTCAACTCAAGAAGCTTCTCCGAGATTCTAAGATCATTGAGGGATAAGACTGTTTCTATCTAATTCATCATTGTATCCTCATTGGCTGACTGTTAGTAGACATTTCATGTTTATTGAATGAATTAATTCACTTTTCTATAAAATTTTTGTGATTTGTCTGGTGGTGGTGGTTTAGTCGCTAAGTCGTGTCTGACTCTTGCGACCCCACGGACTGTAGCCTGCCAGGCTCCTCTGTCCATGGGATTCTCCAGGCAAGAGTACTGGAGTGGGTTGCCATGTCTAGTTTATTCTAATCGTTTCTTTTACCTTTGTTTTGGCCTGATTCTTCATATTTTGTTTAATTTATTAGCTTTTGGACATGTTTCTCCACCTATGAGCTGCCTTTTCCTGGCCATTCTTTTCCTTACTCCTTGATTCGTAATATCCTTAGAACAACATGGCATCATGAAGTATCAGTGCTTAAGGATTGTTTAGTTCCTGATAGAATCTAGTCTAAAATTCTCCTAAACCTCCCCCACCCCTGTTTATTTCTACTTCTCTCCAAAATGAAGCCTGCTGTGTACCCGGGTGCACCCTCCAACCCCGTGTGCGCCCTGTCAGTTGTACCTTTCCACCCTCTGTCCTCTAGTGACTGGTCTCCTCCACCGTCGGCCTCCACAGGCTCTCCAAGTCAGACTCGAGTTCCACCCCCTGCGCCAGATTTTCCTAGTGTTTGATTCAGATGGTTCTTTGTGTACTCTGACCACGTATGACGGTGATTGTATATGTATTGGGTTGGCCAGCAAGTTCCACTGGTTTTTAAGTAAAAATAAAAGACACACTTTTCATTTTCACCAAGAACTTTATTGAACAGTGTATTCACAGTTTTGTTCCAGTACCTTCTGCCGTTTTTCTCAGGCAGCTTCATAATTCCATCTTCCCAAAACTTTTTATGTCTTTGAGCAAAGAACTGTTGCAGGTGTCTTTTATGGTCTTCCAGGGAATTGAAATTTTTCCATTAAGAGAATTTTGTAAAGATGCACACAATCTTCAGTACTAACGGTCCACCTCCTTAGACATTTGAACACCTGAAAATTCATACCATAATAAAGTTCCTGAATGAATCCACAAGGGATTCCTGATCTTACATAAACAAGAAGAGCATCAGAAAGATATACAGCTAAATAAAGCGCATCTTGCCCACTGGCATGGGGGAATACGCCTGCTTACGTTTTGAGGTTTGGGCTTTGGCTGTGACTGAGCCCAAGACATTCTGCTGCTAGTAAGTTGGTCTAAAGATAGTGGAGACATATTACCTTTTAAAAAACAGTTCTGGGGATAAAGAAACAGCCTCCCTAAACAACCATCAGAAGAGCAAGTCTCATTTGACTGTGTGCTTAGGAAGGGCAGTTACAACAAGACATTTTGCCTGTTCTCACCTTACTGGCTTTCTCATGTCCCTTCTACCCTGGATTCATTCCCTCTGTGAAGCACTTCTTCAAGATTCCAGCCTTCATGTACCTGGATTTCTCCTTTTTGATTTTTTTGTTCACTCTCATTACTACATTACCAAAACTAAGAAAACAAAACATTAAAAATACAGCAGTGTGTACATGACTGTCTCAAACTCACTAGCTATCCCAACAAGGACCTACTGTATAGCACAAGGAAGTCTGTTCAATGTTATGTGACAGCCTGGATAGGAGAGGGGTTTGGGGGAGAATTGTTGTTTAGTTGCTCAGTCCTGTCCAACTCTGTGTGACCCCATGGACTGCAGCATGCCAGGCTTCCCTACCCTTCACCATCTCCCAGAGCTTGCTTAAACTCATGTCCATTGAGTCAGTGATGCCACGCAACCATCTCATTCTCTGTCATCGCCTGCTCCTCCTGCCTTCATTCTTTCCCAGCATCAGGGTCTTTTCCAATGAGTCAGCTCTTCACATCAGGTGGCCAAAGTATTGGAGCTTCAGTGTCAGTCCTTCCAATGAATATTATGGGTTGATTTCCTTTAGGATTGACTGGTTTGATCTCCTGACTGTCCAAGAGATTCTCAAGAGTCTTTTCCAAAAAAAAAAAGAGTCTTTTCCAAGGGGGAGAATGGATACATGTATATCTATAGCTGAGTCTCTTTACTGTTCACCTGAAACTATCACAACATTGTTAATCAGCTGTACCCCAATGAAAAATGAAAAATTCTAAGAAACAAAAAAATGAAATAGTGTTGGTAGTTAAGTAATACCAAAGCAGTCCTATTTAGTCAAAGCCATGGTTTTTGCAGTAGTCATGTATGGATGTGAGAGTTGGACCATAAAGAAGAGCTGAGAGCTGAAGAATTGATGCTTTTGAACTGTGATGTTCAAAAGAGAAGACTCTTGAGAGTCCCTTGGACTGCAAGGAGATCAAACTAGTCAATCTGAGAGGAAATCAGTCCTGAATATTCATTGAAAGGACTGATGCTGAAGCTGAAATACCAATACTTTGGCCACCTAATGTGAAGAACTGACTCACTGGAAAAGGCCCTGATGCTGGGAAAGATTGACGGCAGGAGGAGAAGGGGACTTCAGAAAGAGATGGTTGGATGACATCACCGACTCGATGGACATGAGTTTGAGCAAGCTCCAGGAGTTAGTGATGGACAGGGAAGCCTGGCTTGCTGCAGTCCATGGGGTCGCAAAGAGTCAGACATGACTGAGCGACTGAACTGAACTGAACTGATTCAGGAGGAGAAGGGGATGACAGAGGACTAGATGGTTGGATGGCATCATCAACTCAATGGACACGGGTTTGAGCAAGCTCTGGGAGATGGTGAAGGACAGGGAAGCCTGGTGTGCTGCAGTCCATGGGGTCACAAAGACTTGGAGAAGACTGAGCCCCTCAACGACAACAACAATACATAAAACAGATAACCAACAAGGACCTATTGAGATAGAGAATGGAGATATATATATATATATTCATATATAACTGATTCATATATAACCTGAAACTAACACAACACTGTGCGTCATACTTCAATGAAATTTTTAAAAAATTGTTTCCTGCTGGAACAAGGCCTTATATCTCTTTAGAACAAATCTCTCCAACTCCTAATAAATATCTCAGATGCTAAGGGGTCATTCCTATGACTTCTTTCCATTAAATTTGCAGTTTTCTAAAGTACCTTTATTCAGTCCAATGGGTCATGAGCATTGAGGGACCCAATGACAACCAGTAACAACCCACGAAAGAGAAGAAGCCACATTTTGTTGGTTTTCGAATCTCTAGCATCCAGCACAGAGACTAGACTCTGGACTTGGTTGGTTTTGGGTGTGCAGCTTTTGAAGGACATGATACTCATTGAACAGCTGAGGGGGAGGGGGAGATAGGACACACAGAGTATTTTAAGAAGATGGGTTTTTCTGGACTTTTCACACTAGGTGGGTAACGAATGAAAAACTCCTAACTAGGAACATTCCCTCCGCCTCTTGAATCTGTTTAAAACAAAGGAGGACACACTAAAAAGAAAAACTAATGGAAATGGAGCAGAACACTGTGAACACCTCCCCATGGCACCTGCCTCTTGTTTGTAGAAAAGCTTCAGCCTCTGAGGCTTTGCCCAAGTCCCAAAGAGCAAACGTAATCAGAGAAGTGAGAAAATGCTGAAAGAAATGAAAACAGTCCAAGACAAAATAACAATAGTTAAAATAGCAAAGTCAACTCCTCCTCAAGGCTGTAGATAACATTCTGAGCCATATCCTGGAGTTCTGCTGCAGATACTGAAACCCCCACCAGGTGGAAGAAGTTAACCGCATGCTGACTACACCTATGTAGACCCCAGACCAGTTGAAACCCAATGGTTGATGATACTAACTCCTAAAAACACCCACTTAGCTCACCACCAGCCAATCCAGAAGGATGTACACCAGCTATCAGGCATCTGAAACCCTCACCCAGAACGGTGCCTTTAAAAACCCTTCCCTGAATTTAGGGGAGAATGGATACATGTATATGTGTGGCTGAGTCACTCTGTTGTGCTCCTGAAACTATCACCACATTGTTCATTGGCTATACTCCAATAATATAAGTTGTTTTTAAAAAATTATTTTTGTCCTTATGAAACCTAAGCCACATATTTTTCTTTATTCTAGTTTACCAAGAAATGCATTCATTTTTTCCAGTCAGCTTAGATGTTTTTGTGAAGGTATATTTTAGGTGTGATTAGTATTTAAGGCAGTAATTTTGAATAAAAGTGATTACCCTCCATAATGTCCATGGGCCTCATCCAATCAGCTGAAGGCTGCAAGCCCAAAGACTGAGGTTCCTCAAAGTGGAAGGATGCTTTCAAATTGTGGTGCTATAGAAGACTCTTGAGAGTCCTTTGGACTGCAAGGAGAGCAAACCAGTCAATCCAAAAGGAAATCAACCCTGAATATTCATTGGAAGGACTGATACTGAAGCTGAAGCTCCAATATTTGGGCCACCTGATGCAAAGAGTGATTTCTCAGAAAAGACCCTGATGCTGGGAAGGATTGAAGGCAGGAGGAGAAAGGGGCAGCAGAGGATGAGATGCTTGGATGGCATCACCGACTCAATGGACATGAATTTGAGATAACTCCAAAAGTGGAGGACAGAGGAGCCCTGAAGACTGCAGTCCATGGGGTCGCAAAGAGTGGAACACAACTTAGCGACTGAACAACAACCTAAAAGTGGAAGGAATTCAAGTCTGAAGCATAGAAACCCTGGCTGAGTTTCCAGACCATTGTTCTGGGGATTCAGATTCAAGACTGCAACATCAACTCTTCCCTGAATCTCGTCTGCTGGCTCACTCTACAGATTTCAGGTCTCCTGACAGATGGATAGATAAATAGCTAATCCCCTACTATATTTACTCCCCCTCTGGAGAACCTTAAAAATTCTACAGTATTCCAGCAGTGTGGCTCTAGTTATGTTTCACTATATCCAGGCAGCAGGAATATAGTTATGTTTATAATTACAGTAAAATACATTGTGGTAATCATCTTATAAGTCAAATCATTATGCTCTACACCTTAAACTTATACACTGCTGCATGTTAATTACATCTCAGTAAAACTGGAAGAAAAAAAAAAGAAATTCGGGAAACAGAGATTCAGGTTAAACTGAAAGAGTGTTCCAAAAAAGAGTCAGGGGTTTATGTTTATGAAGACAAAAGGCCACAGGTTGTCAAAAATTGCCTCGTGAGACTGTGAGCGACTCTGATACAAGCCAGGAAATATTTATCCTTAGGGAATCACAAGTTATTTAGGGCAGGGGTGGTCCAAGAAGTAGCTTGAGTTTTTGGCAGATGTTCTGGAGGACTTCATTAGGACAATAAATGATCGGAAGGTCAGATTCCATGCAGGCTGAGACATGCCTATGTCACACCCGTTAATGGTCTCCTGGCTCTGTTTCAGAGAGCTCTTTAGGGAGCATTATTGTTGTTGAGTGGCTAAGTCATGTTCAACTCTTTGCAACCCCATGAACTGCAGCACGCCAGGCTTTCCTGTCCTTCACTATCTTACGGAGTTTGCTCAAATTAGGGAACGTTACCGACTCCATGGTTTTTGTTTCACAAAAGGCAGTATGAAATCTGTTCCTGACTTCTGCTGAAGTGAACAACTGTAATAGGGAAGACCCTTTTGTATTCTATTACAAGTTCAGCACTAAAGGGATGTTGCCTTTATGCTTATATTATACATAGTGGCTCATTGCTGGGAGCCCTGCCTCCCACAAAATGAGCATTTAGCTGAAATACCTGTGTTTACCTTCCAGGAAACAACCTGACCAAGCCCACCTGTCAATGACTGCAGGAAAGAAATTAACACATTCCCTTCAGAGGCTGATGTGAACCAGGAAAGGTTTGACTCTACTCTTTCTCCTTTTAGTGTAACCCAAGCCTGAATTCTAACTCAGGCAAGATGGTTCTTGGGGACATGAGTCCACCATTATCTTGATCTACCAGCTTTCCAAACAAAATTGCTATTCCTTGCCCCAACAACTCATCTCTTGATTTATCGGCCCATCTTGTAGGAAGCAATAGGACTTGGTAACACGATGACCCTACCTATGTCTAAGGCCTTCAAGTGAGTGTCAGCTCACTGGCTGGTGCTGCTGTATAGATAACAGTTTACCAGAGATCTCTTCCTTGCAGACGAGGCAAAGTCTATGCCAGTTGTAATGAGCATAACTACCTGTACTCAGGTGTGTCCTGGGGGGGAGGACAAAAACTTTATCCTTCTAGGTTCATCTGGCTGGTTAAGAAGCAACTTAACGTGAGACAGATTAACAGGAGAAAAGCAAACAAAAGCTTAACAGCATGTATACTTCTGTATACATGGGTGAGAACCAGAAAACCTGAGTAACTCACCAGAATGGTTGAAACCCTCACCTTAAATGCCATCTTCAGCTAGAAACAAAGGAGGATGTTGTGGGTGGTGGTTTGGGACTAGAATGTGGAGGAAGGTGATTCATGTGGAGATGGAAAAGCAAGTGTTTGGAACTCTGTAAATATCTGTAGTTCCCGTGACCACACCTGGCCCACATATTTTCTCAGTATCTCTGGTTGTAGCTGTCTTCCTGGGCCAGGCCCTTTGTCTAAAATATTCAACATTTAAGGAGGCAGTTAAAAGACTTTGAGTCTTTTTTGTTTCTTAAAAATATTCTGCCTAAAATCATTCTCTTGCCAAAGAGACACATTTTGGGGTGACAAATTTTGCTTCCCTACAATACCCTGGATCAGGTAGAAAAGGTTAATATGGAAACCCAAGGAGGAAGCCACCTTGCTTCCCAAAATAGTCCCTAAAATTTTGGGGGACTTGCTTAGATTCCTGAATCTAAGACTTGGGGGAGTTCAGCTGAGACCAATTTCTTTTGCTCAGTCCGGGTCTTGCTGATTAAATGTTGCCCAAGACAAGCCAAAAGGATTTGGTGCCCATCAACTTCAAGTTTCCTTGCACTGGTTACAGTGGCTGCTGTTGGGCCTAGAACTCTTCTAGGAACAACGGGGGAAATTGTGGGGAAATAAACTTCCCTGGGATTTCTCAGCGGTTTTGTAAAAAGCCCAGATCTTCTGAGACTCTTCAGTGCAGACATCTGCAGCCATTCATCTAGTTAATAGCTCCAACCTGAAAGAATTCATAGTCTCATCTCCCCAAGGAGCAGGGGAGACCTACAGCCCAGAGTAGGTCCCCCGAAGGTGCTCCGTCTCCCCAAGAATTTATATTTCAAGAAGGGATGAGGCCCAGAACCTTGGAGACTCCAGATCAGGCTCCTGGAGAGATTTTGTTACCAGCAAAGCCCATAAACAGTTACCAGGTTAAAAAAACAAACAAACCAAAAAACAATATTAGGAATAAAAATATTAACCTCCTTTCCCTTGTGCTTAGTCTGATTTCTCTTGCTCACTGGGTGTTTCCTGCAGAGGCCTTGCTTCCGGCTCTTCAAACCCCAGTTCCTGGTGTGAACCAGCTTGGCCGATGCTCCTGCTTGGGGTGGGGGGCTGTGTGCAGAGATGCTGCTCTGGACACCTTAATGCAAGATGGCAATGAGCCCTGTGAGCCCCATTACCTGGAGCAGCTGTGCCTGTCTCTGCTCCCCAGAACCCCGCCAACTCTACCTAATCCCCCGCTGGTGAGAGCCCTATGGAGCAGCCCCACCCATGGCCTATTGGAGAGCGTGGACTGTACAGTGGGTGCTCCACTTCTCATTTCCTTTGCTTCTCAACACAACTCACTCCATTGGCGGAGAAACATTGGGCAGAAGGACCCTTTTGGGGTGGGTACCAGCTTTACTTACATATCAAATGCCAGAGTAAGGAGGAGATCCTTCCCAGGAGAGGAGAAAGCCCTTCTCAAGCAGCAGAGACAAAGTTTCCTACCGTCCTGCACCTGCTGGTGTGGAACAACTGACCTGCTCTCAACACACGGCCCCAGGTGCGGTCCTGAGCGAGGGGGCAACACCTGTATGTTTACCGTGAGATATTTAATAAGGACTATGTCTCTGATTGCAATAACCTGTCCGTGCCTTCAGGATAAAAGGAACGAATACTGAGAGCCCAGCCAAAAGCAAGAGTGTCTCAAAGAGGTGAGTGACAGTGAACGCCAAGAGGAAGGAGAAATTCAGACACACAAGGACTGGAAAGGTGTGGCTTTGATTCAGTGACGCGGAAATCATCAGTGACTTGGGAGCAGTTTTGAGGGAAAGAGAGGGAAGACAGTCTAGAGTTGCTAGAGATACAGGCAAACCTTTCGAGAAGTTTGTTCTGGGACCTAAGATTGTCTGGTACAAGTGAGAGGGGAAGACCAGGGTGAGAAGTTTATAGAAAGGAGATTTGAAATCATCAGAAGATACAAATTAAATAAAAGTAGCAGGATCACTCGGAGAAGGCAATGGCAACTGACTCCAGTACTCTTGCCTGGAAAATCTCATGGATGGAGGTGCCTGGTAGGCTTCAGTCCATGGGGTCGCTAAGAGTCGGACACAACTAAGCGACCTCACTTTCACTTTTCACGTTCATGCATTGGAGAAGGAAATGGCAACCCACTCCAGTGTTCTTGCCTGGAGAATCCCAGGGACGGGAGAGCCTGGTGGGCTGCCATCTATGGAGTCGCACAGAGTCGGACACGACTGAAGCGACTTAGCAGCAGGATCCCTGCACGGAGACCCTTGGAGAGGGTAACAGGGGAGAAGGATCATCAGTCTCATATGAAACTGGAGTTCTCCCAAGTCAGATATCTGAGAGGACAGAAAGACAAGGGGATCAAGGATTAAGTGAGCATTATTAACATGTCAGCTCTTGGAATTGTTGGGGAGGGAAAAACTTTCTCCACCCTCTGAGGTTCAGCTATTGGGAGTCTGCCAGTTAAATTGACAAAAGCAGATAACCATGAGAAAAAACATTTACATAGCTTTCCAGGAATGATGTACACATGTGAGAGTTGGACCATAAACAAGGCTGAGTGCTAAAGAATTGGTGCTTTCAAACTGTGGTGCTGGAGAAGACTCTTGAGAGTCCCTTGGACTGCAAGGAGAATGAACCAGTCAATCCTAAAAGAAATCAACCCTGAATATTCATTGGAAGGACTGATGCTGAAGCTCCAAATTTTGGCCACTTAATGGGAAGAGCTGACTTACAGGAAAAGGCCCTGATGCTGCGAAAGATTGCGGCCAGAGGAGAAGGGGGCGACAGAGGATGAGATAGTTATATGGCATCTTCGACTAAATGGACAGTGAGTTTGAGCAAACTCCGGGAGATGGTGAAGGACAGGAAACCCTGGCATGTTGCAGTCCATGGGGTTGCAAAGAGATGGACATGACTGAGCAACGGAACTATAACAACAACATGCAGAGGTTCACAAAGAAATGTGACTTGAAGGGAGTTGATATACAACTGGGAGTTGATATACTACTTAATAAATGACAGGGAACAAAGGAAACTATAAGTAAGGTGAAAAGACAGCCCTCAGATTGGGAGAAAATAATAGCAAATGAAGCAACAGACAAAGGATTAATCTCAAAAATATACAAGCAACTCCTGAAGCTCAATTCCAGAAAAATAAATGACCCAATCAAAAAATGGGCCAAAGAACTAAGCAGACATTTCTCCGAAGACGACATACAGACGGCTAACAAACACATGAAAAGATGCTCCACATCACTCATTATCAGAGAAATGCAAATCAAAACCACAATGAGGTACCATTACACTCCAGTCAGGATGGCTGCTATCCAAAAGGTCTACAAGCAATAAATGCTGGAGAGGGTGTGGAGAAAAGGGAACCCTCTTACACTGTTGGTGGGAATGCAAACTAGTACAGCCGCTATGGAAAACAGTGTGGAGATTTCTTAAAAAACTGGAAATAGCACTGCCATATGACCCAGCAATCCCACTTCTGGGCATACACACTGAGGAAACCAGCTCTGAAAGAGACACGTGCACCCCAGTGTTTATCGCAGCACTGTTTATAATAGCCAGGACATGGAAGCAACCTAGATGCCCATCAGCAGACGAATGGATAAGGAAGCTGTGGTACATATACACCATGGAATATTACTCAGCCATTAAAAAGAATTCATTTGAATCAGTTCTAATGAGATGGATGAAACTGGAGCCCATTATACAGAGTGAAGTAAGCCAGAAAGATAAAGATCATTACAGCATACTAACACATATATATGGAATTTAGAAAGATGGTAATGATAACCCTATATGCAAAACCGAAAAAGAGACACAGATGTACAGAACAGACTTTTGGATTCTGTGGGAGAAGGCGAGGGTGGGATGTTTCGAGAGAACAGCATGAATATTATCTATGGTAAAACAGATCACCAGCCCAGGTGGGATGCATGAGACAAGTGCTCGGGCCTGGTGCACTGGGAAGACCCAGAGGAATTGGGTGGAGTGGGAGGCGGGAGGGGGGATCGGGATGGGGAATACATGTAACTCCATGGCTGATTCATATCAATGTATGACAAAACCCACTGCAATGTTGTGAAGTAATTAGCCTCCAACTAATAAAAATAAATGGAAAAAAAAAAAAAATGACAGGGAGTAGGACAAAAAGGCATCTTCTGAAAAACAGGTGACTTGGGGAAGGAGGGGCACTTATAACAAAAAACATTTGAGAAATATAAATGGTACTTTAGGATATATGGGAGATAGGGGAATTTTGTGAAAATGTCTGTCTGGCGCTTGGAACTTTTCTCTCATTTTAACACTGTTTCCAAAAGTAAATTAAAGTCAATTAAAACCAATTCAAATGCATTCCTTTTTATAGCTGAATAATATACAGCTTCCTATCCATTCATCTGTTAATGGACATCTAGGTTACTTCCATGTCCTAGCTATTATAAATAGTGCTGCAGTGAGCACTGGGATACATGTGTCTTTTTGGAATTTGCTGTATGATGCAGGGAACCCAAAGCTGGTACTTTGTGACAACCTAGAGGGGTGGAACGGGGAGGGAGGTGGGAGGGAGGGTCAAGAGGGAGGGGACATATGCATTCCTATGGCCAATTCAAGTCAAGGTATGGCAGAAACCATCACAATATTGTAAAGTAATTATCCTCTAATTAAAAATAAAAATTTTTTTAAAAAGTTAATTCATTGCAAAGGCAAAAACTAAGGCAAATCTTATTTCTCCATGAGGAAAGACTTATGAATCCATGTTTAAAGTTAAATATAGTAAGTTTTATGCCACTATTAACAGTTGTAATACCTCAAAACATTGATGGTAACCATAACAGCAATATCTAAATCTTTAGGTCTATATATAGTGATAAAAACTGGAAAATACAAAAAAGCTATCAATCAACACCACTAAATATTAATGACAAGTCTGGTTGTTTGGGTGCTGTTTAAACAGCTGATATTAGGGCTCAGTTTGAGTTCATAAAGGGCCGTTCAAATGGTAAAGAATGCACTTGCAATTCAGGTGACCTGGGTTTGATCCCTGGGACTGGAAGATCCCCTGGAGAAGGGAATGGCTCCCTGCTCCAGTATTCTTGCCGAGAGAATTCCATGGACAGAGGAGCCTGGCGGGCTTCTCCATGGGATCACAAAGAGTCGACATGACTGAGTGACTAACAGCATCACTTTGAATATGGAAAACTCAACTGTGCTGGTTTTTAAAACTGCTAAGTTAGATGCAGAGAAACATCGCTTAAAATACCATATACATTTTTATCATACACATATAATATGAAAATATTTTCCTTTAATAAAGAATTTCTCATCATGTTTAATGGGAAACAATGAAAATGTCAGGTAAACAGTCCTGTAGGGAAACTTTTACTATTTATTGTTCAAGTCATATCTTTTTTCTTCAAAGTCTGTACATATTCTTGTGATGTTTTCAAAAATAGGTCCTCATATACATTTGACCCATCTGTAGATCCTCAAGGAGACACTGTAATTAGATGCAAATTCAGCATCAACTGGAAAGAAAAGGAAAGAATTGTATTCTTCACCTAAAATACTTGAGTTAACTAAGTATTAGTTAAGAGAAAAGAAAAAAAAAAAAACAAAACCTGAGACCTTTCCAAGTGTTCCGAAAAATGAAATATATCTATAGATGACACAACACAAAAAACAAGATTACAATTACATAATCTGCCCATGGTGCACGTGTGGCTGATGACCAGAGCCTCTGGCTTCCTCATGCTTCATTTATTTGCTCAGTAACTATGCGCAGAGGTGCTGGGACAAGCACTGGAAGTACAAGATGGAGGTGCCCCAGTGCACCCGGAAAACGACACGCTCTAGAGTGGGAAACAGGTGAACGGGCAGCTTCCACACAGACTCATAAACTCTAAGACAGATACAAAAGACGGCACAGGGACACTCAGAAGGGACAGCCAGCTTCCTGTCAGTACTGCCAGCTTTCTGGTGGAGGTGCTATGGAAGCAGATACCTGGAGGACAGGAAAAAGTACAGGAGACGGAGGGGAGGAGCACGTACAAAGCCCGCAGGTGAGGACGCGCGGCTGTGGGATCCTACAGTCTGGCTGGTTAGATGCAGAGCTGAGGGCAGAGGAGGGCGGTAAGGAGATAAGGCCGCCTACTTTGGCAGGACCCAAACTGGTGTGCGTGTTTGGAGCTTTTCCTGAGGGTGAAAGATAAACTGGTGACAAAGTCAGTGACAGAGAAATTTTAGTCACCCACCGAGTGACAGCTTCACACCCGTGACTGTTGAGTCTGGGTTTCCCAGCCTTAACCGCCACCAGCGCCTGAGAAGCGGGTGAATGCCACATCTCCTGAGAATAGTGTCAGGTGCAGGCAGACAGTTCCACAGGGATGGAGGCAGTAGAAGAAGGAAATAGCGAGAAGTAAAAGAAATACATAGACCTTTAGAGATTATTTTTCAAGCTATGGAACATGATCAATCAATGAGGAAGAAGGATATTTTTCACTATGACCACTCATGCGTTCACATTTCTCATTAGCTATGTGTAAGGAAAAATATTCAACATGGTGTCTACTATCCAAACAATGGAAAGAGATCCCATTTACTGCCTTCGGTGTATTTCAGAAATCAATGTCCAAATTTAATTCGTACATTTTGGCAACATACCTTTCCTTAGTTCTCTAGTTATACTCCTGTCCAGCTCCCGCCACATCTGAAATAAGTCAAATATTATTTATGTTTAAGATGAACAAGAGATACTATCATAGGAATGACATCAAACTTACTAAATGTGACTTTTAAATAATACTTTTAGACACTAGACCTAACCTCAAGATTACGTCAGTAGAAAAAAAAGTTACATAAATAAAAGAACATGAATTCCTACTTATTCTCCTTATAGATAACAGAGCATATTTATGGAATGCTATTTAGATTAACTGATAAAAAGTACAATAAGTATCAGTCTGTCGAGTACACATAATGTGAAAGAATGAGGGAATGACCCATAATCCTAGGAACGACCCAGAAGATTCCTATATTCTCCCCTAACAGCTCCTGCCCTACATATGTACTGAGACCTTTATTTTGATTTCTAGGTTGAGGATTGTGTTCAAATGGAGGAAGTAGTCTAAAGTCAAATATTAAGAACGAGAGCACATCTGTGGTTTTCTTTAAAGTTTTCCATTTAACGAAAAGATAGAAAGTTGAGAAAATTTACACACAGGAAACAGTGTACCAGCAAGTTTCAATTCTGAAGATATTTAGCGAGAGGGATTCTCTCGTAAGTGTTAGTTTTCGAACTATGTCCCATAGACGGGGAAGGTCCCACAGGGGTCACTGCAGGGTTGAGGAACAGAGAAGTCACAGCTGCAGGGCCTCTGGCCGCTCTTCAGCTACAAGGCTCTATGCTTGTCTCCGTTTATGTAACACGGTTCCCTGCAGGAGTTTTCTTTTTTAAAAGAAAGGTTCCTTTCTTTGGGAAAAAAAGAATCTTTTTGTAAGGTATGAGAGTCATTGATTTAGTCAAAGTTCCTAATTCTACAAAAGAAGTAACAAAGGCCATGTCCTTCTGACTGAGTCCAGAGTCCTAGGCCAGCTATGTTCTTAGATTAAGAAAAAACACATAGATTTTTAAATATAGCATAGACAAAATGAACATGTAAAACCTTGTTATACAGTTGAATAATGCTTGTGGTGTGACATGACTTTTGAAGTAAATTATGTGTTTTAAATGCATGAACAAGAATAAATCAATATCAAATCCTATTTGTGGCAGTAGATACAGGTAATTTAGAAAGCATACATATTTTTTAAACAGAGGACAGGGAACTTGAAGGAGAGAATCTTTAGCTGAATCAAGAGGGCCAAAAGTGAAGAGATTCAACCTTAAAAGGATGTTCACTTCCTCTAGATAGAACCTGGCTTGCTAAAATGACTCAGCAATGAATTATCCACATTTTGGGTTACTGAGGACAAAATTTAAAACACGCAACAGATCTCTCTTTACTGTTTAGCATACTTCTATCCAGGCTCTCATCATTAGTGGGTATATACAAAAAGCATGAGTGTAATCTCAACTATCATCTAAATCCGGTCAGAAGTTGCAGCTGAACTTCATTTCCTCAGCCTGAAGTTTCAAGGGGAGCATCCGCCACCCTCCTCAGGAGAAGCAAGATTTACCTAACGGGTGAGTTTGGGAGAAGGAACTAAGAAGTGCTTGCTTGGTTCCCAATCTCTTCTTTGAAAAGATGTATGTGCCCACAGCACCGTGACCTTGGGTCTGCGGTAGGCAGCCCACCCCTGGGACGGGGGTCAAGCCTTTGCTTCCTCCTCTTAGGCCTGTGTCTGCGTGGGCAGGTCTCTGACTGGGGATGAAGTGTTTGGAGGCCCACTGTGACTGCGCAGCTAAAGCACGCCCTCCAGGTTCATAGCTCCCAAGTACTACGACCCAACGTAGCCCCAGTGCTGTCGAAGAAACCTTGGATTGCTCTTCTGTGATGGCAAGAAGCCAAATGAGAAAACACGTTGAGATTGCATTTAACAAGGGCTGCTTTTCTCTGCATCATCAACATCATGGAAACACCATCAAAAACCATAAACTCGTGTGCACTGACTGAAATGGATATTTTAATCACAATGATTACACAATGAAAACTAGCTGCAGTTTAAAGACTCCCCTTCATTGCTATCTCAGTCATCATTCATCCAGGTGAAGTCACGACAGAGACAAAAGTGAGCTTCATTTACAAGTTTTAAATATTTGATTTAACTACAAACTTAGAAACATTCTACAACTGCTCAGCAAGATATGTTTTAGAAATTTAAATCAAAATTCTGTCAGTAAAATAGCAATTAAAGATGTACTCTCGTATAAGAAAGTAACAAAAAATGTTAACCTAAAACCCAAAATTAATCTTTTGATTATTACAAGTTTGTTTAATTCATAAAAATGACTTATCTAGGATTTCTTCAAATGAAACACATCCATATGTCATTAGTGTTTAGATGCCAGTCAGTCACTTATGGTTAGGGGTAGAAAAACTGTGGTGGGAGCAACAGAGCCTGGAAATGATTATGAACCACTGCCAAAGTGAAATCAATTAAAAAGTTAATCAAACATCTGAAAGTACACTTTCGGTTACTAGACAGTAAGATTTCATTTCTAAAGTAGAATTTCAATGCAGGTTTTAAACAAATTTAAGAATTTAAAAAGTATCTCTTATAAACAAGAGATCTAGCACAAAAAAATCATTAAATGTCTCCTTGATTATCACAGTTGATTACGGTTTTACTTAGTACACATAAATCAAAAAAACAACTCAGAAGTTCACCAAATTAAAAATAAGGATCATTTATATCAGAAATCTGAAACCCAGTGAAAAAAATAGAACAGAACTAACCTTGGTCAAGAAAGTCTCCACGCTGCCATTTGAACGGCGTGGAATTCAGGTAGAAAACCCTACGTTCGCTCCTGAAATAAGATTTGCATTGAACCCTGAGGTAGGATTGAAATTTCCAACAGAAGAGGGCTCCAGGACTGACCTGCTGCTGAGAGTGCTGAGTAAGATTTCTTCTGCTGTTTCTCCACCTCAAGTTCGGTGCTCATCTCTGCCAGCCTCTCATTATTCCTGGGGAAGATGGAAAACACCAATTTCATTCATGTTTCCCTGTGTGACTTGCATTTTGTAAGTTGCCGCACATAAATGGAATCCCCATCACCCTGTGTGAGCACTGGTAGCAGAGAGCAGACCTGCTGTAAACAGTGACAGCTCTGACCTTGTTCTAAAGAAGCTCACGTGTGTCTGGGCTCCTCAGGTAACAAGTCACAGCTGGGAGAGGAGAGAAAGGGCGTCAGAGAGAAAGGGAGGCGGGCTCACAGTGACACCTGCCGCCTCTGGGACACGCCTGCCCCCAGGGAACAGGGATGAAGAAACACGCCATCCCACAAATCCATTTTCAAGCGTTTCCTTTCACCATTCTTATATATACCTTCCACTCATGACCGTGGAGAAATTAAGCACTTGGCTCTGAGGAATCACCTAGAGCCACAACCTTGAGGGCAATGGGTGACAAAAGGGCTAAAACAGCCCCAGGAACAATGACAAGTATGCTCTGCTTTTCCAAAGTTCATTTTATGTTACTTCATTTCTACGAAGGGCCTACATCAGCACCTGTATCTCATAATCAAAACAAAGAAAAAAATCTGAAGAGAATTTTTGGTTTCATTTCAAAAGGCAAAAAGTCAAAACAGCGTTCAGTGTATGTTTTTACAATGAGAGGCATCGCGCTCCCCAAGCAGGGAGACCGGTCCCAGCGACCTCCTTCCCCGGAAGCCACACCCCACACCCCAGCATCAAGTCCCACAGCCCTGAACCCTCTCTGGGAGCACCTGGGCTTCCCTTGTGTGTGCTTATTTTGGGCATCGACTAGCGGAATGCATCCTCGGGTCCCTGCTCCTTTGCTGTGCTCTCTGGGCTTGTGAAAGGTGTCCTAGGAGTGCTCTGCTTTCAGAGGCGGGGAAGCCTGGACTCGGCTGCAGGTGGGATCTGCCCTTTCCAGCCTCCATACAAACCCTCACTCAGGTCACCATGCCAGCGTCAGCCACTCTGGGAATTACCCTGCCTTTCACCCCTGTGTGAATCTTCCCTGATTTCACAAGCATGCTTTTACTTAGTGTAGGAAAACTTACAAGGATATCTTATAACTCATTTTTCTTAGGATGCCCTCTAGCAGTGACTGACTAGCTAGCTTCACTTCCTACTAATCTCAGGAACCTGGCTCTATAAAAACTAGGCTTCAGAGACAAATTAATGGACTAAATTTATCTTCTGTGATTCTGTGTTTTGACTTACATGTCTAGTTTCTTTTCCAATGACTTTCTAACTTTTAGTTCCTCTAAGTAGAGTTTCTTATATTTTTCCATCTCTGCTTTCTTATAATCTTGTAAAGTTTCCGTCCTGGATAGTTCAGATTCCAAGTCTTTAATTCTGAGTTCCATCTGACTTCTTACGGAAGCAATATGCCCCTCTTGGAACTGCTCTGAGATTTCTTGACATGCTGCTCGTGTCTAAGTCAAATTTAAAAAGATACATTTTTTAAATGATAATAACCTGAATAATGATATTTGTTCCATTTAGTTTTGAGTCAGGAATTTAGAGAGTGATTTTAAATGTGAAAATAAGAAAAGAGGAACTTTAAAATAATCATCATCAATGTGACATGAATTAAATCTGAATTATAAAATAAACGTGGAATCAATGTTATAGTAGTACTTAAGGAACCAGATGATTCAAAGACTAAGAGGATGAAGTGAAAATTTAGAAACTGAACAAGACAAGAATAATTCAAGAGGATGGTACCAGTTTTAAACCACATATTTGTTTTCCCCCCTCATAGTCTTGTGTATACCAATTGGTCTTATAAGTAAAAGGATTCTCTAGTGAGAAGCATTCTGAAAGATCAATTTAGTGATAACTGTGATGGAAACTGAAATATTTACAAGGAGAAACAAGTGTGCCCCTCCTTCCAGAAATCTACAGGACACACTGCTCTAAGGGAAGCAGAGGAAACACATAAGCTGTACCCATCCAAAATGTAATTTACACTGAGGTGAATTCAAGCACATGACAGATCAACAAATTAACCTGCAAAAATAGGTTGACTTCTTTCCATTTCTCTACGAGGTCCTGTCTCACTCTTTCTTCAATCTCCCGTTTATACTGCTCAACTTGAGGGTGTTCTATCATCTTCAGTTCCATAGGACTTTTGAGTTTCACTACTTCTTGCTCCAACTTCTTGTTCTCTTTCTCTAGTTTCTCACACTTCCTTTGCCATCCTTTCATTGATAACAACTCCCGTTGAAGAACTTGATATGTTGCATCCAGGTGCAGACACTGTGAACACGCAGCTCCCAGCTCTGCTGGAAGATGATCAGTCTGCAAGAATAAAACAACACCATTTAGTTCTGAGGAAAGTGGACTGAGCACAGCCTCGCTCAAACCGAGGATCAAATATATACCATGGTATCTGTATTGGAGAATGTAGGGCCTGGAATAACTCAGAGAATCAAGAAAGAAGTTCAAACCACCAAGAGTCACAAAATATACTCTTCACTATCATCTTAGTCTCACAACATTTGCACTTGATTTTACACTCTTTTATTGTTCTACAGTAATACTTTTCTATCTTTCCTCTGTAGAATGACTGCAAGCCACCTCCTAGTAGAATGTCTCTTACCCCTTTCTCCCATCTTATCCCATGGTTTTTAAAGAAGTTTGAGGTATCCTGTATTGAGTTATCTAGGGCCGAGTTAGTAAATGTCTCCCAAAAGAAGATTGTGAAAATAAGACTCTAATGGTTAAATCTTGTAAATGTGGATTCTAATCCAATAAGCCTTTTCCTGAACTACAAACAGTTTTTGCTAATTTGAACTGCATTCCAAAGAGAAATGATTCACAAGGTTAAAGAAAGGTTAAAGAAATCCCATCTCCTAAGAGTTTAGTGAGATGATCCATACATTTTTCTGAACAACAAAAAAATGCCTCATTCTTGTAACCCTTTCTTACTTTCCACAGAATAAGAGACATACCAAACAAAAGAAAGAAAAAATATTTACTGGAATATCAGTGACACTGAATTGGAAAGAACTTTCCTTTAGACAGAATGATTACTTGGTAAGTCGACGTGATTGGAGCTCGTGGTTTTCAAACATGTCTCCAAATTCTTTGACACTTTTCTCATGAAATTCCCTCTCCTTAAGTATGTGTTAGTCCTAGTAACTGATTCCTCCTGGACAGAGTCTGGGGAAACTGCTGTGTGAGTTTTAAAGCTAAATAGCTTCTGAATGTTGCTCTGTGGGGAAGCCAACTCTTACAGACTCAGTCAACATGCTGTGAAGAAGCACAGCCCACACACAGAGCACATGTCAGTGTCCCCACTGACCGCCCCCACCTAATGGCCCCTCCAAAAGCCAGCTCCAACACCAGACGTGCGCACGGGGAAGTCTTCAGATGACTCTGGTCCCCACCTTCACGACATCCCGGCTGATGCAACTGGAGAAGAAATGAGCGGGGCTCACTCACTGAGCCTTGCGCCAGCGCAGACTTGTGAACAAAGGAAACGCTGTTCTGAGTCACTGGGCTTTGAGGTGGTTTCTAATGCAGTTTGTTACCAATAAATAACTGGCACAGACACTGATATTAAACATGGGGTTCAGTTCAGTTCAGTTGCTCAGTCACGTCTGACTCTTTGTGACCCCATGGACTGCAGCACGCCAGGCTTCCCTGGCCACCATCAACTCCCAGAACTTGCACAACTCGTGTCCATCGAGTCGGTGATGCCCCCAAATGAGGTACTGCTGTTAAAAAAGAGCTGAAACATGTGAGAATGCCTTTGAACCTGGAGGTAGGTTGCACTTGAATGGATGCAGAGAAAGAAATGAAAACGTAATGGGCTTCATCACATTGTACACAGAAGCCTGATGGTCCTTGAAGATGCTGCCGATGATGGCTTCTAGGCAAGAGAAGAAACGGACACTGAAACATGGGAGGTGGAGACTCTTGCTCTAAAGCAGCTGAAAGTAAATCAATGAGAGGGATAAGCTATCAGAAAAATTTAAAAGTGCTATTAAATATAAAGGAACCAAGACTCACTGGGTTCAATATCTGTATCCCCTTTACAGCATCTATCTCCACATGTCCAATTGTCACAGGATGCTAAAGGACAGAAATGGCTTCTGGGCTAAGATCAAATCTCGGGTGCTGCCAGGAAAACATGGTCTAAAGGTAAAACCTGTAGACTGTAAGTGTAAGACCCTGGAAAGACTTAAGGTGGTGCCTCAGATTCCTTAAAGGATCTTAAGAGGAAAAGAATGCTAAAAGTGTCATCCTGCAAAGTTTCACAGGAAGCCCAAGGTGCAGGGCTTCCTTGAGAAAACATTTTGGAGGGTAACTTTTCCAATGGCGTGAACCCCAATCAAATTCACAGGACACTAAGAGCTTTAAAGAGAACCTTGGCAGCAAAAACACTGCTTGTTTGTTTGACCTAACAGAGACCAAGTGTGAGCCGCCCACTCATGTCTGCCTCTGTGCCCCATAGACTGAAGCCCACCAGGCTCTTCTGTCCATGGGATTCTCTGGGAAAGAACACTGGAGTGGGTTGCCATTTCCTTCTCCAGGGGATAGGGCTTCCCTGATAGCTCCGTTGGTAAAGTATCTGCCTGCGGTACAGGAGATTCTGGTTTGATCCCTGGGTCGGGAAGATCCTCTGGAGAAGGGATAGGCTACCCACTCCAGTATTCTTGGGCTTCCCTTGTGGCTCAGCTGGTAAAGAATCTGCCCACAATGCAGAAGACCTGACTTCCACTTTCACTTTCTCCGGGGGCTCTTCCCAACCCAGGGATCAAACCTGGGTCTCCTGCATTGCAGGCAGATTCTTTACTGTTTTCTTCTTTTTTCCCTGTAAACAGCACACTAACGGCTCTAATTTTCCATCTATGCCTTCTGAGATGGCAGATAAAGATTGAAGGAACAATCTAGATATAAAAAAGTACTTAAGCTATGATTATCCAAGTTGGAGATTTCAAAGTTGTCAAATACATCTATGATTATCAAGCAGGATTCAATATTCACATCAGGAAAGAACAAATGAGCTGAAAAAAATCAAGTAACCACAATGACTGAGTTTTAGATATGGAAGAATTTGCATTTTTGTTTAACATGTGTAACAAAGAACTGACATGCTAATTTAACGCCTATAAATACTGAAGCTAATAAAGTTTCTAAAAAATAAACTTCTTAAAAATAAAAGTTAGCTTAAAAATAACTTCTTAGAAAAAACATCTTAAAATTTTATTGTTTAATAAAATTCTTAAAATGGAATATACATATTACTAGAGATATTTTACAAAGTAAAAAAATTATCTTTTCTGAGACAATTTTACAAACTGTTGGTAATTCTTCTTTCCTTATGATTTTATAACATGTAGTCTACATAAGAAAAAAATCATGAACTGTGATTTCATTCATTTAATATGTGTAATTGCCCATTACTTACAGATATTAGGAAAAGATAAATCACAGAATCTCTCCGGAGGCGGGGGGGGTGGGGTTGGGGAGGGGGGAAGTCTACATTTTTTTCGTTAAGACTGTTGCAGTTTAAAATTTTCTTATGTCATGAAGAGAGTATAAGAATCTCATTTATATAATTATAAGTTTAGTAAAAGAGAAGATAAAATGCTTACTTATATCCTCTTTATTTTTCAAAAAGATCCAAAACCTCCACCAAGACTATACCAAACAGTAAGATAAATTAGTTAAGTACATTAAGTATGTATCAAACAGTAAGTTAGTAACCACAAGAAACGGAAGGGCCACAAACTCTTCATTCATAATACACCTGAAACTAACACAGTATTGTAAATGACTACACTTCAATTAAAGAAAAAAAAAACAAAAACAACCACCAACCTCGAAAACAACAACCAAAAAACCTAAGGATCAAATTTTCTTTCAGTTCTTCATATAACTCAGCTATATGTCATTCAGAAGAGTCGAAGTATTGAGTTTTCACGACCTCACTCTCTCCTACGTTGAATTTGAAATAATTCATCTCATATTTATAATACAGAGTACCTCATCTGACTCACCCTCACCATTTCTGTTGTGTTTGTAAAATAATCTGTTTCATCTTGACCTTCATTCCATCTCATATTCATTTTATCCTTCTTAAATGAATTCTTCCCCTTCATCGCCCTCCCCATCTTCAGATTCATCTAGCTGTTTTTCCTAATTGCTTTGTAATTCTTTTCTTTCTAAATGGCATACTTAGTATGCCAACATTTATAAATCTGAATCAAGCAGATATATTGCTCTTATTATCACATCATTTTGTATCGTGACTTTGAAGCCTTCCCTTTCCACGGTGGAATCCTTTTGCTCATCATAAGGATCAAGGGAATGGTGTGTGGGAAAGTACAGGGGAAAACGAGAGTTAAAAGCAACACAACTTACCTGTGCAAGACCAAGGCCTGCTAGAGTCTTGAGTGGTGTTGGAAGAGGATCAGGCCTTGGAAAGGCAGGATGAGGGAAGCCCTGGACTCCAGGTGATGGTTTGGGAAAGGTTTCAAGCACGTCTTCAATTTCACTATCAGAATTACTGTCCTCAGAGGAGGTGGGACTGTCCCATCTCACAATACCACATTCTGCTTCTAATACAGTAAAAACAGGGGAGAGCACATGAGAACCTGTGTAATTGCAAATCAGTGAATAACACCAGGAGGACAGTCTTCAAATAACTTACCGTTTCTCTTGGATTGCAGAAAAGCCTTCAGTAGCTTTGCTAAGTTTGGTTTCGGGACATGCTGGAGAGGAAAATAAGAGCTTGAAGCATAACAAGTATCAACTTGAATAAAACAATTATAATCCCCCACCCCCCATTACTATATGATCTAACACAAAGAGCACAGGCTCTGGAGTCATTCAGATGTGGATTCAGATCCCAGTTCGGCCACTGACTAACCTGCAGGCACACTGAAACCATAATCACAGAAAACTAGCCAATCTGATCACAGGACCATTGTTTAACTCAATGAAACTGAGCCATGCCGTGTGGGGCCACCCAAGACGGATGGGTCATGGTGGAGAGGTCTGACAGTATGTGGTCCACTGGAGATGGGAATGGCAAGCCACTTCAGTATTCTTGCCTTGAGAACCCCATGAACAGTATGAAAAGGCAAAATGATAGGATACTGAAAGAGGAACTCCCCAGGTCGATAGGTGCCCAATCTGTTACTGGAGATCAGTGGAGAAATAACTCCAGAAAGAATGAAGGGATGGAGCCAAAGCAAAACAAGACCCAGTTGTGGATGTGATTGGTGATAGAACCGAGGTCCGATGCTGCAAAGAACAATACTGCATGGGAACCTGGAATGTTAGGTCCATGAATCAAGGCAAATTGGAAGTGGTCAAACAGGAGATGGCAAGAGTGAATGTTGACATTCTAGGAATCAGCAAACTAAAATGGACTGGAATGGGTGAATGTAACTCAGATGACCATTATATCTACTACTGTGGGCAGGAATCCCTTGGAAGAAATGGAGTAGCCATCATGGTCAACAAAAGAGGCCCAAATGCAGGACTCGGATGCAATCTCAAAAATGACAGAATGATCTCTGTTCGTTTCCAAGGCAAACCATTTAATATCATGGTAATCCAAGCCTATGCCCCAACCAGTAATGCTGAAAAGCTGAAGCTGAATGGTTCTATGAAGACCTACAAGACCTTTTAGAACTAACTCCCAAAAGAGACGTCCATTTCATTATAGGGGATTGGAATCCAAAAGTAGGAAGTCAAGAGACACCTGGAGTAACAGGCAAATTTGGCCTTGAGGTACAGAATGAAGAAGGGCAAAGGCTAATAGAGTTTTGCCAAGAGAACACACTGGTTATAGCAAACACCCTCTTCCAACAACACAAGAGAAGACTCCACACATGGACATCACCAGATGGTCAATACCAAAATCAGACTGATTATATTCTTTGCAGCCAAAGATGGAGAATCTCTACACAGTCAGCAAAAACAAGACCGGCAGCTAACTGTGGCTCAGATCATGAACTCCTATGGCCAAATTCAGACTTAAATTGGAGAAAGTAGGGAAAACCACTAGACCACTCAGGTATCACCTAAATCAAATCCCTTATGAATATACAGTGGAAGTGAGAAATAGATTTAAGGGACTAGATCTGATAGACAGAGAGCCTGATGAACCATGGATAGCAGACTGTTGTACATGAGGCAGGGATCAAGACCATCCCCATAGGAAAGAAATGCAAAAAAGAAAACTGGCTGTCTGAGGAGGCCTTACAAATAGCTGTGAAAAGAAGACAAGCGAAAAGCAAAGGAGAAAAGGAAAGATAGTCCTATTTGAATGCAGAGTTCCAAAGAATAGCCAGAAGAGATAAGAAAGCCTTCCTCAGCAATCAATGCAAAGAAATAGAGGAAAACAACAGAATGGGAAAGACTAGAGATCTCTTCGACAAAATTAGAGATACCAAGGGAACATTTCATGCAAAGATGGGTTCGATAAAGGACAGAAATGGTATGGACCTAACAGAAGAAGAAGATATTCAGAAGAGGTGGCAAGAATACACAGAAGGAATGTACAGAAAAGATCTTCACGACCCAGATAATCACGATGGTGTGATTTCTCACTTAGAACCAGACATCCTGGAATGTGAAGTCAACTGGGCCTTAGAAAGCATCACTATGAACAAAGCTAGTGGAGGTGATGGAATTGCACTTGACCTATTTCAAATCCTGAAAGATGATGCTGTGAAAGGGCCGCACTCAATATGCCAGCAAATTTGGACAACTCGGCAGTGGCCACAGGACTGGAAAAGGTCAGTTTTCATTCCAATCCCAAAGAATGCTCAAACAACCGCACAATTGCACTCATCTCACACACTAATAAAGTAATGCTCAAAATTCTCCAAGCAAGGCTTCAGCAATACGTGAACGGTGAACTTCCAGATGTTCAAGCTGGTTTTAGAAAAGGCAGAGGAACCAGAGATCAAATTGCCAACATCGGCTGGATCATAGAAAAAGCAAGAGAGTTCCAGAAAAACATCTATTTCTGCTTTATTGACTATGCCAAAGCCTTTGACTGTGTGGATCACAATAAACTGTGGAATATTCTGAAAGAGATGGGAATACCAGACCACCTGACCTACCTCTTGAGAAACCTATACACAGGTCAGGAAGCAACAGTTAGAACTGGACATGGAACAACAGACTGGTTCCAAATAGGAAAAGGAGTACATCAAGACTGTACACTGTCACCCTGCTTATTGAACTTAAATGCAGAGTATATCATGAGAAACGCTGGGCTAGAAGAGGAACAAGCTGGACTCAAGATTGCTGGAAGAAATATCAATAACCTCAGATATGCAGATGACACCACCCTTCTTACAGAAAGTGAGGAGGAACTAAAATGCCTCTTGATGAAAGTGAAAGAGGAGAGTGCAAAAATTGGCTTAAAGCTCAACATTCAGAAAACTAAGATCATGGCATCTGGTCCCATCACTTCATGGGAAATAGACAGGGAAACAGTGGAAAGTGTCAGACTTTATATTTGGGGGGCTCCAAAATCACTGCAGATGCTGATTGCAGCCATGAAATGAAAAGACGCTTACTCCTTGGAAGGAAAGTTATGACCAACCTAGATAGCATATATAAAAGCAGAGACATTACTTTACCAACAAAGGTCCATCTAAGTCAAGGCTATGGTTTCTCCAGTGGTCATGTATGGATGTGAGAGGTGGACTGTGAAGAAAGCTGAGCACCGAAAAATTGATGCTTTTGAACTGTGATGTTGGAGAAGACTCTTGAGAGTCCCTTGGACTGCAAGGAGATCCAACCAGCCCATCCTAAAGGAGAACAGTCCTGGGTGTTCATCGGAAGGACTGATGCTGAAGCTGAAACTCCAATACTTTGGCTACCTCATGCGAAGAGTTGACTCACTGGAAAAGACCCTGATGCTGGGAAGGACAGAAGATGAGATGGCTGGATGGCATCACTGACTCGATGGACGTGAATTTGAGTAAACTCCAGGAGCTGGTGATGGACAGGGAGGCCTGGCATGCTGCGATTCATGGGGTCGCAAAGAGTCAGATACGACTGAGAGACTGAACTGAACCTTCTCATGGGGTAAGCATTATGACAGATGACATCAGAAACCCCAGATGTTCCTCTCCTTACCCCAACTGACTGCTCTACAAATACTATGACACCCACCAGATTATTTTCTCTACCAAAATGCTCTAGAAAAAAAAAAATTTATCCCTGGGAGTTTAGAGCACTACTGAAAAACTAAGACATTTAAATTAATCGCTATATTCTGAAATTTGCTTGCATGACTTCTACATGCATGAATTATCACTTGGGAAGGGAAATATGAAAGTCTAGATTTTAGTAGAACCTCATTTAGATAGGTTACAAGTACAAACAGGATAAGCTACTTCTATTCTGTTTGTTAAACAGCTAAAGGCAAATGATTGTTTCAATTCAGTTCCTTGGAAGAAAAAGGGAGAAAGAGCAAGAGTAAACCTGTAGGGAAATGATCATGAATGAAAGCCACAAACACACTAAACAGAAAGCCATGATCAAACATGGTCACAACAGAGGCAGAGAGAGATGGACTTAAAGAATAGACACTGAAGGAAAGTATTCTGCAAGGAAAAATTAGGTTAACAGTAAAAAAAAGCAAAAAAAAATGGGGGAGGAAAAGAAAGCAGAGAGAGACATTCCTAGTCAACTACAAACTTAAGGGAATAAAATAAGCATAATAAGGCTTGTGGAAAAACACGCACAAATAAAATGTATATACAATAGATCAGTAATACTTCAGTATTCTTAAGGATATACTATGAACAAAGCCTCTGTTTTATATGCTTTTATTAATATATAAATTACGCATCTATACTGTTCTGCAAATTTTATGAAAATATCAACATATCTTGTCTATAAAACATATACTTAAGACAGAGGCTTTTGTTCATAATATATCCCTAATATAGCGATCTGTATTACTCCAAAACTTTTGCTTATAAATACTACCGTATTAAAGTTGAATATTGCCACTGTAAAAAGTGTCATTTGATTAGCCACACATGGTCATCTGTCACTACCTGAATGTTGTAAAGTATTACTTGAGAGAGAGAAAAATTGATTAAGAAATATTCCTAACTATTCACTGGGAAAAAGAACTGGTAATCAAAATTCTGAGGAGAATGTATGGCTTGAAAAGAAACATTTAATGGAACAGAAGATGGGGCAAAAAAGGTCAAAAATTTTTCACCTAAATTTCTCATCTCACAACCAGTGGACAGTGAAAAAAATACTGTAACCTTTCACATTTCACATATTTCTTATTTATTTCCTTGTTATGCAGGACCCCCTTCCTCAACATAACACAACTGAACTATATTACCTGTAACATTACATAGGATATGGTTTGTCTCTTCATTTATTCACATTCAATAACTATTAACACGGTTCTTACACTCGAGACCTATGCTACGTGCTCCAGGAGATGCACAACTGTTTCCTGAACCCCACTAGCTTACACTGACACAGGGCTCTAAGATGAACACTTAAATCACAATAACACAAAAGGTCTGAAATCTGAAGGCTTAGAATGTGACACAGGACACGGGGTAGGTCTTTTTAAAAATACAATAGAAAAAAAAAATCCCGAGTTGCAGTTTTATCTCACGGTTATTAAAAGTCTCTGCTTCTATGAAGGGAAAGTCGATGAGTTGTGTCCGAATCTTTGCAACTCCATGGACTCTACGGTCCATGGAATTCTCCAAGCCAGAATACTGGAGTGGGTAGCTGTTCTCCAGGGGATCTTCCCAACCCAGGGATCGAACCCAGGTCTCCACCATTGTAGGCAGATTCTTGACTGTCTGAGTATTGCACTGTGAGTATTGCAAAAGTCATGTTCTTATGGTTTAAAATTCACAGTAACAGTCTTTATCCTTGACCAAAATTCATAGTTCCTTCATTGTGGGAAAGCTTTTCCAATACAATTTTCCTGTCACTCTATTTTCCAGCCCATTGTTTTCTTCACCCCACTTTCATTATTCACCAAAGTTAAAAATGAACAAAAAAAACACCAGTCATATTTCTATAAAATAATTTGCTCTGAAGAACGTTCCATTATAAACATAAAACAGAGAGAGGGACACCATTGCTGAATTTAAGAGTAAATACTACATGAAGCTAAATTCAGAGTACGGAAACTGATTTCACAAGAGTGCACTGTACCTTGGTCTCAAAATCTAAGACTTCATCATCTGACGGAGGCCATGAGTCAGCACCAGGTTTGTTGGAAAACCTTTAGAGCATAAACATACAACAAAAATGAGTGAGTTCATTTCTTTAAATGAAGAAAAAAAAAGCAAGTGCACGTCTGGCTATCTATGCAGTAAACGAAGTTTCTTGACATAATTAAAATTTGGCCTCTGTTTTCAAACATTTTTTTTTTTAGATATTTTGATGTGGACCATTTTTAAAGTCTTTATTGAATTTGTTGCCATGTTGCTTCTGTCTTATGTTTTGGCTCTTTGACCCCAAGGCATGTGGGATCTCAGTTCCTCTGACTGGAGATTGAACGCACACCACCGGCACTGGAAGGAGAAGTCTTATTAACCATCTTAACCACTGCACCCCCAGAGAAGTCTCCAAAAGAGATGTTAGTTACCTATTTCTGCTTCCATCTCTCCCAACCTATGACATATCTAGGTAAGCCTCATTCTTAGTTTCCATTAACAAAGACTGACAGCCAATATATTGGCAGAGCCTGAAAATAATATGTTTTCACCAAGTCCTAATAGCTGAACTGAAAATCTAATTGATGGACTGACATAACTTTTGTTTGCCCAAAGTGGAATAAACCTGATGACTTAAAGCAGAAGGATATGCTGTTCCTTCTCCATTGTCTGTCCCTGGTTCAGAGACTAATCTGTGTCCATCAAAAATGGCAGTCTTGGTCCTTCAGCAGGGGAATCACTTATGGAGAAGGCCCCATTCCTCCCTTTACTGTAAAGGGGATACAGGAGTCCCCCGCAATGTCTAAAACTGAAAATGGACACAAGTCAAAGAACTAATTTATATGTTTCACTTATATGCTACCCGGGTACTTCTCAATTTCTGCTGAGGGACACGAGAGTGGATGCTGGAGTCAGGCAGGCCAGCTGTCAAATCACAGGTCAACTCATTTTAACCATGGAATCATGGGTCAATTCATCAACCTCCCGAACCACAGTTGCCTGATTAAGTAAAGCAGGACACAGTGGTTTTACGACGCTGCTCTGGTGACTCCATGAGGTCACAGACGTTGCGCACATGATGCAGTCTCTGACCCAGAGCAGGACGCTCAGCAAGCAGCAGCTTCTCTTCTCTGTGTGTTCTCCTAGTGACACATACAAGTTTAAAAATCCATCAAATCCTACCTGCTTAAAGAGTCTTCTTCAGAACGCGTATCCACTAGTAAAGAAAAAAGGAAGACACATTTTAAATCAACAAAAGAAAAATACAGACTATTAAAACCTCAAGACTGATGTTTTGTTTAAAAGTATTCCTTTGGAACCACACCTGGAGACCACACTAGAGGGAACAGTGATTGTACTGTACTCATGGGCCATTAATGCCTGAGAACCACTGCTCTCCTTCATGGTCATCAAAGGCAGAACAGAAAAAGAAAGAACTGCTGATACAAGGACCATAATGCTAACCAACCTCTAGGAGACTGACAGAAAATGATACTACACCGTTAATAGAATCAGTACTATAAACTGCCAATAGCACACTTGAACAGCACAGGATTTCTGGACTTCCATCCCCTGGAGCAGTGAACAGAGCCTGCAGGTGTCTTGCTGGGACATAACACAAATCCTCTGGCTCTTCAGTTCAGGATGAAAATGCCCTATCACAAGGAAGCGTGGTCTACAGGTGCCGAACTTCAGAGTGTGGTAAAACATAGGAAACAAAGTCTTCCTGGCCCTCTTGCCAAATGCAAGAGAAGTATGAAAGATGTAGTGATTCCAGGTTTCGCAAGGATAATCTCTTGACAGGGAGGTGGGGGAGGGTAAATGGGTAAAGGGGGTCAACTGGGTGGTGAGGATGGGGACTGGACTTGTAGTGGTGAGCATGCCGCAGGGTACGCGGAGGCTGAGCATTTTTAATGTTTTAACTATATATGTGTACATACTAATAAATGTGAAAAGGATAATCTCTTGAGACTATCACCTTCCATTGTTCAAGAGTATCTGGACCACCTAGAGCAGGATGGTCCAAACAGTGCTGTGTTCTACTGAGGGCTATCATTACATCAATCCTCCCCATTATATGGCAAAGGTTGGTAGAAATCATGCTTTTTCAGCTTGGAAGGCATTCGTCATCAGACCCTAAGCTGATGAATAACGGGAGGGAGGGAAGGAGAGAGGAAGCTATGGACTCTGGTGCTGTTGGACAACGTTTCACGCGTGTCGTCATGATCTGATGCTGGAGGGATGACTCACGTGCAGTGACTCCACGGGGAGGGGAGCGCTGCAACCTCGAGCCTGGAGGGCAGGGGCAGTGACGTTTACATGTCTGCACCCTGTGACATCAGAACAAGGCTTAGGACGCAAAAGACACTTGAAAGTTATCTCTTTGGTGAACAAATGAACAAATAAACAAGAATGTCTTCTTTGAAAAGTCTGTTTCAAAAACTATAGAAATTAACCAGGGACAACTCTATTCTATTCTGAGCATACTGAAGACCAAGACTCTGTGTCATCTCTGTATCTCCTCTAACGTGTAAAACCAACCTACAGAAGTTCTTTGGTGGATGTTTTTGCTGTTTAGTCACTGAGTCGTGTCTGCCTCTCTGTGACCCGATGGACTGTAGCTCACCAGGCTCTTCTGTCCATGGGACTCCCCAGGCAAGAATACTGGAGTGGGTTGCCATTTCCTTCTCCAGGAGCTCTTCGCGATCCAGGGCTGGAACCCGTACCTCTGGCATTGGCAGGCGGGTTCCTTACTGCTGAGCCCCCTGGGAAGCCCCCTTTGATTAGACAGAGGTGAACTAGGTTTCAAGGTGTTCTCAGACAGCTTGTACAATGTGCTAGATGCCACATCGAGGGGACATGGTGGTGTTTTTGCTCATGTGAAGTGTGTTGGTCCTTTTATTAGAATCTGCAGAGTCCCAAGTTGATCTATTTGAAGATCTATTATGATCATCTTTTAAATAATGGCAACAGAACATGGTGTTCTTACAAAACTATACTATCATGACAAGTATCCAACACACAGAAGAAAACATCTGGTTCTAATGAAGTCAACCTATCTCACTCTTTTTGGATCTGTGAGGAATAAAATTGGTAATAGAGACCTTGTTCATACAATAGGCAAAATAACCGGTGCTTCTCAACTAGGCATCGCTTTTCTGAGCTGTACTATTGGAAGGTATCTTCCGAAAGTAATCTCCTCCTGGTATGCTGCACACTGGTTCAGCACTGCAGCTCTTCTTCTTTATCACTTCTTATCCTACCAGGAAGGGACTGTTGAGGTTCCCAGTTTAAACGATGGTAACTTTTTTAATGAGACCAATCACTACACAGTAAGTAATAACTACTCATTCACTAAATGCAAACTATTTGTAAAAATTAAAGCTCCACTTTTATAAGAAGTCAATTTGCTATAATAGGATTACAGATGAAATATATATCATACGAACTCAAACATTTTTTGTAATGTACATAAAAATCTAATACAGGATTTTAGGGGCTGTAATTAAATACATGGAATGCTTTTCAGACAATACTGTCTCTGATGTTAAATTACCTACAATTAACTTCTTTAACAATTCTGAAGACTAGACTATTAAGAAATTCATTTAAAAACACATGCAATTTACACTAATTTTATCATAGTTCTTTGATTATTGAAATTTCCTCACTCCTACTTTATCTATGGTAGAATCACCAAGAGTAGTTCATTATTATCAGATGACGT